>NC_043703.1:125465941-125657177 GCF_006229205.1 Suricata suricatta
CAGTCAGTTGAGTGTCCAACTCTTGATTTCGGCTCCGTTCTGATCCCAGGTCGTGGGATAGAGCCCACATCAGACTCCATGCTGAGGATGCAGCCCACTTAAGGTTCTCTCTCGTCCTCTGCCCCTTTCCCCAACTGGCACTCTTTGTCTCTAAAATATTTAAAATATATATTTAAATATATGTATATTTTTAAAAATATTACCATAAATTATCAATCTAATCTCAGTTTGAAATGTTTAATAAGTTCTATTTTTAGGGATATGGAATCAGAGCATTAGTGCATGCACATCCATGGTTATGGAACTTCATCAAAACCTCAACAAGCTTTCTTGTTGTTCTGCAGATGGCAGCATATGACCTTTCCTGGTGAACTTCCAGACAGCTTCCCTGTGAAGCAGAGGCAGCCTGCTGGGCTATGCTCTTTGCCCAAAGACTTTTACATAAAACAGAAACAGAAAGGAAAAGCTATATGTTGTGACAGAATTGGAAAGTTTTAAACTTTGGGTCTCTAAAGATCAGCCACACTCCTTGGTTCTTAGTCACCTTCCAGCCAGCAGCTCTCTCCAACTGCTGCTTCTGTCCTCACATCTCCTCTGTCTCTGACCCTCCTGGCTCCCTCCTGTAAGGACCCCTGTCATTACATTGGGTCCACTGGATGATCCAAGATAATCTCCCCTCCGGTGATCATTGGTCACATCTACCAACTTCCTTTTTCCATGTAGACTAACATATTCTCGGGTTCTGGGAATTAGGACATGGCCATCTCTGAGAGACCTTTATTCTTCCTACCACATGCATATTCAAACCTTTTGCTGCAATATATTCAAGTGTTTGAACAAAGTGTTGCCCCAGTCTCTACTGGATTTATTATATAACAGCTTTTGAAATTAAAAAAATACATGATTCCAAAATGCCTCTGGTCCTAGGGATTTTGGATGAAAAAGCGTGGACCTGTAGTTGTTATTTTACATGATGATAAAGCTGTGAAGAAAAATTCAGCATCATAAAAGGGCTAGAGAATAGCCGGGGGCTGCCGTGTGTGTGTGTGTGTGTGTGTGTGTGTGTGTGTGTGTGTGTGTGTGTGTGATTGAAAACTTTTATTGATAAAGTAGCTTTTAGGCAGAAAGCAGCAGGCATGAGGGAATGCGACATGTATGTGACTCTGAGGGAGAGTTATTAAAGGCAGAGAGAAGAACAAAGGCAAAGTTCCTAAGATGAGCAGGCACTCAGCAGGCACGGGCTTTGTGATTCAGTGCAGCTTTGGTTCCTGCACGCCCAGCCCCACCCCCAAGTGGGGAGTGCCAGCTAAAAAATGTTTCAGGTTGAATAATTGTTCGTTTCTGGTAAATATTAAGACTAATATTAAATAGAGTTACTAAAAGTAGTAGTCAACATTCTTAGGCAACATCCCAAATTTAAATTGTTTGACCATTTTTTATCAAATAAACCAAAGCTTTAAAGAATGTTAATATCATATTTTACTTCCACTTAAAATCATATGTTCTATTTCTTTAACAGTTTTACCAGTACCTTTTTCCTTCCCACCCTTCCCCCCCAATAAACAGGACTTCTGGAGACTTTTCAAAATAATAATGCATTACTTGACCAAATTCAAAAGTGTCTAGAAGCATATTTAGAATCAAAAAGAGTTATCTTTCCAAGGTAAGTTTATAAAGCAACTTATGATAGTTTTAGTAGTAAAGACTATTCATTAATTTAAAAATACATACTTAAAAACAAACCATAACATCAAAACCAGATGATGTTCCCCTAACATCAGGGAACCAGAGCAAGAAACAAGAAAGATGTGTGACAATGGCAATTCAGCTGGTATCTTGACTGGGGAGTATAAATCTCAAGGATAAAAGGACAGTTTTTGGTAAAGGATGAACTCATAAGTACCCGAGGTGCTGGAGGGATTCTTGGTCACAGCATTGCTCCATTGTTGGGTGCGCGTGCAGGTGCCTGCCTGTGGGTGCATGTCCACAGATGTGCACATGAAAAGTCAGAGAACTCTGTGTTGCCTGAGCATATTTCTTTGGATTAATCAGTGACCTAAGAGTGTCACTGGAGAAGTTTCTAAGAGATCATTTCACAAACTGCAAAAGAAATTATTTACTCATCTTTTCATTCCAAAAGCGTACCGAATGTTAAAGTGCCAAAGATAAAAAGAAGAAAAGGCTAGCTCCCTGCCCCATTGGGGCTCATGGTTAACAGGTGAATAGTGCTATAAGTAAATCATTATAATATATAACACCAGAATAAACTACTTGATGGTAGCCAACTTCAGTTAGTAGGGCACACTGTACTGTAACAGAGAGGACATTGGCAAAATGGTTTCTCTTTCATGGTATTTTCCTGTTAGTTGTTAAGGAAATGACCATTAAGGTCTATCCCAGGACAAGTACTGTGGCAGCCACGTTTAGGTGCTTATCTGGGTTACTTGGTTGAGAGGGTTTGTTGTTGGGCATCAGAACAGGATATGTATGTGCATGAGAAATCCAAGATCCAGAAGATCAGTGGTTCCCAACCTGAGGCTCCCAAAGCCAGAGGAAATTCATACACTACATTTGATATCTAAAACAAAGCAAAACAAAACAAAACAAAAACAGAAACAAATTTAACTGTGATAATATTGAACACCAAAAAGCATCAGTTTTTATTTGTTCTTTTGCTTATAACTGCATGAAGCAGGTCTCCAACATGTACGTTAGGTCAGGAGGCTCTGTGTGGTGTTGATTTTACCCTGGGGGCCTTAATGAAAACTACTATGAGCTGCAGACCAAGTTAGTTCCTAGGGACACAAGATGAACACAGTACTGTTTCTGCTTTCACATGGTTCATGGCCCAATCTTTATAGTTATCTGTCTCATTAGTTGAAAAAAAAAGGCACGGGCACAAATTAATTATTACTGTATGGTAAAGAAGGAACACTGATAAGAATCCAACCAAAAGCACCTGTATTTCTAACTAATAACTGCCTTTGCATTCCCAGCTGGGGGCTGTTTTCTTCCTGCCCCTGGACAAAATCTTGAGCAGACCTCATGAATTTCCTGGTCGTTCTCAGATAATAATGTAAAAAAAAAACATCTTTTGTCACAAATAAATGATCTTTAATAATCAAACTCTGAACTTTCAAAGTGAAAGCTTCCCCATTCTCTGCCCAACACTGTTGCAGGTCTGAAAGCTTTAGTGATGATGAGAATATGTGATGATCAACCCTCCCCTCTCCAATTAGCTTCCTGAGGCCTCCAGGTTTGGGACATGGAGGAGAAGAGAGGCAAGGCAGCAGAGAATCCTGACTGGGCTGGCGCATATCTGGTCCCCTCTTTCCCACATGGGGCCTTCCACAGGCTCTTTTCCATTCCCTCCAATCCCAAGGGATCTCTCATAGGCAGCCTCCTCCACTCCAGAAATGAAGTATCTTCTCTGTCCAGGCCCTCATCCCTCTCCCTCATCCGTGGGTGCCTAGGTATGCCCCTTATCTTCGTACAGTCTATCCGTGCCTCTAAATGGCCCTGATGGGCAAGATTTAAGAAAACCTCATGCAGGATCATGCTGGCATGGCCCACGTGTGGATATTCACAGAACCAAATAAAGCTCCTATAACCACTATCTATTCACCCATCCATCCATCTATCCATCTAACACAATGGGTATTGAAAGCAGGTAGGTGTAAGGCACTAGACTAGATTCGAGGGAAAATGAAAAATATATCTTCACTGTAGAACAAAATCAGTGTCATAGCAAGAACTAGCATTTTTAAATAATTTCATGAAAGTATCTATCTTGTATGTATCAGGTACTAATTCTAGATGTCTGAGATATATCCACACTAGTCTTCATGTCAATTATATTTAGAGACATGTGGTTTCTGGGAAGACCAGTAGGTTGGAGGTTTAAGAAATCAGTGACTAGGGAAGAGATCTGGCTAATGGATTTATCTTTAATGTCTAGGCTTTCCTTTGACTTCCAAGTTATATTTTAAGTATTTTCTCTTATCCAGGTTTTACTTCTTGTCAAATGATGAACTTCTAGAGATTCTGGCCCAGACTCGAAATCCCCAAGCTGTGCAGCCACACTTAAGGAAATGCTTTGACTCCATTTCAAAGCTCGAATTTGCTCTCATGCCTCCTACTGAAGGAAAAATGCCTGGTATGGAAGGAGAGTCAGAAAAGATTTACACTAATGATATTTTAGCGATGCTATCACCAGAAGGAGAACGGGTAAGGTGCTTTTGTTTATAATTCTTTATAGGGAAACTTTGTTACCCTTCTGGTGTTGAGGGTAGAAGTTTACTCTTCAGTCCCTCTGAGCATTCATCAGCTGCCACTGTGTACTTATACTGTGTGGGCTCAGCAGTTTCAAAGATAATCAAGATGAAAATCTTGCCCACAAAGAGCTCTCTACTGGATATAGAGTCAAACAAATGATTGAAAAGCACCACAGTAAGTGCAGTAGCAGAGGCATGTGCTCTGTTCTTGGGAACGGAGTGGAGATAACGAGCCCTGTCTTAACGCACTTCTTCAAAAGAGGCAGGAGTACCTGTTCTAATGAGATGCTGAGGATTTTCAATAGTATTATATGTAAATTACTTAGAACTAACAGTACCCAGTGGGTGCTATAAAGTGTTAGTTGTCATTGTTGTCAGTAGGTCTCTAGGGCACTACACAGTGCCTGGCATACAGTAAACACTGAGCAAGTGAGTACATTAGCAAACTGTGGAGAATCACGTGACTTCACAGAGAGGAATCATTATCTTTTTCTCCCTCTCTCCCTCTCCCCTCCTTCCCTTCCTCTCTGTCTCTCTCCTCTCCCTCTCCTTCCCCCCATCTCTGTCTCTCTGTCTCTCTTACACACACACACACACACACACACACACACACACACAGACAGCCAAGGGAGATGGAGAGGAGACATGGGAGGGAGGGCATTCCGTACAGAGGAAATGTGCAGGGAAATGCCAAGGATATCAGTCCAGTTAGAGCAAGACATGTATCTGTGGGAGTAGCAGGAGCCTATAAACATTTTGCTTGTTCTGAATTGACCCTCTTTCAAAAGAATTTGCTCATCACTTGTGCAGAAGAAGACAAAAGGGAAGACCAAGACTGGGATCTAGAGAAAACATGAAATTTAAAGGGAAGATAGAAAAAGAACTAAGAGACCCAGATAAACAGGACAATCAGGTCATTGGAAGTTCAAGAAATAAATATGAGAAGGACTGAAAAGTATCAATTGGACTTGACAGTTGAAAGAACATTGGTAACTTTAATGACCATAACAGGTTTAGAGTAATAGTTGGGGCCAAAAATCAAATGGCAGTAAGTAGGAAAAGAAAGTGAAGGAATTCATATAGTCATGTATATGCCTTTTTTCAGGCATTTGGCTCCAAAGGAAAACAGTTTAAAAAAAAATAAAAATGAAGGGCGGTAGAGATGTAGAGGAGGATATCAATAGAAGGTTCTAGTATCTGTGGTCAGGCTTCAGCGTTTCAGAGTTCTGTTATAGAAGTACAGAGGCTGTACAGCTGGCAAGTTCCACACTGAACATGCTATCGTTGCTCTGATTATCTCCTAGGTTAGCTTGGGAAAAGGCCTCAAAGCCCGAGGCAACGTGGAGGAATGGCTTGGTAAAGTGGAAGAAGCCATGTTCACATCTCTGCGTCGCCTGTGCAAAGCCGCCATCGCGGACTACCAGGGGAAACCAAGGACAAACTGGGTGATTGCTGGCCACCCTTCTCAAGTAATTTACACCCCCTAAATTTCCATCTCTGAATCTATTGTCGATGGCATGCAACCCAGACTGAAGAAAGATGTTTCCATGCAGGTTATTCTGACCGTTTCTCAAATCATGTGGTGCCGTGATTTGACTGAGTGTCTGGAAAGAGAAGGTGGTAATCATATAGAGGCCCTGGAAGCTTTTGAAAAAGTAAACTTTCAGGTAGGATTTTTAGCAGGGTGACCTTGAACATATTGCTGTGCAGGATGGTCTCAGTCGCTTTGTTTGGTTTGGTGTTTTGCTTTGTTCTGTTTTGTTTTTACATGGTTACTGCAAATTCACATATTTCAGAAATTTTAACACTCTCATATGACTTACAGAGCTTTGGGGTTCTTACTAAAACCATTTGTATAGGATTTACACAAATACTTACAAAAATGGATGAAAGAATTTAAGAGGAAAATCTCAGAATTATGATATTTTGCAAGATTTAAGGAGACTTTGTGTTTATTAGCCCTTGGATAGCTCTCAGAGAAGTTATTCAATCCAGTAAAACCCCAGGATTTGTGCCATTTCTATTCTTAGGCTCAAGATGTGCTTTTCTACTATTCTAGAGAATTCTTAGGCAGCCATCAGTAAAACAATAAATAACTGAATTCAAATTTCATTCTAGAAGAATTTTTAAGCTATAGTTTGGAAATATCATTTTTCAGCTATGCCTAATCTTTAATTCCAAATTTAATTCTACTTCCAAGCAAGGTGGCATTTTTTTAAAATTACCTTTGAAATAGAAAAGGGAAGAAACAACTTTCTTGAGATGAGAGAATTCTGTCTCTTAAGGACCTAATAGAATGTCATGTCACTCGGCCCCAAAGAACAGAAAAGTCTCTGTATGGAAAGTTCCCTTGACCTCTGTGTAGAGATGGTCCCTGACCAAGGTCAGCATGTGAGAAAATTCAGCAGAGCAGCGCAAGGCCTTCAGAGGCACTACTCTCCTTGGAAAAGATTGAACCATTTACATGTTCAAAGATGCTCTCATTCAATCAATCATTGGCTTACTTAAGATGCTCAGGTTTTCTTGGGGCGCCTGGTTAGCTCAGATGGTTGAGCATCTCAGGTCATGATCTTGTGGTTTGTGGATTTGAGCTCTGGATTGGGCTCTGTGCTGACAGCTCAGAGCCTGGAGCCTGCTCCCAGTTCTGGGTCTCCCTCTTTCACTGCCCTTCCCTGGCTCGCTCTCTTTCTGTCTCTCTCTTTCTTTCTCTCTGTCTGTCTGTCTGTCTCTCTCTCTCTCTCTCTCAAAAATAAATAAACATTAAAAAAAATTTTAATGCTCAGGTTTTCTGATTATCAAAGGAAAAATTACCCCTGAAAATAAGGAGTACTACCTTAATCATATTTAATTTTTAGGGAAAAGAGTCTTCTCTAAAAACATTATCACATGGTGGTTAAGAGCATGGGCTTTTGGTGAGACAAATGTCTACTCACTTCTCATTTTTGCCACCTCATAACTGTGTGACTGCCATCAAGTTACTTACCCTCTTTGACACTTAGTATCCTCTAATGTAAAAAGGGGGTAAAGATAGTATATACTTCACAGAAGTCATCTAGGAATTGAGTAAGTTAAACTGTTGTCCTGTTTGTTCACAGAATTACAGATTCTTAAAATTAGTTTTGGCAAATGGCTATTCCAAATTCAATAGTAAAAAGAGAGAAAAAAGAGTAAAAAATAAAGATATGTTAGCTGATTTTTGAAAAATCCATTATGTCCATTTTTCTTTTGATTTGTAGAGATTAAATGCCCTGGCAGCAACAGTTCGAGGCAGTCTTCCAAAACTACACAGAAACATCATAACTGCCTTAATTACTATTGACGTACACGCAAGAGACATCGTCACCGAACTTGTTCAAGCCAAGGTAAATTTTATTTAAGTGGAATCATATATTTCTTCCTGAAATTAGTGCATCTAATATACGTCTCATTGTTATCACTTATGTAGGTAGAGGAAGTGGACTCCTTTGACTGGCAGAGACAACTGCGCTATTATTGGGACATAGACCTGGACAATTGTGTGGCTAGGATGGCGCTCTCTCGGTACACCTATGGCTATGAGTACTTGGGTGCATGCCCAAGACTAGTTATTACTCCTCTCACGGTAAGTTCTGATGACTCAGGTTAATTGTGACACAAATACTTTCTTAAAAGAGTTGTGAAAAGTTTCATCCATTCCTAAATCTTGAAAGGATTTGCAGTGAATGTATCTTTGTGAAACAGAGATATGCATCATGAATCATGTACCTGGATCTTTGAGTATATCTCAAAGGTTACAGAAACCTTTCATAGAAAATAATGACCTTCCTCCCGTAGAAGGGAAGGTATTTATAAACTTGTGGCTTGAGTCAGTTCTCTTCAATAATGAGAATTTATGGATTTCTTTAGGATCGCTGTTACCTTTGCCTCATGGGGGCTTTGCAGCTTGATCTGGGAGGCGCGCCAGCTGGTCCTGCTGGCACTGGGAAAACAGAGACAACCAAAGACCTAGCTAAAGCTCTTGCCATCCAGTGTGTGGTCTTCAACTGCTCCGATGGTTTGGACTACAAGGTACAGCCCCAGCACTGAAAACTCACATTAAGTGCTTCATGGACTTTCTCACTTGCAATGTTGCATGACAAAAAAAGGAGAGAAGGAATGATGGCAAGCAGGAGGAAACTAATAGGGCAAGGGATGGTCAAAGTGGGATAAATAGAGCAAAGGAGAAGAGTCAACACAAGGTGGGCTGAGTGGTCCAGGTAGGAGCCAAGGCCACTAGAGGATCTATCAAATGCCAGGAAAATAAAAAAATCTGTTCATGGGGGTATCTGGGTGACTCAGCTGGTTAAGCATCTGATTTCAGCTCAGGTCATGATTTCATGGTTTGTGAGTTCAAGTCCTGCATCGGGCTCTATGCTGACAGTATAGGGCCTGCTTGAGATTCTTTCTGTCTCTACCTCTCCCTGACCTGTGCTTTCCCTCTCTCTTAAAATAAATAAATAAACTTTAAAAAATCTTCATGTTCCTAAGTGGAAAGAAGTGAGAGGAAGTATGAGATATAATAGAAGGGACATCTAGGAACACGGAATATGCTTACAGGAAGAGAAGAGCAATTCAGAGAGTTGTGTATTAAAAATGAAATTTGTACGAGGTGAGAATTCATGGTAAGATTTTTCAGTATAGTAGTTCTCAAAGTTTTGGGTCACAGGACCCCTATGCCTTATTTCCCTTCCAGGTTTTCACAGCACAAAGTAGCACAGTTAGGAAATCTGTCTCGCTATTTAATTCAGCAAATCCTAAATATATTTGACCAAAGTGACTTTTAGCTAGTAATACACAGAGCTAATAGTCTCCTTTTTCTGAAAGTTACACAAATGCCTGTATAATGTCTGAATTTAGAATATAATCACTTAAATTATCCAAATAAATTATAATTCATTCCTTTTTAAAAAACAATTTTTAATGTTTATTATTTTTTTCTGAGAGAGACAGAGAGTGAGTAGGAGAGGGACAGAGAGAGGGAGACACAGAATTGGAAGCAGGCTCCAGGCTCTGTGCTGTCAGCCCAGAGCCCAGTGTGGGGCTTGAACTCACAAACCATGAGATCATGACCTGAGCTGAAGTCAGATGCTCAACCTACTGAGCCACCCAGGTGCACCGTAATTCATTCATTTTTACAGAGTAAATCATACTTATTTTTCAGAAGCATCTTTAGAAAGTAGTGTTTCATAGGCTATGTGCTTTAAAAACCCTGCTCCTATTTTAAAATTTAGGGGAAAAAAGATGTTCCTGGAATGTCTTTTTATTAAAAAACAAACAAACAAACAAAAAACAATGGAAGTACAATACAGGCAGAAAAGTTGTTTCACGGTAGCAGAACAAGAGAGCAACAAGAGACTAGAAAGCCTTGTGAGAGAGGTAATCAGGAAAGGTGACCCCTGTACCTTCAGAGCAGGGTGACAGAGGCAGCCTCTGGGTATGCCAGGGAAGAATATGGGAAAATGTGGAAGCAATCTGTGGAAGAATTCATTCTCCCCAACATCTCCAATTTATGGGGATCTGCACCCACTATGTTAAGTGACCTTATTGTCTCAGTAGCGATGTCTCATGTTTTATGATAGTGATGATATTTTTTTTTTGTTTTGGGCCTAATATTTTGGTTGGCTTATGTCTTCTCAATTCAAAATTTGGATTTATACATCCAAATTCATTTTTTAGTGATTAGGTAGTCATCACTTAAGCTCAGTCATTCCTGGGAGATGTGCACTCCCAAAGGCATGAGTGTGTGCTGTGAGACACTTAAAGCAACAGGATATGTGTACTTCATTCATTTATCTTAGACTCTAGAGCAGGAGTCAGCAACTTTCTGGAAAAGGCCCAGGGGTAGATATTATAGGCTTGCACCTCAGTTCTTTCTGCTGTTGTGGCATGAAAGCAGCCCCAGACCATATGTAAATGCAATATATCATGAATGAATGTGGCTGCGTTCCTGTAAAACTCCATTCACAAACCAGGCGTGGGGCTAGATATGTCTGCGGTCTGTAGTTTGATGATCCCTGAAGTACCAATTTTGTTCAATGATAAGAAATTTAATATTTATTCTTTCTTAAAGTTTTATTGATTAATGTCTACATTCCATGTGGGGCTTGAACCCATGTCCCCAAGGTCAAGAGCCACATACTCCTCTGACGGAGCAATCCAGGTGAAAGGGGTGGGATAGGATTGGGACTAAGGAGCGCACATGTTATGATGAGCCTGGTGTGGTGTTGTTATGTGTTGAATCACTACGTTGTACACCCGAAACTAATATTACACTGTATGTTAACTAGTTAGAATTTAAATCAAAACAAAAAAAAAAACCCACGACAAAGGAACATATTCCAAGCATCAGGATTAATGGATTGCTTCTCAGTTTCTCTTCAACTTTCTTCTTCTAGAACAACGTTTTTCCAGCTTTAATGTGCTCCTGAATCACTGAAGATCTCATTACAGTGTGTATTCTGATTCTGGAGATCTAGGGGAAGGCCTCAGATGTTGCATTTCTAAAATCCCCCAAGGTGATGTCAGCTGGTGCCAGTTGACTTTGAGAAGCCAGGTTCTAGAGCAGTGGTTCTCAAAGTGTTAACTCTGGACCCCCAGCATTATCATCACCTGGAAACTTGTTAGAAATGCAGATTATCAGGCCCTACAGCAGACCTGCTGACTCAGAAACTCTGGACCTCTTACATAAAGGTGCTAACTTCTGACAAGGCTGAGGGTTCCTATAAAAATATTGCTTATTTGCAGATACCACCTCATGTTAATATTCCACTCAGAATTTAACATTCCAAGGTGTTCAGCTGTGCAACACAAAGCTGAATGGCATTATCTTGATTTCAGATGATGGGGCGCTTCTTCAGCGGTCTGGCCCAATCAGGGGCCTGGTGCTGCTTTGATGAATTTAATCGAATTGACATAGAAGTTCTGTCGGTCATCGCACAGCAGCTCATTACTATTAGGAATGCCAAAGCCGCCAAGGTAAATCCTGGGGCAATTGTCCATGAGGTAGCATTTCTTTAAGTCTGTAACTGACAGCATGTTGCCTGTTAGGAAGGACAGTGCTAATTTAGCATGTCTACCCGTGTTTCCCATGTAACTGGTGGGTCCTGTGGCAATATGACTTGGTCTGAGTGAATTAATTCTTCATCCAGGAAACAAAAGTATGTCAGATACTATGTGGAGACTTATGGATACAGAAACGGCGAGACTGCCTTCAAAGAGCTCTGTTCTTGCATGCGCCCGCGCGCGCGCACACACACACGCACACACACTTATATGCATGCACCCACACCCTGTCTCCTCCACCTCCTATTTTCCCCTTCCCGTTTCTTGTTCTTGCCTTTGGCATTTACTTCTCTGCTAAGTTTCTCTTTTGTACCTCTTCTGGACTCCACTGCCTTCATTGTGGCCCCGAGGCAGGAAAATAGGAACAGAGCTCCAGAGAACCCAAGGGGACCTTGGCTCTCAGCCTATCCGAACCAGAACAGGACTGCAGTGGTTTCATATTTAAATATTGACTGCCCCCAAGTCCTAGAGGGTTCCCTACCATGACCTTGTCCTTTTCCTGAAGAGCGCCAGACCTTTGCTGGATCCAGCCATAAGGGTTCGTCTTGGTAGCAAGAAGGTTCCTGGACCCAGCTCTTACTCTAGGGACAGAGGCCATTCTCATTGGAAGGGCCCTGCTAAAAAGTTGCTTCACGTTTCGGTTATCACCTCTGCAAAAAAGCAAATTATAGAACAGGTAAAAAGAACAGAAATTGGACTTTAATGAGCCACTGAATTGTATAATTTCTTGTACTTTACATTTATTTCATTTTTACACCAAACCTACATGAAGTAGAAGGCATTTCCCCAAGGTTACAGATGAAGAAGATTCAAAGAAATTAAATAATATTTCTGGGGATACCACATGCTGATATATATACACCTAAATCTTTGTGGCCTTCAAGTCTCAACTCCTTAAACTACACACTTTCCTGCCACCCACGTCCTCAGAGGCAGCCTGTGTTAAATGCAGGGACCTCTGGATATAGCATAATACCTAACCTCTATCACCTTGCTGAGCAGGTAGCTGAGAGTAGAGCATGGGGAATAAGAAAAAAAAGAGCAAAGAGGCAAGATGGAAGCATTGCCACCTGGGGGGTAACAGTGTGAGGTGAAAGGATGGGAGGAAGGCATCTGAGATCGCTGGGAGGGAATAGAGGCCCTGGAATAGCTTACGCGAGAGCACAGAAATGAACAGGATTAAATAGCACATACAGGGGTGCTTCGGTGGTGACTCAGTCAGTCCGACTTCGGCTCAGGTCATGACCTCCTTGTTCGTGGGTTCAAGCCCCATGTCGGGCTCTCTGCTGACAGCTCAGAGCCTGGAGCCTTTCTTCAGATTCTGTATCTCCCTCTCTCTCTGACCCTGCCCTGCTCGCGCTGCCTCTCAAAAATAAATAAAAAACACTAAAAAAAATTTTTTTTAAACAGCACACACAGCCTTATAGCCACAGAGGCTGGTCTCCAGTGGTACTGCCAAGCATTTTCTCCTCCGGGCACTGATGCACCTCCTAGTCTTCCCCTGTATTCTTTGTGTCCTTCCTCCTGTGGCCCAGCTAGAAGCCTAGAATTCGTCTTGTATTTTCCCCCATTACCATCAACTCCAGAATCTCAGCCATTACCAAGTCCATTTAATTTTTATCTGCTAGATCCCTCTCATCCCCTAATGGTAACTCCATCATTCTGGATCTTGTCATTTGTTTAATAACAATTCATCCTGGTCACCCCGGCCATAGTTTGTCCAACCTCTCCACTGCCACCTTTGATCACTCTCTGCCTGAAATTCTCTCTTCCCCTCACCCACCAGACAAAATCTATATTCTTTAGCCCAGCGTATAAGACTCTTGATTCTCAGGCCTCAGTCTAGCTACACTTTCCTCTTGGAACGTTACCCTTTACCAAAGTGAATCACTGGTCATTTCCTGAACACGCTATGCCGTTTCTTGTTTCTGCTCCCTTTGACCAGACGGCTGCCCCTGCTTGTCCACATGAAATGCCCTCCTTCATGTCCCAAGCAGGCTTCCCTGCTTCTCCTGTGGACTTTGTACACACCTCCAGCGTAGCATATGTTACATTGCATGGTCACAGTTTCCACATCTGACTCCACACGGCAGGGCTGGGAGCTTCTTGAGGGTTCAGGAGTGAGTCTTCTGCTCACCACCTCCATGTCTGCCCTTACCTCACCTGTAGCAGAGGCTCAACAGGTGTTTGGGATTGAATAAAAGTGAAGGGGTACTGCCAGTAGTAACAGGGGGGCCTCAAACCCCCAACGACTAAGATCCCATTAGAGTTTCTGGGGGAATCCCAGGCAGTAGGGGTGGAGAAGGTTTAGGGGCCATGAAATGTAACCTGAATTGGGAAGTCTCAGGAAAAGAGGTTGAGGCCTAAAATATTGCAGGGCTAGGCCAGAAAGGAAGAGACCATTTGGGTAAAGCAGGGGCAGGGAGGCAGAAAGCAGGAAATACTGAGCCCAGAAGAGACTGGGAGAGGGTAGGATGGGATCAGGAAAGAAACATTCTCTGTTCAACAGTAGGATTCTCTGGGCTAGTAGTCTTTGCTTGAATGTTCCATACACTGTTATGCCCAGATTGTGGGGTCCCCAAAAACCAAGACCACCAGGGAGTCCGAACCATGTATGCAAAAGCAAAGGGCATTTATTTGGGCTTAAGCTCGGTCTCTCAGACCTCACCAACACAGTGGATCCATGCTGAGAGCCCCGAACAGTAGCTGAGCAGGGTTTTTATGGGGTTTGGAAAAGGGGAGTTACAAGGAATTGTGACATAGGCACAGCAATCCAATCGTAATCACACAACAGCTCTAGTGGCAACTTTAACCACTCAGAATCTCTAGGATGTCCATTACATTTGGTGGCACCCAATCATGACATTTGGGGTTCCTTTGAAAATGACCAATTACGGAATGGGCCAAGGAGCCCCACGTGGGGCTTGGGCAAGTGGTGAGCGATTGGGTAACTAACTTTAAGCAGCTGTCTATAGTCCTCAGGAATGTTAAGCATCCTCTTGGTCCTTACTGATTGACCGGTTTAGGGGCAGTTCTTCTAGTCTTGAGCAAGGTGTAATTGCCTGATTGTTTCAGGGAAGCTGAAACTTAGGCCTTCTAGTTTCTAAGGCTTGTTTTAAGCCTGTCCTGGCGTTAGTTTGGCTCTTCAACACAAGTTTTGTACTCAAGTGGTGTTTATGTGAAAGAATTTCCGCATGTCTGGAGAAGTGTTAACTTATATTTTCTCTTCTCTTTAAACAGCTGTCTAGATTCATGTTTGAGGGGCGAGAAATAAAGTTGGTTATGACTTGTGCAGCCTTTATCACAATGAATCCTGGATACGCAGGCAGAACTGAATTGCCAGATAACTTGAAAGCCCTGTTTAGACCCTTTGCAATGATGGTTCCAAATTATGCTTTGATTGCAGAGGTGAGCTTCACATTAGAAAGCAAAAAAGAATCAGTCAGGTTTTATTTACCATTTGATTCTATTGAGGTAGAAAGTTTCCTTTATGATTGCACCCTGGCGAAAGTTACACATTATGTTTGCTCTGAAGTGTAGGTATGATTGTTTTCACCTAGAATGTTTTGGGGTGTGTGTGTGTGTATGTGTGTGTGTAACTGCTGTCTCCCACAATGGTATCTGGAATATAGTAGATCCCTAAAACTGGAATGAATCAATGAATTTAATTAACCAGTTCATTGGAGCTTATCAGTTCATTTCTGAGAATTAAAATGTCTGCATACATTCTCGCCCCACGCTCTAACCAATGGAACTAACCGGCCACACCGGATACATTCTAAAAATACTATTGTGATATTGTGACTTATAAGAAATATATATTTAGTCATTTAAACGGCTAATATCAATAGTTTCTGGCTCCTACCAGCTCCTGGCTTCCTCTACAGCTCCTACAAGCCTTGGAATTTCCTGTGATAAGGGTGGTTCCAGTGTATTTTGTTATGTTGGTGAGGTGACTTTTGAAAGCCCTTAGGCAATCTAAGGATGGGAGAACCAACCCTGTAATCACAGTTCCCATGCCTGCCCTCTGAGGAGGGGAGAGGAGCTGGAGGTTGGGTGAGCCAAAGGCCATTGACTTGGTCAATCATGACTATGTAATGAAGTCTCTATAAAGACCCAGAAGGACTGGGTTCAGAGAGCTTGTGGGTTGGTGAACACATGGAGATTGGGGAGAGGGGTGCACCAGGACAAAGCATGCAAGTTCTGAGCCCTGAACCCATACCCGACCCTATGCATCTCTTCCATCATCTATTGATTCATACCCTTTATCATTATTAATAAGCTGGTAAATGTTGTCCTGGGTTCTGTGAGCTTCTCTAGAAAATTAAAAGAACCTAAGCAGGAGGTCGCTGGAACCTCCAATCTGTAAACAGTGGGCCAGAAGCACAGATAACAACTTGGACTTGAGATTGGCATCTGAAGTGGGGAATGGGAGGTACTCTTGTAGAACTGAGCCCTTAACCTGTAGAATCTGATGCAGTCTCTGGCTTTAGAATGGAATTTCTTAGGGTGCCTGGGTGGCTCAGTGGGTTAAGCATCCCATTTCAGCTCAGGTCATGATCTCACAGTGAGTTCAAGCCTTGCATCAGGCTGTGTGCTGACAGCTCAATGCCTGGAGCCTGCTTTGGATTCTATGTCTGCCTTTCTCTCTGATCCTCCTGTGCTCACACTGTCTCTCAAAAAAAAAAAAAAAAAAAACCTAAATTTTTTTTCAATTAAAAAAAAAAAGAATGGAATTTCTCACAAAGCACAGACTACTCCTTTGGCCAGTAAATTCCTTTACTAACAGCTAATTTAAAGATTTAAAGTATTCTTCTATATGAAGTAAAGTTAATTACCTAAGAATAGAATAGAGCATATCAAATCCTTTAACTCTTCCCAGCATAGTGCTTACAGAATCTCATGTGTTTTTCAGCACCCGCTGTGGCCATGGTGGGGTGGGCAGTTAAGACAGGTGCTATTCTCCTTTTAGACCATGTGTAGACAAGGACAATAAGTGACTTGCTCATTGTCCAAAGCTGGTAGGAAAAAACCGAAGTTTAGAACTCAGTCCAAAATTTTGTTCACATCTCATTCTTTGTCCTCTTGTTCTATTACTCAATAATCAACTGGAGAAATTTAAAAATCCAGTCTTCTGAGTGCTATTACTATTGTTGCTACAGATTTTAATGAATCCGGGTCTGTCCACAATAAACATTTTTAGTATTTTTAATTACCTGCAATGTGCAGAGCACTGTGCTCATTTGTAGTGCTAGAGCAATAAGCAAAACCAACACCAGTACGAAATGTCCACATTATTTCAAATCTTGATTCTGAAACCCACTGCAGTGATTTGAGGAGGTAATGGATTGGAGAAAGGGTCCACACTCCCCTAGTCTGTCATCATCCAGTTTCCTTAACTAAGAATGCAGGAACTTGTCAGAAGCAAGGTAGCCTTTTAGGGCAGAGGGGAGGCTGCAAGTCTGCATGGCTTCCCTTGATATCCAGGGAACCTAAAAGGAGAACACAGCTGTCACTGATTCTGGCTACAGGGTGGTGTTCCTCTCAGCTCAGAGAAACTGAAGTCTTGCCGTTGTACCCAGCCCTTATAACACCATCCAACCTCGGCGATGTGAGCGTTTTCAAACAGGAGGCTCTGCTGCTCCTTGAACCAAATGTCATCAAGATCACATCTTCAGCTATAGAAGAAAATCAGAGTCACTGCCCAGGCATCCCTGTATGATGTCCCACCTTCCACCTTCTGGTAACACAGGAATTGCCACAATTGTCACATTTCTTCATTAAATGATATAACAACTTGGAAAGATAGAATGCCTAAAGTAGATTTAGAACACATTGGTATTATGCTAATCTAGTGCTCTCAATACAATATAAGAAGCATTTCATTGTCCTTTTCTATTCTAGGTAATTCTATATTCTGAAGGATTTGAATCCAGTAAAATATTAGCAAGAAAAATGACTCAAATGTATAAGCTCTGCAGCGAACAGCTCTCCCAGCAGGATCACTACGACTTTGGCATGAGGGCTGTAAAGTCTGTACTGGTCATGGCGGGGTAAGAAACCAAAGTGCCCAAGAGTGAAATTCCAAACTGTGTAATCAAAGCATTAAACAGCTAATTCATAGACGGCTCTTAAAGCAACATAGAGAGTGATTAGTAAATGCCAGCTGTCGCTGTCACCATTTTACCTGGAAACTCCTGTGCCACAGCTGAAGGAGGCATCTCCTCATCGCTCCACAGTTCTGGCTGGCCCCACACTGAACCTGAGTCTCGATAAGGCTTCTGCTAGCTTTCATTTCTTTTGACCTCATCGCATACATTTGGTTTTAGAGTACAGAAGCCTTTACCACCAGGAGACAGGAGGACTAGACTTAACAGTTAAGGCACCATTAGTTAAGTCATATGTGTCACCTGACAAAGCCTAAAGCACTGAGAGAAACTTTGGTTTCATTATTCTGCCCTCATTCCAGGCTTATGTCCTAGCCTCTGCCTCTGCCAGTATGATCCATGCCTGAGTTTCTTTGTAGTTTCTAGTAAAGCAACTTTCTGGTTTCTTCTTTTCAGGCTCACACTTCTCCCTTTATAACCTCTTAATGCTCCTCCCTCGGGAACCTCCACTTTATTCAGTCTCTGAGGGGATCTACTGTCTCTTCTTTTTAGGCCATGACTCGCTGGCTCAGGCTCCACACTTCCAGGGCCTCTTCTGCCTGGGCCCTGTATCCCTGGGCTCTGCACACATCTCTCTGCCCTTCTCTGGTCTTTCTTTCAACCTCCCAGATAAAAGTATTTCTCCCCTTCACAGGAGTGCCATGTAAAGACCAAGGACACTAAGGAGTTCAGACACTTGTGCACTCCAAGAACACAACTACAGACCAGGGGGCAAGACAGATAGAGGAACAGTCATCTAGGACGCATGCAAGGGGACACCCATAGGGCCGTGCCCGAGGTTCACTATGGAGGGCGATGGAGGAAATTTCTAGAGGATGAGAGTAACTAGGCTGGGTTTTGCAGGGGACATAAGAAGTGTCACAAGAGCAAAGCAGGACCTTCTGGGCTGAGAGAAAAGAAAGCCACAGGGCTGTGACACATTATGATGCATTCAGAGAACTGTAAATTCAGGTTGGATAAAGCCTGTATTGATGGGGGGAGGTTGAAAAAAATACCCTTGTTGTTCTCCTCAAGGTTGTGTAGCCAGTTCCTGACCTGTCCTTGTCCTCTGATTGAGGAGGATGCTGACCACGCAAGAAAAAATGATCCTCTTCTCCCAGGAGGAATCCACAGGAGGTGCCCTCCACAGCTTTTCTCAAGGGGAACCCCAGACCCCTTAGGTCTGGAAAATTATGCTCAGTATTAGGTCCCCACAAACAGCATCTGAATTATTCCTTTAAATTTAGGTCCTTAAAAAGAGAGAATCCACACCTAAGTGAAGATGTGGTGTTGATAAGAGCTTTACGAGACTCCAACTTGCCAAAATTCCTAACAGATGATGCTCTTCTGTTCAGGTGAGTTTCTAGATGTTACAGGATAAAGCATAGCTGCCATGGAGAGGTAAAGGATAGTCTTCTCTTCAGTTATGTCCATCTCTCTAACAAGGTAATAACTTTCTCATCTTTTCTAGAGAGACTTATTGCAGTTTAAAAATTACTAGCTTAAAATTAAGATACTAAAGTTTAAGCATCAATCCAATCATTTCTCTTTTTTTTTTCCAAAATATTGGTCACTAGGCTGTATGTTATACAAATTAGCATTCAGTTACATGTTCCTGACCTAAGAAAAACTCCTGACCCTAAAACATCAGAATCAGGGCTTAACATAAAATGTGATTGCTTTTATTGATTTCTACTTTTACTATTAAATTTTATGTCTATCCAAGTCATATGTGTATATAGTTTTAAAAAGCATCATAGGGGTGCCTGGGTGGTGCAGTCAGTTGAACATCTGACTCTTTATCTCAATTCAGATCATGATCTCATGGTTTGTGGGTTCGAGCCCCGCATTGTGCTATACTCTGGTGGTGCAAAACCTGCTTGGGATTCTGTCTCTCCTTCTCTGTGCCCCTCCCCTACTTGTGCTCACTCTTTCTCTTTCTCTTTCTTCTCTCTCAAAAAAATTAATAAACAAAAATTTTTTAAGCATCATAAATTAGTCTCATGAGAAACAATAGTTCTATGCTCAACTCCCACTTCCCAAAGTCAGTCATTTTTCGATTGTTTTATTTGTTTGTTTGGTCATTTCCTCATATTTTTTATCACCATGTTTATGTGATTCCTTGGTTTTTGAGTTTTAGGTATGATCTGTAAAGTTGGCAAATGCGAGATGAGGACACGCACATGCACCCCTTCTCCTCTACCCGTCCTCTCTGTAGTTATTACAGTCTAACTTAAGCTAAATGTCCAAGGCTCTCATAATTTTTAAAAAAAATTTAGAGAGAAAATGCAAGTGGTAGAGGGGCAGAGGGAGAGAGAGAGAGAATCTTAAGCAGGCTTCATGCTCTGCATGGAGCCCAACACAGGGCTTGATCCATGACTCTGGGATCATGACCTGAACTGAAAACAGGAATCAGACACTCGGCCCACCGAGCCACCCAGGCACCCTCAGGGTTTTCATAATCCATTATAGCTATATGAATAGTATCCACAGCTGAGTTATGTTTCCCTTTTTCTTTTCCCTTCATTTGTTAATTGTCTTAGTTTTTATTTTTTAATCCTTTACCTACTTTTCTATAAATCTATCAATAATTTATTTCCAAATTCTGCCAGGGTATGTGTAAATCTCCTTAAAAAAAAAAACAAACCTCAATTATATTAAATGTCCTATCAACTTTATCTCCTTGGAGCCCCTGTCCTTCTGCTCTAATTTGGACAACCTTCCCATTGCCCTGGTGTGCATTGGTCATCCTAGGATGTCCATTTGTGGCTATGCTGGAGTTCCCTTGGCTTTTGTCCTCTGTCGGATCTTCTGATATCCAGAACACATGTCTACTCTCTTTGGCAAAACACAGTGATGAAAATTCCTATACATCTATCTTTGCACACTTGTGATATTTCTATAAGTGAGTTTTAGTAAGTTTCCTAGGTTTTATAGAGCATGGGCATTTTAAAAAATTTTTTTTTAATTTATTTTTGAGAGACAGAGACAGAGTAAGAGCAGGGGAGGGGCAGAAAGAGAGGGAGATACAATATCTGAAGCAGGCTCCAGGCTCTGAGCTGTCAGCACAGAGCCCGATGTGGGGCTCAAACCCACCAACTGTGAGATCATGACCTGAGCTAAAGTTGGACACTTAACCTACTGAGCCACCCAGGTGTCCCAAGAGCATGGACATTTTTAATTTAGATAGATTCTATTAAGATGTTGTCCAAAGACATTTATATTTATAGAAATGATTTTTAAGGTTTCCCTTTTATTTTTAAGTTTATTTATTTGGATAGAGAGCATGAGCAGGAGAGGGGCAGAGAGAGAGAGAATCCCAAGCAGGCTTCGTGTTGTCAGTGCAGAGCCTGATGTGGGGCTTGAACTCATAAACCATGAGATCATGATCCGAGCTGAAATCAATAATAGTTGGACACTTAGCCAACTGAGCCACCCAGGCACCCCAATATATAAATGATTTTATGATGATAACCTATTGCTTCTTAAAAGTTTTAGAGACAGAAGTTGTATCCTATTTTAATATGCATTTCTTTAATTATTAGTGCCATTGATCATTATTTCTTGTGTTCATTTGTCATTTATATTTATTATTTTTATAGCATATTTCTATTGTGCCCTTTTTCTTATTGATTTGTAGGAAATTATAAACTTTATCTGGCATAAAAATTGGAAAAACTTGTCTATCTTTTTTTTTTTTGAGAGAGAGAAAGGCTGAGAGAGAAGGAGAGAACAAGACAATACTAAGTAGGCTTCCTGTCCATGGTTATGATCACATAACTTTACTTTTTAAATAACAGTTGTAGATTTCTTGTTCTCCTTAGAAAGACTTTCTTAGCCACAGTATTACAAAACCTATCTGTTATATTTTCATCTAGTATTTTTGTTGTCATTTTACATTAAAGTATTTACTGTGTCAAAATGTATTTGTGTACATAGTATGAAGTAGGGATTCAGCTTCTTTTTTACCCATAGAAACATCCCATATTAAATACTTCCCACAGAAACAGTTAACTTTTTCCTTTACTCCCCACCCCTCTTTTTTTTTTTTACCTACTATTAGTTTCTATTTCTGTTTACATCTTATTTTTATGAATATCCATACAGTTATAAGCATACATAAATACTTTTAGAAAAAGTTGAGCTATAAGTATAATTTTTTAATTTTTTTAATGTTTATTTATTCTTGACAAAGAGACAGAGCATGAGTTGGGGGAGGGGCAGAGGGAGAGAGCCACAGAATCCAAAGCAGATTCCAGGCTCCCAGCTGTCAGCACAGAGGGGCTCAACCCTATGAACCATGAGATCAAGACCTGAGCTGAAGTAGGACCCTTAACCGACTGAGCCACCCAGACACCCCTAAATATAAGTTTTAAAATAAACTGAAAAATTAATAACTTTCTCTATGTTTGGTACTATGCAATGTACTATGGACAATATGAACACATAAGAGATATTTCTTACCTCAAAAGCTCCCAATATACTTAAGAACATTGGTCTACTGTACAAGGAAAAAAGCATACACAATATCAGAGAAATGTTAGATTCTATTATAACATATAGGACAAACGAGTACTACGCATGTTCAGAAGAAAAGATCAAGGAGAAAAATAAGACTCATTGTAATCAATGATTGTAATAAATTAATTATAATAAATATTGGGAAATATCAATTACCAATTATTTTATTTTTGTTTTTTCAGTGGAATTATATCTGACCTTTTTCCTGGAGTCCAAATTCCAGAACATGATTATGGTATATTGCAGTCAACAATTATAGATGTCATGAATAGACAGAATCTTCAGCCTGAGACATGTATGGTTAAAAAAGTGATACAGTTCTATGAGACTATGCTGGTAAGACATGGTGTTATGTTAGTTGGGCCAACAGGAGGTGGCAAGACCACAGTTTACCAAATACTAGCAGAAACTTTAGGGAATTTGCAAAAACTCGGTGTAGACAATCCCTTTTACCAACCAGTTAAAACATACGTTCTTAACCCTAAATCAATTACGATGGGTGAATTATATGGTGAAGTTAATAACACAACCTTGGAGTGGAAAGATGGTTTAATGGCACTAAGTGTCCGAGCAGCTGTGAATGACACTTCAGAAGACCATAAATGGATCATCAGTGATGGGCCCGTGGATGCTCTTTGGATTGAAAATATGAATACGGTGTTGGATGATAACAAGATGCTTTGCCTGGCTAACAGTGAGAGGATCAAACTCACACCTCAAATCCACATGCTTTTTGAGGTAAATATAAATGCCTTAGTGTGGAGTGAAAGATTGCATTAGACTGGTATGCGATCATCAACTTTTTTCTTGCCCATATAGCATTTACTATCTATAAGGCCTACCGTGGTGTTTTGTTTACAAACTAAATTGTTTACATACTTATATTATCCTTTTATAGTAAAGTGTGCATCCTGAGAACCAAAATGTCTCAAATATTCCTGTTTGTCTATAAATGGAAATGCAATAAATTCTATTTTCCTCAGCACGTATTTCCTCTCCTTTGGTGGTAGGTAGTAGTTAACATATATATATTGATGACATTACATGATTTGAAATGCTTTCTAAGTTAAACAAAAAATTGGTTATACTTACTATGAATAAATTACCTGCCTGTGGTATGAATATTTAGTGAAGGGATTGGAAAAGGAACGTGGAACAAATACAGCTATAAAATATTCCAAAGATACCACCCCTGCTGTATTCATTCATCAAACATGGGTTGAATGCCTGCTATGTCCTATGTTCAGCTAGGTATGAGATACAAGAATAAAAATGGAGAAAAGAGGAAAACAGAGAGGAAGAAAAATAAATACCTTTACCTTCCCATTAAGAAATGACCTTATCCTCTTATATTGGTGTGGGGTTTTTTTCACCTGTGCCTCACTTAACTTTCCTCCTCCATTTCCGATTACACTGTCTTCTATATAAAGCCTTTCAATGTTAACTTTAAACATGTGGCTCATTAACATTGAAGATGGAAGAATAAGGAAGTATTATATTTGTTCAACTCCCTTCAATTTTAGGTGCAAGACCTGAAAGTTGCCTCTCCTGCAACAGTCAGTCGATGTGGAATGGTGTTTGTGGATCCTGAAGAACTGAAATGGATGCCTTATGTTAAAACATGGATGAATAATATTTCTAAAAATGTAAGTGCAACCAGATACTCACAGGACAGCCATCCGTCAGGATGGAGGCTCCTGTGTGCCCAAATTTCGGTTAAGAAGGACCTCACTATACTTCTTGGAGGGAATTCCAGCATTGTACCTAGTGCCTCCCCCTAAAAAATTTTTTGGGACCTTCCAGAAATGTTTATATCCTCCCCAAATCTGTCTTCACTGTTTGTAACCTCAGTGCCCCAGGCTACCTAGCCATTCTGATTCCTGCCAGCCGTGCCTGGCGCCTCCCCAGGTCGGTTCTTCTCCAGTACAAGCCCCAGCTGCTCCCGTGAGTCCCCCACACACAGTTAGAGCAGGCTGCCACATTAAGAAGGATTTTGCAGAAGGCTTGGGATAATGAAAGGGCATCACAAGGAAGAAAAAGAGCATTTCAGTCCGGGTACTGTCATCGTATTTAGATTGTAGGAGTCCTAACACTGCTGAGAAAAAAGAAAACCAGTTTACCCTCCCCTCCGCTCCCCGCCCAGCCTTGCGTCTGTGACCCAAGACATTTTTTAACCTCAGAGGAAGCATTCCACCCAAAGTGAGGGAAAGCTTTTACGTTATTAGATGGAACAACTCAGTTCTGTATCATCTTCTGCACCATCTCCCTTCTAAAATAGTTCTCTTTGCCTTAGCTTGACAAGGGATCTTTTGCAGTGTTGTGCCCCAGCCCACCCCCACCCCTGTAGAAAGCCATCTTCTTTCTGTTTCTCCCCTCCAAAGATGAATCAGAAAAAATAGGGTTTTTTAAATTTTTTTTTTCATTCTTAGGCCTCAACATTTTGACAATGATGCGGTCTAGTTTCAGAGTACATTGTTAGAGAAAATAATTTTCAGAATCGAGAATGTATCATGTACTTCTGGAAGATTTTAAACCTTCCCAAATTTACTTTTCTTTTAGTTTTTAATAGACTGTATTATTTAGGGTACTTTTAGGTTTATAGAAAAGTTTAACAGAACATTCAGAGAGTCCTTATATATTCCCTCTCCTCCAAACATAGTTTTTCCTATTAACATCTTGCATTCGTGTGGTACATTTGTTAGAAGTGATTTGTAAAGATTGATGAAACAATATTGACATTATTATTAACTAAAGTCCATAGTTAACATCAGGCTTCATGTGTTATATGAATGTGTTGTACAATTGTGTTGTACAATTGTGTAGGTTTTGACAAATGTATAATGTCAAGTATCCACCCTTAACAGTATTATACATAATAGTTTCACTGACTTAAAATCTGTGCTCCACCTATTTATCCATCCATACCCCTTCCCTACCACTACATGCCCTCTCCAGAATGTCATGTCATTGGAATCATACAGTATGTAGTTTTTTCAGATTGGCTTCTTTCACTTAATACTATGCATTTAAGTTTCTTCCATGCTTTTCTGTGACTCGATAGCTCATTTCTTTGTAGCTCTGAATGAAATGGTTCTGAGTGGAATATTTTCCATGATGTGGATTTACCAAATTTATCCATATACCTACTGCAGACATTCTGATTGCTTCCAGGTTTTGGCAATTATGAAGAAAGCTACTAGACACATGCATGTGCAAATTTTTGTATAGACATACATTTTCAACTAATTTGGGTAAAATACCTAGAAGTGTGATTGCTGGATCATACGGTAAAATTTTATTTAGCTTTGTAAGAAACTGCCAGTTTGTCTTCCAAATTGCTATACCATTTTGCATTCCCACCAGCAATGAATGAGAGTTCTTGCTGCACATCCTCACTAGCAGTTAGTGTTGTTGATGTTCCAGATTTTTGCCATTCTAATAGATATGTCTCCTTGTTTTAACATGCATTAATGTGCATTTCATGTGATCACGAGTGTCTTTTCATATGCTTATTTGCCATCTGTCATATTATGCCATCATATGCATATTTGCTTTAGCAAGGTGCCTGTTCAAATCTTACTAATTTTTTATTGGATTGTTTCCTATTTTTGAGTGTCATGAGTTCTTGTAATTGTTTGGATCCAGGTTTTTTGTCAGGTATGTGTTTTTGTAAAAGTTTTCTCCCAGCCTGACTTGTCTTTTCATTCTTGGAACAACCTTTCACAGAACACAAGTTTTTAATTTTAAAATTAACTTATCGACACTGACTGACATCTTGGTTTTAACCTCAGGAGACCTGGAGCAAACAGCCGACCCTATACCTGGACTTCTTGTGACATAATAAATTTGAGTTGTTTTAAGTCAAAAAAAAAAAAATTAAATTAAATTAACTTATCAAATTTTCTTTCATTGATTGTGCTTTTGGCATTGAATCTAAAAACCACTTCCAAACCTAAGGTCACCTAGATTTTCTCATTTGTTATCTCATAGAAGTTTTATAGTTTTGCTTTTTACATTTAGTCTGTTATCCATTTTGAGTTAATTTTTGTGAAAGGTATAATATCAGTGTCTACGTTCATCTTTTTTTTTGTTTTTTGCATGTGGATGTCCAGTTTTTCCAGTACCATTTGTTTAACATAAATAAAAAACAAAACAAAGGGATACTTTCTCCAATGGATTGCCTTTGTTTTTTTGTCATACATCAGTTGACTGAATTTGTATGGATCTATCTTTGGGCTCTCTGTTCTGTTCCACTGATCTATGTGTCTATTCTTTTGCCAACACCATGCTGTCTTGATTACTGTACCTTTATAGTAAGTCTTGAAGTTAGATAATGTCAGTCTTCCAACTTTGTTCTCTAGCATTGTGCCATTTGGGGTACTTTGCCTCTCCATATAGACTTTATAATCAGTTTGTGAATATACACAAATTAACTTGCTGGTATTTTGGCTCAGACTACCTTGAATCTATAGCTCAAGTTAGGGAGTGCTGACATCTAAATAATATTGGGTTTTCCTATTCATACCCATTGAATATCTTTCCATTTATATAAGTCCTCTCTGGTTTCTTTCATCAGTCTTGTAATTTTCCTTATTTAGCTCTTGTACATAGTGTGTTAGAATTATACCTAAGTATTTCATTTTTTGTGCTAATATTAATGGTGTTATATTTTCTAATTCAAATTCCAATTATTCATTGCTGGAATATAGGAAATCAATTGATTTTTGTATATTAACCCTGTATCCTGCAACCTTGCTATAACAGCTTATTAGTTCCAGGAGATTTTTATCAGTTCTTTGGTATTTTCTACATAGACAAGTCATCAGTGAAGAAAGACTTTTATTTTTCTTCCGTCTCAACCTGTGTACTCTTTATTGTTTTTATTGTCCTATTGCATTAGCTAAGACTTCTAATACAATGTTGAATAGGAATGATGAGAGGGACTGCATTCTTTTTAAATCTTTGGAAATTATTTCCTCTCCTTTCATAGATATTTAAATTACTGTTTTTTCTTGTTTATTATTGTCCTTAATTATAAGGCTGTGTGAAATCTATATTGACAATTAGCAAATGTGACTATAAAATAAATACCTTTAAACCCATTACCAGATCAAGATGTAGGACTGTTGTCCACTACCCAGAATCTCCTCTGTGTCTCTTCCAAATTATAGAAAGTTTTCTTAAAATTTTAATTTGTTTCAGATCTTGTTATGTTTATACCCTTTAATCTAAAGTCACAGAATAGGTGTGCCTGGGTGGCTCTGTCAGTTAAGTGTCTGACTCTTGATTTTGGATGCCTCCTGTCATGATCTCATAGTTTGTGAGATTGAGCCCTGCATCAATCCTCAAGTCAGGCTACCCAGTGACAGCATGGAGCCTGCTTGAGATATTCTCTTTCTCTCTCTCTCTCTCTCTCTCTCTCTCTCTCTCTCTCTCTCTCTCTCCCCCCTCACTCCCCCACTTACTCACAGACTCATGCTCTCTCTCAAAAGAAATAAACTCTAAAAAATAAATCAATAATCAATAATAAAACTCACAGAATATATTACAATACACAGATTTAAACTAACCCATTTCTAAACTTAATTATATATTTCATCTGGTCTTACTGAAACATTATTTGTTTGTGTGATTTTCAGCTAAATGAGGAAACCCAAGAATATATATTGAAACTTTTTCAACGTTATGTTGATGATGGTTTATGCTTTATCAATAAAAAATGCAGCCAAGCAATCCCACAAGTGGACATCAGCAAAGTTACTACACTCTGTTGCTTATTGGAGTCTTTGATATTTGGGAAAGATGGAGTTAATTTGGCAATGGTATGAAAAGTTTCCTTAGTGCTATAAAGCTATGAAAATGAGATTGTTGTATAGATGCTTTGCAAATAAACAACTCTAAATTTTCTGTAAAATGATACTTTGATTTTCAAGTTAATTTTTCAGGCAAGTAATGATTGTGAATAGATTCACAGAATCTCTAAGTTCCAACGAATGTTAGAAAAACTATAGTTTACTCTTCTACTGGATGTTAAAATTCCTTACAGTCTACAACACATCCTACAACATATTCCTGGTATATGTGTCTGTCTAGCAGCTGTTTAAATACTCATGCAGGTATGAACAAAGTTATAATAGTCAGTTGAAAGACATTCTTGAGCTTTTTTTCTACATATTCCTTGTCATTCATTTTCTCATCAGAGTATTTAAATATGCACCGCTATAAAACATTGCTCTTTGAACTATTGAGTCAACTATAAGCAATATATACTGTACCTTTTTTTAAATGCATGAGTCTAACCAAAAGAAAACAATCTTTAGACTTTGCAATTTAAGGATTCTTTTTATGTGAACAAATAAAATACTAAAATTCTTTCTCTTTGTTCTTTCAGGAACAAACAAAACTGAATACGGTACTATGTCAGACTTTTATATTCTGTTATTTATGGTCTGTGGGTGGAAATCTAACCGAAAACTACTGGGATTCTTTTGACACATTTATTAGAACACAATTTGATGATAATCCTGATGCCAGGGTAAGAGCTAAATACATTTAATTTTAACATAATAACTGAACCACTACAATTAAATTTCAAGACTAAGATTTTAAAAGACTTAGTTCTACTGCAAATATAAAAATCCTTTACTATAAGGGTTTCTAAAATTATTACCTTTTTTAAACCATAGATAACATTTATTGTATTAAAAATTTTAAAGAATCTTCTCCCAGTCATATGAAGAAAGTAAGGTATAAGAGTAGGGGTGCCTGGATGACTCAGTTGATTAAGCCTTTGACTCTTGGTTTCAGCTCAGGTCATGATCTCACAGTTTGAGCCCTGTATAGGGTATCATGGGTTTGAGCCCTGTATCAGGCTCTGTTAGCACAGAGATTCTCTCGCCCCCTCTCTCTGCCCCTCTCCCACTCGTTCTCTCTTCCTCCTCTTTCTCTCTCTCTCAAAAAAAAAAGAGAACAAATAATTCTACTTAGTACACTTATTTTTCACAATGTTCTGGTTTGGTAATTCAGGAATTACTTTCTGTATATTCTAAGATGAGCAAATGAATAAATATCAAGGATAATGCCAACCAGGTTTCTCACTGTTAGGAAAGGGATTTACAAATATGAAAGGGGAAAGATTAGAAGGTGCCTGTGTTCTTGCAATTCCAAGAATTGCAATTGGAATTGGAGCTAATGGTATTCATGGATCCTATATATGTATATACATATATGAAAATTAATGCATACTTTCATACATACATAAATTGCCTGCTGCTGTGTGCTAAGAGGAACTAGAAGCAAGGACACCTCAAGAGCAATTAGCATACTAGGTATGCTAATTCCTAAATACTACTCTCCATGAAAGGGAACCAAGGCTCCTTAATGAAATAGCTGATTACAGCCAGCACTGGGAGAGAGGAAGTACAAAATGAGCCTAGAACATCTTCTTATGTCAGATAGCAAAGAAGTGCTCAGAGAAAGATGGCACATTTCAAAAGAACACAGGACCCAGTTTAAGGACTCCCACTGGCCAAATCTGGGCAGATTTGAGCATCAAAATAAATAATGATATGGGATTATGGGCCTTTGCATGAAATAAAAATCTGTGAGTCCATACTCATAGTAAAAATATACATACATACATACATACATACATACATACATACATACATAAAGAGGGAGAAGGAAAAGCTCCATCTCACAGAGGAATACCAACAAATCTATATAGGAGCAGTGATGGAGTTAGAACATTATAACTTTGCAACCATCATAGTGATAATTGATTTAGGGAGGAATCATCAATGGATGCCAAAACCAGGTGAAGGTTTGATGAGACATAATATTTACATAGTTTCAAAGTATCTCCTACAAATCATTTGATTAATTGCCAAGAGAAAAATCATATTGTTACAGTAAAAAGAAAAAAAACATTGCAGATATTACCTTAACTAAGAAACCAATCTAACATCAGTATAAGGACAAAACTGTGCCTTCTCATATAGTGCACTCAGAAGGACACAACCTCAGTTCTGAAGTATTCCTTTCAAACATGCATGACCTAAACTTAATGTTGAGAATACATCTGGAATCCCCAAACTGAGGACAGTTCTGTAAAGTCAACTGGCCTATATTTTCCAAAAATGTCTGTCATGGGAGACAAAGCTTTAAAGCTGAGGAACTTTTCCAGATGAAGAGACTAAAGAAATATAACTAAATACAGTGCATTATCCTGTATTGGATCCTAGACTGGGAAAAATATAGCTGCTAGTGACATTATTAAAAACACTGGCAGGGGCACCTGGGTGGCTCAGTTGGTTGAGTGTCCAACTCTTGATTTTAGCTTAGGTCATCATCCCAGGGTCATGGGATCAAGCCCTGCATTGGGGTCTGCACCGAGCATGGAGCCTACTTAGGATTCGCTCAGTCATCTTTTACCCCCCTCCCCATCTGGCATGCTCGCTCGCTCGCTCTCTCTCGCTCTCTCTCTCTCTTAAAACAAACAAACAAAAATACAACAACAACAACAAAAGAAACAAAACCACAAGCAATATTTGAGTGAGGAAGGTAAATTGGATAATAACATATCTCTATTCAATTTCCTGATTTTGATCATTTTACTGTGATTATATAAGACAGTATTATTGTTCTTTAGGAAATACACACTCAGTTATTTAGGACAAGGTGGAAAGTGTAGAGTAGAAAAATACAATAATAAAGCAAATTGGGCTAAATGTGTAAACAGTTAAAATAGATAAAGAATTTATGAAGTTCTTTGCACTATTTTTTTAACTTTTCTGTAAGTTTTAAATTATATAAATGTTAAAAGTTACCAAAAGAAGAAAAAATTTTCATAAGAATCTGAGCCCTATGGATTAGGACCTTTTAGTAGATATGAAACCTTCCTGGATCTTCCAGATGATTGTATCATAATTGGCCAAGATATTAAGGACAAGTGGCAGTTTTGTACAGAGACCCCACTGGGTCAAGGAAAATGATCTGGGATCATCAGAGGACAGTAGGAGCTGACGCAAAATAAACATTCAGTATTCATTTCGACAAATATTTATGAAAATCTGTTACATGGTAGGCTGCGTTCTGCAAACTGGGGCTACTGCAAGTAATCAAAGAGAGTATGGTAGGAGCACACCAGTAGACAAATACACCAGACAGGTAGTCCAGTGACTTCTCTCAGGAGAGAATGGACCAGTGACTTATCTCAGAGGAGGGTGAGGGTGTGGCTGGTATTGGGGAAGGAAAGAAGCTTTCTGACGTTCTGGATATGTTCTACATTATGATCCAGGGGTAGTTACGTTGATATTTACACATTCAAAAACACCTTAAACTGGCCTTGTAAAATCAGACACAATAATACACCTCAAATGTTTTTTAAAAATAGAATAAAGTAGAAAATAGAGTAGGGGTGCCTGGGTGGCTCATTGGGTTAAGCATCCAGCTCCCAGTTTTGGCTCAGGTCATGATCTTGAGGTTGCAGAGTTCAAGCGCCATCGCCAGCTTCTGACTGATACTGTGGAGCCTGCTTCGGATTCTCTCTTGCTCTCTGTTCCTCCCCTGCTCACGTGTTCTCCCTAGAGGGAATTGCAGTTAGTAGGGGTAAATGTTATACTTATTTGTAGACACACATGTATGTGAATGTACTAGGTCACCAAGTAAAATGGATTTCTTACTAAGAATTGCTGTTAAATGAGCTTGAAACACAGCTTCTTTGTACAGCTGCCAGAATGAGCGTTCTGAAATGCAATCTAATCATGTTCCCCACCTGCTTAGAATCGTTCACTCAATTCTTGCTCCAAGCACTTTGCTTTGAAAAGTGAGACTTTTCATAACCTGGCCCCTGTCTGTGTTTTCATATTCATCTCTCACTGTACATACTGCTTTTGTATTTCCCAGCATGCATGGCACTTTCCAGGCCTTTAGCCTTCTCCTTCCTCTCCTTCCCCGTACCATTCCTTCCTTGTGCATGGGCTTCCTTGTGCATGGGCTTGTCCTTCAAGTCTGAATTGTAACATCACCATCTCTTGGAAGCTTTCCTAAATCTCCAGCCACCACCATAACTCCCTGCAAGTAGAAATGAGTTGTCCTGCTTTGTAAGTGTCCCAACTCCATTAGAACCCTACTTCTCTGTGATACTAACTGATAACATTTGTGTCCTCCATGTGAATTTCAAAGGTCACTGAAGGCAAAGGCTGGGTCTCACTCAGCACTCACCTCTACCTCCAAGCACATTAGTCGGCAAGGAGTAAGCCCCTGAATGTTGACTTGAATCAAAAACGCTTTACAATTCTAATCTAAGGTTTTAGTATAATCAATATGTCAGAGATTTTTATGCATTGTGTTGCATGATTGTGTTTAAAGTGTTTAACTCTGATACCTGAACAACTACTTCTCTACAAGGAAAAAAGAAACCCAAATAGATTCATATTCCATGACTGCCTTTGTTTATGTGTGAATATTTCTATTGCTGTGTATCAATCCTAATGAAAGTGATACTTAATTTTTATGCTCTAGCTTCCCAGCTCTGGCGATCTGTGGAGCATTCACATGGACTTTGACACCAAACGGCTGGATCCCTGGGAGCGAATCATACCCACCTTTAAGTACAGCCGAGATGTTCCTTTTTTTGAAATGCTTGTCCCCACAACTGACACGGTGCGCTTTGGATATCTAATGGAAAAACTACTGGCAGTCAAGCATTCAGTGTTGTTTACTGGAATGACTGGAGTTGGCAAGGTAGGGAACCTACCTGAACAAGAAGGTCTGTCCAAAAATGAGAGTGTGGTGGACTTAGAATTGTAAGCCCCAGAAATAACATATTATTTTTCAGAGGAAATTCTTCTGAGTTTTGATCATTTTTCAGGAAGAATGTAACTATGCTGAATCTGTGTCTATCTTGGGAATTACTCCAATGGTTTATGTTGTCTCCTTGGAATTTCTGGGGCTGTGACCACACAGATTAGGGTGGGAATTGGCTAAACAGTTTGTGTCCCCAGCATACTGTTGATCAAGGTCAGTCTGTCCTCTCCTGCCCATTTACTTCTACCCAACATAGCAATGGGGTTTGGAAAAAGTGGACCCTAGCAGGAAATGTTGATGGTTTGGTCTTCTTGGTTTCGGGGATGGAGTCCACATAAACAGAAATTCACTGGTAACCTTCTAAATTATTTCTAAAAGAAATTTGGGTTCTTCGGTGACTTATGCTATCAAATTGAGACTTGGATAGGAAGCAAGGTGGATTTTGGTATAAAAATAAAATTAAAACTTTTGCTAAGATTGCTGATTAGGATATTTCTTTGGCTCTGATAAATATAATTACATGGAATCTCCAGTAAGAAGAAAGCAGACATTTCAATCTGGTTTTAACCTATCTCCTTTTATCCTGTTTCTTACTCACTGTACTGGATTATTACTGATGTAGGCAATTGAAATATACATTGAATATGAAATCAATTGACATATTTTTAAATTTAAAGTCTGTCATTGCAAAAGGATTGTTGAATCGAATCCATGAATCAGCTGCCTATGTTCCTGTTTATCTAAATTTTTCTGCTCAAACTTCATCTGCAAGAACACAAGAGATCATTGAGTCAAAACTGGAAAGGAAAAGAAAAAATATACTAGGTAAGTGTTATCAGTTTTATTTGTCTTAACACAAATTATCCATTAAACTAATCACAAAAACACTGTGTGTAATAAAATTACAAATGGATATTTTCTTTGTTTAATTTATTTGTAAAGGTGATTCTATTAATCACATTCTTTCTAGTGCCATATATCCCTATATCTTACTGTTTAGCAAGTAAGGAGTTTATTTCTATCATCACCTTCAACTCAAAGCACCTTCACCCTCTGCCTCTCTGTGGCTCTCTCTCTCCATGCATGCTCTACTTTCAAACCTGCGTGGGTTTCCCGTTATTTAAAACAAACCAACGAACAAACCACTTTGTATCTGGTGCATTGAGTTACCTGAACTGAGCAAGGAGTTGGCATGAAGCTCTCTAGGTTTTTTCTTGAGCCAGTGCTTTCAGCCAGGCTCTGTGGGATCTCCCTCACCATCCCATATTAACTACTTAGATAAATACTATCACTCTCTGGTCACTTGCAGCTATTTTGAATCAGGTCTCATGTAAAGCTCTGAGCCCAAACCCAATTTGAAGCTGTTCCTCTCCTCTGTTGTAGATCTGGTTTGTGGCTCCTGGTGCTGGAGGTGGAGAGGGGCAGGGGTGCCCTGTTGCTGGGAGGCTCTCGTGTGTTAGGATGGGAGGAGGAGAGGAAAGGACAGCTGGTCTCCCTAACTGGCATTTAGATGAGTCTCTGTGTGGATCATCCCAGCCTTCCTTGCTGGTGCTGAGTGCCTGGCAATTCTGTCTGTGTGGCAGGCTTCCAGGAGCAGGCTCTCTGAGGGACTCCCCAGCAAGATGTGTACAGGTCAGGCATTGGCTCCCAGTTGGGAAGTTTCCTGATGTTGGGACAGGGTCTTAGCCCCCACTCAGCCCCACCCTCCAGCCGTGTATCTGTAGTCGTTGGTACTGGGTCCACTTCGCTGGTCCACCCAGGAGGGCGGAATACTAGCCAAGCTCAAGCCCAGCTGCCTTCTACACTGTCCGTTATCTAACAGGCGCTGCTGTGCCAAGTTGTGGGGATACCACTTTACTGCTCTACTGCCTCCTCTCTCTTTCCTTGTTCCTATTCGGGTAGGCACAGGGCAATAGATGCTAATCTCTATAGTGGGAGACCAGGTCCTTGTGAATGATTCTCTTGGAGCCCCTTCCCACTCCTGTCCTGTTCCTTGGCTTCAAGGATCAGGAAGATGGAGTGGGCACTGGGTTTGCCTCGATTCCTTCATTACTGGCAAGTGCTGGATGCCACGGTGGGTGGAGTCACCTGCTCTGCCTAAGTTGTTCTCTTTTCTCTGTCATTACTCCTTTTTTTCCCCTCCTAGTATATATATTGATTTTCTTTAAGTTAAATATGGCACCGTGAAGCTCCACTGTACTGGATTTCCTTTTGATGAGATCAGGACACTTTCCAGCCCTGTTTTCCCTGTAGAGGGTGGTGCGATGGCATTTAGGTAAGGAGTGCTTCTGTTTCCTGCTCTGGAAAGAAAATGACCTTCCGCACCCATGCTAGACCACACAGTTGGTGAGGGCAGTGGTGGTGCCTCAGACTGAGAAAGATCCAGACCTGACTGGAGAGCTGGCATCATCCTGCATCTCTGGGAGTGAGGGCGAGGGCCCACCGGACAGTGTGGGTGTCCCAGCCCTGCCCACCTCTCGCTGCCGGGGCCCTTGTCACGTAGACGAACTGAGCTTCTTGTGACCTATAGGGCATTCATTGAGACCAAAGCCTTACCTAAGCTTTGTCTTACATTTTCCAATGGCAAATCTTAATTCTTACATTAAATTCATTTTATTCCCCAGGAGCACCAGGAAACAAACAGGTTGTGATTTTTGTTGATGATTTAAACATGCCCAGACTGGATCGCTATGGCTCTCAGCCTCCAATTGAATTACTTCGTCAGTATCAAGATTTTGGTGGATTTTATGACAGAAACAAACTCTTTTGGAAAGACATACAGGTTGCTTTACGTTTTAAATTTGCATGTTTAAATTTAAACAGTAAGAAAAGATAATATACTTGTTTGCCAGGGCTGCCATGCAAAATATCGCAGACTGGGTGACTCAAACAACAGAAATTTATTTTCTCACAGCTCTAAAGGCCAGAAGTCTGAGACCAAGATGTCGACAGGGTTGATTTCTTCTGAGGCTTCTCCCTGCATCTTGCAGATGGCTGTCTTCTCCTGTGTCTTCTCATGATCTTCCCTCTGTGTCTATATATCCAAATGTCCTCTTCTTATAAAGACACCAGTCCTACTGGATTACAGCCCACCATAATGAGCTCATTTTAACTTAATTGCCTCTTTAAAGACCATATCTCCAAATATAGCCACATTCTGAGATACCAGGGGTTAGGCCTTCAACATATGATTGGCCAGGGGGAAGAGGAAGACGTGATTCAGCCTCTAACATATAGCCTTGGTGTTTTTAATATGTGACTCAATTTTTTAATCTATGTTATATTCTTGCCCTACTTTATTGGGGAGATTCACAGACAAGTGAGACAGGCCCACCTCCCCAGTGGCTCAGCTTCAGGAGGTAGATGGACATGTATTTATAATGCAGGGTAATGAGTGGAGGGAAACTAGATGGAGGCAGGGCTGGGCATCGGGTTGAGGATGAGAGAGGCCTTCCCAGAAGAGGTGATGCTGGAAAAGGATTTTGCAGGCAGAGCTTGGCAAAGCAAGGAAAGGGAGCATTTGCATCTCAAAGCAGGGAGTGTAGAACACCATGGTGGCATGGAATGCGGGCACCAAAGTGGCAGGAGATGCAGAGGTCAGCCCAGGGGGCCGTGGTGCCATGACAAGGAACATGGATTTATTCTCTAAGAGATGCACTACCTCTAGAGGAAATGTTAGCAAAGAGTCCCTTGGCAGCAGAGGAGGGGTGGACTGGGGGAGGCAAGACCAGAGGCAATTATAATATCATGTACTGGTCCATTGCAAATGTTATGACCAAAGGCTCATAACCCTGTTTTTCCTATAGGAGCAATGGTTCAGTGTATCTTAATTCAGTGTTCCAGTGTTTTAGAGAACATAACTACCACAAATAACAAGAATAAGCTATACTTAATATTTGTTGAATGAATATATTTTAGCCTAAGGTACAAATTGTTAACAATTTTTTTAAGACTACATTTTTACATAGGTATATTTATGCAGATAAATGTATTAGCTGAGTGACGTTGAGCAACTTAACCACCCAGCGTCCTGATCTTTTTCATCTGCACAATGAGGGTAACAGTAGTGATCTCCTGAGGTTGCCATGAGGATTAAGTCAGATAACGTGTAGGGACACACAATCTGACCCTGTCACAGGGGAGGTCCTCAAAACAGCGCTGGTTCTGAGGCCTCCCACTGGGATGGGCAGATCCCAGCTCTTTCTTCGCTGGGGAGCCCACACGGATTTCTTCCCACACAGGATGTAACGATCGTCTCTGCGTGTGCACCCCCAGGAGGTGGCCGCAACCCTGTGACGCCCCGCTTCATCCGACACTTCAGCATGCTGTGCCTTCCGATGCCCTCAGAACACAGTCTGAAACAGATTTTTCAGGTGTGTGTGAATTTCAACCCAGGCGAGAGAGGAAAAGGAAACATATTTGTTCTGAAACTCCCATAGTCAAAATAGTCCGTGGTGTTTCTGGGGAGCCCACCAGTCCCTTTCTCCAAGCAGAAACCAGGTAGCCGTAGAGGCACCTGGACAGTAGCTGGCAGGCATTTGCATCACTGCCTTCTGTGAGATGGTTTGAGGAATGCAGAAATCCTGTCAAAGCCACCCCTTCCTTGGGGCCTTGCCTCCCAGCACTCACCAGATCTCATCCACTACACAGCCCCCGACTCTGTGTTCCTCTCATTGCTGGCCACCAGGTCCATGTGCCCACTTGCCCATCAAACAGAGTCCCCGATACCCCAGCGAGCTCAAGCACAACACACCTAACCTAGACTTCATCACCTCACTGCCACAGCCACCTCCAATGAAAACAACCACCCATATTTCTCCCACCTGTACAAACTTCCCATGGGGCCACTCCTCATCCTTTACATGGGGAAGATAACCATGCCTGCCCTGTAGGTGCTTAGCAACATTATTTTGAGTAGGATATGAGAGAACATAGAACAGCATGGCTGGAGACAGCATGCCATCACCAACCAGCAAAAGCTCATAGAGAATATGGTGAGCTGAGTCTTGGGGGACAAGAATTGACAGGGAGGAACAGATCTTGGGTAAATGAAGTCACAGAGACAAGAAACAGTAATGTGGGTATACAGGTAGGATAAGACTGGTGACTAGTTTGGTGAAGCTGACTTTGGCAGTAAATCACCTGGGAGCCAAAGAGGGCCAGTGACACTGGCATTAAGTGAGCCTCTGCAAGTGCTGATGCATAGGGGCACATGTACCCCAATGTTCATAGCAGCACTGTCAACAGTAGCCAAATCATGAAAAGAGCCTAAATGTCCATCACCTGATGAGTGGATCAAGAAGATGTGGTATATCTATACAATGGAGTATTACATGGCAATGAGAGAGAATGAAATCTGGCCATTTGTAGGAAAATGGATAGACCTCGGGGGTGTCATGCTAAGCGAAATAAGTCAGGCAGAGAAGGACAGATACCATATGTTTGCACTCATAGGTCGAACAGGAGAACAGGAGAAACCTGATGGAGGACCGGGGGAGGGGAAGAGGGAAAGAGAGTTCGGGAGAGAGAAGGATGCAAAACTTGAGAGACTATTGAATACTGAAAACGAACTGAGGGTTGAAGAGGAAGAGGGAGGGGGAAAAGAGGTGGTGGTGATGGAGGAGGGCACTTGTGGGGAAGAGCACTGGGTGTTGTGTGGAAACCAACTTGACAATAAACTATTTTAAAAAAGAAAAAGTGAGCCTCTGCATTCTCCAGCATTGACCTCTCCTTCCCATGGGACCCTCTTCAAGGAGAAAAAAGAGCCAACATGGACACAACCTTTAATAGATGGAAAGTGGTTTTCATATTGAAATAGCTTACATCCATGGGAAATTATTTTTAAGAAATTTGAGGTAGTTTCAGTAAGTTTAGGAGCTAATGCCAAAATGACAAATAAGAACCCCCACATTTTAACTTTTGTTTGGTAGAATACTTTTGAATATGAAAGGGTGAGAGCTTATCTCCTATGACAAAGTGTGGAACAAAACATGAAGTGGGTAACAGGGACCAACACAGGCATTAGAAGAATTTTTTGAGTCCCCCCCAGCTTTTGTTGAGACCCTTTGTGTATATTTTGAAGTTTGAAATGAGTGACTCCAACCATGCTATCCTGACACTCGGTGATGTGATCAGCAGTGAGGTGTGTCCCAGGTACCCCATGCCCAATGATAAAGTATTGACTTTGCTAATTATTTCCTATCAATAAATGAAAGCAAATTCAATATCCCAACAAAAAAATGTTATCCTTTTAAAAAAATTTTTTCTAAATGTTTATTTATTTTTGAGAGAGAGATGCAGAGCACGAACAGGGGAGGGGCAGCAGGAGAGGGAGACACAGAATCTGAAGCAGACTCCAAGCTCTGAGTGAGCTAGCCGCACAGATCGCGATGCGGGGATTGAACCCATGAACCGTGACATTATGACCTGAGCCGAAGTCGGGCACTCAACTGACCGAGCTACCCAGGCACCCCCAAAAATGTCATTCTTAATCATTCCACAATGCTTTCTTGGGTAGTAAGGAAAATGTGGAATCTGGCCTCTTGGAAATGAAATTATTCTTGACCCTCAGGCCCCTCCCTTTCCCTGTAGGATTGTCACATCCATGGGAAATGTGTTACTCACAGGGACATAATCCGGCAACTACATCCCAGCTGAAAACAGGCAGGAACTGCTTCCTTTCACTGTAACATATAGGCTAATATTTAAAACTTGCACTAACTGGGGGTGAAAATGGAAACAAAATGTGGCAAAATTGAGATCCCACGACCACTGGGTTGGACTAGATTCAGGTGGGGAAGCGTGTACCCTCCTTGCCAGAACAGACAGGATATTTTACCTGTAGAAGAAAAGAATTTGCTCTAGATCCATGGATCCCAAACTCTACTTTCAATCACAACCCGTTTAAGCAGTGCTCATGAGCTCAGAGCCCACCTTCCCTGACCTCAGTCACTGTATAAGGAGAAGGAACTTGGGGGACCACCAAGAACTGAAGAAAAGCAAGTAAGTTAAAGTAAATTTGCTCTTAGCAACATGAATAACTGATTTATTTCTACTGTATGAAAGAAGGCGATAAGTCTAAATAGTAAATGTATAGTATGTTTCTAGGATGCACATGTTTTTAACCATCTGTTATTTGTAAAACAATCAGTAGTATCACTGTACTTTCCTGGAGAGCTGTTGCAAGTTAGCCAAGCAGCACACACAGGCAGGGAGCACACCACTAAGGATGGGTTTGCCGGGATTTGGATTATGTGTGTTTATGAGTAACTCATCCTCATACACGTCTTTATGTTTACTTCCTGGACGTTTATACACAAAAGAATGTGCATCACTATACATTCTAAAGGTAAACTAAACACACAACAAATTAAATTGATGATATAGATGTAATTTCTAATTAGAAAGATGTAACAGCAGTAATTGAAAACAATGATCAGGGCACCTGAGTGGCTCAGTCAGTTGAACATCTGACTCTTGATTTCATCTCAGGTTGTGATCTCACTGTATGAGATTGAGCACTGCATTAGGCTAGGCTCCATACTAAGAGTCTCTCTCTCTCTCTCTCTCTCTCTCTCTCTCTCTCTCTCTCCCTCTCCCTCTCCCTCTCCCTCTCCCTCTCCCTCTCCCTCTCCCTCTCCCTCTCCCTCTCCCTCTCTCCATCTCTCCCTCTACCCCCCTCCCCCAGTTATGCTCACACTCTCTCTCTCTCTCCCAAAATAAATAAATAAACTTAAAAAAAAAAAGAAAAGAATGATCAACTCCATGAAGTACTAACAATGTCCTCAGGCCAAAACATCCTTCCCCCAATTCTGGGAATTCTGGCTCTGTCTTGTGTGCATATTCTTAGTAGAAGTTTTCAAAGTTGCCAAATATGCCATGTGAGGCAGACCTTTAAGTAAGAGTACCATGCTGTGGTCCTCAGAAAACTCTGGAGCGACACGCTAATTTTAATTTATGAATATCAATTTAGTAGCTCTTAATTTCATTCAGTGAAGAAATACTTGTTGAAACCTCCCATGCGCTGGACATTGGTATTACATTTTAAACAAAGCAGATGCCATCCTTATGCTCATGGAGACAGAGAATAGGCAGAAGAATGAACTAATATGTATTATGTTAATACTATCGATAACTATATAATTTGTGTGATGGAGAATAAACAGACTCAAAATTTAAGTTTTAATATATAATTATAATATAATATGATTTTATTATTATATATCATATAATATAATTTTTGATATTTGAGTATATATAATAAAATAATATCATTAATACTATCTATAACTATATAATTTGTGTGATGGAGAACAGACTCGAATTTTAAGTTTTTAGTATATAATTTTATATATAATAATATATAATCATATTAACATATAATTTTAATATATAAATCAACATATAATTTTAATATATGATAATTATGAATATTTGATGTGTAATTAAATATATAAATATACTTTAATATATAATTCTATGTAATATATATTAAATATATAATTTAATATACAATTTGAGATATAATTATTTTATTTTATTCAAATTTTTATTTAAATTCAAGTTAGTTAACATACAATGTGATATTGGTTTCAGGAGTAGAATTTCATGATTTATCACATATATGCAATACCCAGCTATTCACCCTTTTAATTAGATCTAGTTATCTAGAATTACACACCTATCTTTTCATTCTTGCTTTTCTTTGTTACTCAGAAAGCTGCTGGGGTAAAGGGAGTATTTAGGAAAATTAAGTATATGGAAGAGGTTACACTAACCACGTGTATATTTTAAAAAACCTCTTTTTAGAAGCAGGCCTAGGTGACTTTTTTTTTAAATATTTATTTATTTTTGAGAGAGAGAGACAGAGCATGAGAAGGAGAGGGGCACCGAGAGAGAGAGACACAGAATCTGAAGCAGGTTTCTGGCTCTGAGCTGTCAGCACAGAGCCCGATGCAGGGCTTGAATCCATGAATTGTGAGATCATGACCTGAGCCGAAGTCGAACACTTGACCAAGTCACCCAGGTGCCCCAAAGGCTAGGTGATTAAGGAAGGAAAAATCGAATGTAGGGCTATAGATTCTCGGCCAGCAATATTACTTAGTCCAAAGAATTCCAGATCCCAGGGAGAAAGTTCCCTACAGAACCAAGGATTTAGAATGCAAGGCTATTGACTAAACTACTCTGAACTAAGTTTCTGTGGAAATACTTTTTAAATACTTTCTAAATCTAATGTCTTAAAATTAAAGCTCTATCCATTTACAAACAAGAAAAATTGAGTCATTTAACTCAGTATTTTAAAAAATTGATTTAAAAATATTGATTCTGGGTGCATAGTATAAATTTTTGTACTTAAATTCAAGAGCATTACAAACGAGTTAAAGATGAAAAGCAGTACAATTCTATTATCACCTCGTCTGGTTTAGACCATCTTTAAAAAATTAGCTTCCACTTTCTCAAAAGCCTCATTTTCTTTTCCTTATCAACACACTATTGTTGAAGCAGAGAGAAAACTTGATTTTCCAAGTGTTTCTCTTCAGGTAGGTTTGTCTCTGCTACTAGAAGAGATTTGTATCTAGGGACCCTGTGGGCAGACCAGGTAGCCTGTAGCTAGTATATGGAAGCTAAAATTAAAACGGTGTGGCTTCATTTCTTGTATGTACTGTTATACCTTCTTGTATGAAGGGATGGCTACTCTCTGTGTCAGGCTCTGAACCTGTTTCTGGCTCAAAGCCCAGCCTGTCTTGTGTTTGGCTTGCCAGAGTCATCCTACTTCATTTCAGGAACATTTCTGGCTCACTTCCTTTTTGCGGCTCCATGACATTTTATGCTTAGTTTTTCTGGTTTCTCAAACCAATTGGTTTTATTACTGACTCCCAATGGTCACCTCATTATTTAGTTTGGCTATTTGATTTTTTTCCCTTTTTTTAAGTAGTTTACTGTCAAGTTAATTTCCATATAAGACCCAGTGCTCATCCCAACAAGTGCCCTCCTCCATGCCCATCACCCCTTTTCCCCTCTCCCCCACCCCCATCAACCCTCAGTTTGGTCTCAGTATTTAAGAGTCTCTTATGGTTTGCCTCCCTCCCTCTCCTTAACTATTTTTCCCCTTCCCCCCTCCCATGGTCCTCTGTTAAGTTTCTCTTGTTCCACATATGAGTGAAAACGTACAGTATCTGTCCTCTGCCTGACATATTTCACTTAGCATAACACCCTCGAGTTCCATCCATGTTGCTATAAAAATACATTTTTAATATATAATTCTATGTAATATATATTAAATATATAATTTGGTATATAATTTTAAATATAAAGTTATAGTAAAATTTTTATTTTATATATATTAGGATGATCCTACTCAAAATGTGGGCCATATGGAGAATTAAACTCCTGTTAGGGGCTGCAGAAGGGTGGTACCTCAAAAGGTAGCCCCCATAAGCTGCTAAAACTAAGGTTCAAATACTTGGGTTATTTTAAAATATGTCCTAGATGAGCCAGAAGCCTAAAGTCACAAGGACTGACTTACAAGGATTGATGTCCATTCTGGTAGCTTCTCCCATGAGTAACTCCAAGAAATTTATCTATTTAAAAATCTGTGATTATCCCAAGCACGTGGGGGCAGCAGACTAGCTAATAAATATGTACTTTGAGATTGTGGTGAGTTACGTATGAGAAGATTACAGAGCCATAAGGGGCATGACAGGAAGAGTCGGGGAAGGCCTCTCTAAAGAGATGACAAGTAACATAGAATACAACAATCAAAACATCCCTGCCAGCCGAGAGCCATGTGGCAGCGGACAGTAGGAGGGTGACAGATGTGTGGAGACCCTGAGAGAGAAGAGAGCCTGCGGTTAGGCCAGTGAGGCTGGGTCACAGTGAGCAACGGGGAAAAGGGTACAGTGAGCCTGGACTGACAGGGAAGGCAGTGCCCGATCCTCCTGACTACAGGTAACAGAAGGGAGACAGCAGTGGAAATGGAGAGGGTGATGAAGTGAGAGAAGGAGGGGGTGGGGTGAAGAAGCCCAGATGACGGAGTCAAGGCTGGAATAGGGGGATGTCAGGGAAGCACACATTCAACAAATGTAGTCCAGCTTGACTGTGGGGAATAGAGAATGGGAGGTGTCAAAGGAGACGTCCATGTTCCTGATCTGAGCACAGGTGCAGCCATATGGGGGAAGCTAAAAGGGGAAAGGGGTGCAGTTATGAGTAAGTTGCACTTTAAACATACATGAGGATGAAGTCTATGGAGCTAAAAATCAGAGAAAGGACTTTTTCCAGATGAACGTGGGGGCCCACAATGACACTACGGACCCACAGTAAGCAGAATCTAAATTACATGGAGGGTAAGTTTGGTCCATTCACTGGTCAGATACAAATGTGGCTCAGGGATCACCAGACAATCACAGAAGACAGGAATGAGCCCATTCTTGGGGACATACTCTGAAGTGAATGGAAGAGTTTTATCACCCATTATGTCCTTGTACTGGAATCCAGCTTTCTAGGTATTATTAGGAAAAACATCATCATAAAAAAAAATTCTAACCCTCTCACATTATGGTTTTTGTTCTAGGCCATTTTAAATGGCTTCCTCAGTGACTTCCCACCAGCTGTGAAGCAAACCGCATCAAACATTGTAGAGGCCGCAGTTGAGATTTATAACAGAATGAGTGTTGATCTTCTGCCAACACCGGCCAAGTCCCATTACGTCTTTAACTTGAGGGATTTATCCAAATGTGTACAAGGTAATGTATGGAACCCTCATTCTCTGACCTGCACCATCACTTCATTTCCCTTCACCCCCAATCTCTGAGTAGACTTGTACATACATGAGTGTCTGTGCCCCACCCAGGAACTCTGTTACATGTTTTTGTTTGTTTTGTTTTCTTCAGCATCTGGCTTTTATTGGTTGCTTGTTTTCTCAAATTCAGTATTTAAAAAAAAGTCACCTAAGGTGGTAGTTCAGTCACAGGTGGAGGTGGGGATGGGCCAATGGTCGCTCAGGAGGACGACACCAACATGGTATGATGGGTCCTTCACAGATAGTACCAGGCCAAGAGGCCAGCAACAAGGGCTGCACCAGCGGCCAGAATGAGCTAGAAGCTGGGCTTACTCAGCACAGTCAGGACTGTTCGGAAGGGACAGCTGCTGTCCTCCAGGGACACGTCTGTCTTGTTTAGCATTGTAGTAGGGGCATTTATAGACATTCCCGTTCCCACTGTTCATGGGGAGCCTATCCTTCAAGGTCTCTTTGGCCAACAAGGAGCCAGTTTGGCCCAGTTCATCGAAAATCTGCTTGTTGTACTCAAAGGCCTTGTTGGCCTCCTCCACAACCTTCTCTTTGGTCTTCAGGTTCAGGTCCAGGGCATTCATCCTGGCCCAGTAAAACTGCTTAAACTACTGTGCATTGTCCACGTTCTCATACTTATAGAACTGGGTCCTTTTGTGCCGGGGAGTTTCAGGGCCTGCTAGGCCACCTTCTTTAGCACCTGGCCCCCTGGGGGACCCTCCCAAGCCCGACCCCAGGATAACTACTTCGCAGCTTCCCTCAGACCACCAGCATCTCTTTCCATTTCTTGCTCCCAGCTGATGACCTATCTTCTTATTTCACTGAAAACAATAGAAGAAATCAAACCACACTACCTCATCTTCTAAATCTCCTAGACAACCTACATCTGCCTTCCCTTCTCCTGCATTGGCCGACTCAGGTCACGTGTCAGTACTCCCTCTGACAGTGGCTCCCATCCCCTCAGCCTACTCAGGGATTCTGTTCTTGTGTTGTGTGGTTCAGCCTGCCTGCTGTGTATGCCTATGTTTATAGTAAATATGCTCCCTGACCCTCTTGGCACTGTGTTGTGAGAGGTGAAGGGTCCCCACAGAGTGAGCACTTGGAGGACTGCTGTACCTCACTGCTTTTGTTGTAACTTGGTATTATTACAACCATGTTTACAATGATAATTTATATTAATACGAAGAGTACTCAGAGTAATCTGAATAGAAGTCAGAAGGACCAAGGGCGTTTGGTGAGAACTGAACATTGGGAAAGAATGAGGGAGGAAATTGGTGTTCTGAAAAACAATGTAAAGGTCAGGGATCGGGGCTTCAGGGTGGGGGCCAGTTTGGGGATGAATATATATGTATATTAAAGAGCTGTGACACTCCTCACTTAACATGTTGCAACCCAAGTAATAATGAGATGAACGTTGCCTATACTGTGAAATCTGACCATTTCATGTGTTAAGTTAAAGAAACATCACAAAACAAGAAAAAGGGTTTTGCCAGATAATGTGTCTGATTTTGCTTTCAAAAAGTGGAATCACCATTATTCTATGTGTGTGTGCCCACCGGGGAAGCACCCGTTTCTGGTGGTGTGGGATAAAGTTGGACTTAAGGATTTTCTAGTTAATTAACTTGTTACTAGATATTCCATAAATGTAGAATTTTCCTTTTTCCCTTTTCTTAAAAAAACAGGTATCCTCCAGTGCGATCCAGGAACAATAAGAGAAGAAATGCAGATATTTAGACTCTTTTGCCATGAATGCCAAAGAGTCTTCCATGACCGTTTGATTAATAATGAAGACAAGCACTATTTCCATGCTATTTTGACAGAAATGGCCAGTAAATATCAATCATTACATAGCTGTCCCTTTTCTTTCTTTTGGTGGGGTGGGGGTGGGGGCTGGAAAAGCCATTTGATTTCCATAGAGAAAAATTAAAATGACCTTAGATAAGGTAAAGCAAAATGGGTTTCAGTAATTCCTAAGTAAAAAAGTTTTTCTCTTCAATGATTCAAATATATAGAAATATATGAAACATTATAAAAATCCTTTTGTAAAAATTCAGGAAGAGTTAATATTTTAAATCCAGGAAGGGAGTTTTAAGTAGAAAAGGGAAAATAAGAGAACCAGCATTTTGTCTGGTAAGTAGCCGGATGTTTCTGAAGTGCCTCTTATGTATTTAATATCTATTGTTTAACAAAATGTCTATTAACATAAACATTAATCTTAAATTCAGGAGATTATCAACCAAACTAAAATGTTATGGTGCTAACATGGCTTTCTCTCAGTTTCATTCATACTACTTATGCCTTCAAAGTAACAGGTGATATTATTCTGTATATCTTATTGAAATACTGCATTCAAGCTTATCATATATTAAAAATTGATTTTGTTTTTTGAAAAGACAAACATTTTGGAATTGCAATTGACCTGGAATATTTTTTGGCTAGACCCATCATCTTTGGAGACTTTATTAAGGCAAGTATATTGATAACTACATTTGAAGATTATAAAGCATTTACTATCTTACATTTCCTTTTCATATTCAGCAAGAACTTTGCTACATCTGTGAAGATTAAAGATCTAGACCAAGGGTCAGCGAACTATGGCCCATAGGCCATATCTATATCCCACTGCCCATTTTTGTAAATAAAATTTTATAGGAACAGCCACACCCATTGTTTACTATATTTTTATGTGGTGGCTTTTGCATTACAAGACAGTGTGGAGTAGTAGCAACAAAGGCTATAATGACCTTCAGTGCCCAAAATATTTATTAACTGGCCCTTTAGAGAAGTAGATTGTTGACTCCTGATCTAGTCACATTCATTTTGGTAAAAGTCTGAATCAGAGCCCCATCAAGTTTTCCATTTGGAAGGAAGCAGAGAGGATTCTTAACTCAGGACTAGAATCCCCCTTACTATATTTTGTGCAGCTTTTCTGCCTGTGCCTAAGCGCTTCTAGCAGTGGAAGCCAAGAAGTTAACAGTGCTGCCCTCTTCATTTCAGGGTAGCTCTCACTAATTGCAAAATTTTTCTTACATTATGTTCCTCAATTCATACCCCTAATAACATACACACACCAGCCCTAATTTTACCCTCTAGAACAAGAACCTTCAATAAGTCTTCCATCTCACCACCCTACCTGTGTTCATTGATAACCATCTTGTTTTACCAAGTTGACTCTTGTTGGGTACAACATTCCTAGTGTCTCCAAGAGGGCAGAGGTCATGTCTTTGTTCACCCTATCTCCAGCTTCCTGCACAGAGCTAGGTATACAGCAGACTCTCAAACAAATGAGTAACTTGTCTTTATATTACATGTATGCAATTACCTCATCACATTAACACATTAAATGTGTTATTGAAAACAAAGTCCAAAGTTTGTTTCCAGGTGGTGATTCTATTTCCTATTTATTTCTATTGATCTAATTATCAAATGGGAGGAATAAAGGAAAAGGAAAAGAGCTGTTGGACCCTTCTTGCATTACCTATGAGTATTTTAATCAATGGCTCCAAATGAAAATGCCCCCAGGGTAGTTGCTACAGCAAAGAAAAGACATTCCCAACAGATCCAAACAGGACCTCGGACAGGACCCCAATTCCTTATAGTTTCTACCAAATTTCATTCTCACTGGTTTATTTAATTAGATGACCACTGTGTAAAAATTACATGTAGTTCTGGCATGATTTTTTATAACCCTAACAGTATGGTATGCATAATTTTCAACCCATTTAGCTTTTCTGATGTCAACAGGCTGAGAGCAAAAATACAAAATCAGAGTCAGGTATAGTGAGAAAGTATGAAAACCTATTCCGAGGTCCTGTGTGAATTTTTTAGCAAAGATCACTGAAATTCCAGTGTACTATTTGAAGTAAAATGAAATGGATTTTCAGTTACCCATGAAAATCTGAGTTTCTTAGTCCCATTTCCTTAGTTTTAAAGCCTTGCTAATATGTATATTATATAATATATATTCATATATATGCATGCAAATGGTTAAACAGCAACATGGGTGAAGTAAAATTCCCTCCTAAGATTATGAATGTTGTGTGTATTTCTGTATCATACTTGATCTAATTAATCCCTCTTCCATATATCATCTTATAGTTTGGAGCAGATAAGACTGATCGGATTTATGATGACATGCCTGATCTGGAGAAAATTGCAAATGTTCTCCAGGACTATCTTGATGATTATAACCTTATAAATCCCAAAGAAGTAAAGCTGGTGTTCTTCCAGGATGCCATAGAACATGTTTCAAGGTATATAGTACTATAGGCTGTCCAATAATGCATTGTATTACAAGGTAAGAATTAAGGTGCCTGGGTGGCTCAGTCGGTTGAGCATTCAACTCTTGATTTCAGCTCAGGTCATGATCCCCAAGTTCATGACTTCAAGCCCCACATGGGGATCTACATAGACTGTATGGAGCCTGTTTGGGATTCTCTCTTTCCCTTTTTCTCTCTGCCCCTCCCCAACTCATGCATGTATGCTCCCCCTCTCTGTCTCTCAAAAGAAATTAAACTTGAAAAAAAAAATCTTTAAAAAAAAAAGGATTAAGTTGTACAAAAGACTTTATATAGATTGCCAGATGAGCAAAGGTCTATTGGCAAATCTTGCTATAATGTAAAGGGTTTTTTTTAAATATATTTTAAATATAGACCGCATGACTTGGAATCCCAGGGATTATTTTTGTTAAATATTAATAGCTTGCTTTTATTTGTTTTAAATGCCCTGTCTCATTATCAAAAAAAAGGGGGTAAGGTAGTTTACAGAGATACATGTACAGTATAACACAGCTGATTATGTGTGTGCTTAAAGAAAGAAGGGGTTCAAGATTATAGTAAAATGAGTGAAATCCAAGGATTCTAGATTCCATCTGTTCATAAGCCTGACTCTTACCCATTGCAAGTATCCTTTGAGGGACATCCGTGACAAATAGGTATCCAGCCTGAATACTTGCAGTCCTTGGGACACACACCCCTTTTTTGACACTTTAATTCCAGTACAATTTACATACAGCGTTGTATTACTTTCAGGTGTACAATGTAGTGATTCAGTGGTTCTGTACATTATTCAGTGCTCATTACGATAAGTGTACTTCTAATCCCCTTCACCTATTTCCCCCACTCCCCCGGGCCTCCCCTCTGCTAACCATCAGTTCATCCTCTAAGAGTCTGTTTTTTGGTTTGTCTGTTGTTTTTCTTTGTTCATTTGTTTTGTTTCTTAAATTACACATGTGAGGGAAATCATATGATATTCCACTTTTTTAGGTGTTCTTGTGTACTCTTGACAATTCCAAGTATTAAAATGACACTTGAAGGATGATTCGCAGTCTGCTCCCTGCGACTTCTGGTCTCAATTCCGTCCTGTGGAGCAGTGATAATAATGGCACTCGGTGTGCGTATGAAGCCATGATATGGAGTATCTCATTTCACTGTGATGACACCTCTCTGTGGCTCAGTATCATACTCTCTCTACAGATAAGGCTTCAAGAATGTTCCAGTGGTCTGTTGCTATATGATAAGCCACCGTGACACTTGGTAGCTTCATTATTTCCTGATCTTAGGTTCCCAGGGGTTCTGTCTTGGGGGTCTCAGGGCAGTCACAGTCACACAGCACCTGGAGCACATGGCCCACCTGTGCCTCTATGTGCACCGCATGTGTTTCTCTAGCATAGCAGCACCAGAGTGTCTGGGCTTCTCCCATGGCTCAGGGCTCCAAAGCCCAGTGCCCTGAGAGTGACAGCAGAAGCCAAATGGCCTCTCACGACAGCCTCGGAAGTCCTAGAGCATCATTTATACCAGAAAGGAGTCACACAGGCCTACCCTGTTGACAACAAGGGTCAGAGACTCTATCTCTTGACAGGATCAAAGAGCAAGTAGGACCAGAAACATTACTGCAGCCATTTTTGGACAGCCCTGTGTACCACAGAGAGATTAGGTGGATTGTCCCAAGTCCCCTAGCTGGTGAGTCACAGGCTGAGAGTCGCATCCAGTCCTTTGGCTCTAACTCTTCTGCGGGTGCCTCCAGCCAAAATGGATCCACATTTTTCATTATAACCCTCCAAATAATTGAAAATTGTGACCAGGCTCTGCTTAGCTTTCCCTTCTCCAGGCAGACATAACCCAGATCTTCCACTGTTGCCTGTTAGAGATTACTTCCAGCCTCCAGACACTGAGCACTTGATAATTTCTCTGTGTTCCACTTAAAATGTGATAACCAGATTTGATATAATATCCTGTGCAATCCGCAGTGTAAAGTCTGTATGAGGACAGGATTTCCCACGGTCTACTACCATAGCAAGATTTTAATGGCTTTGTTTTTTTTCTCCCTTGTCAACTGCATTTTATTGTTGGGTTGTGTTAAATTTGCCAGTTAAATCCTCAGAATGTTTTTCCCTATAAACCATAAGCAATCAATTGTTTTACCTTTCCTATACTTCTGCTGTTTAATTAACTCTAATTTGAGAGTCTAGTTTTGTCACAGCTCCAGTGTTATGACAATAGTTTGTCACTGGGTTGTTGAGATACCACTTACTTCTCATCCGTCCCCCTGCCCACATTCCCACATGCTACCTCCTAACAACTTTTATCCTAGCTCACACAGGCCTTAAGCCTGGAAAAAACATAATAATGGCAATAACTCTGGTCTGAGGGACTTCCTGGAGAAGAGACCAGATGATAGGAAAAGTCAGCTTAATTGTATTTATAATCTTTCTTACTTTTGTGAAAGAGGATCAGCAGGATTGCTGAGGGTTGCTTTAAGGATTGCTTAAAATATTCCAGGAGGAAATAAAAAGCCATTTGTAGAATGGAGGAGATTTGGTGTTCAGGTACACAAAGGGCTGCCATGTGAATTAAGACATAGACTTCTTTTTTTAGAGAGGATCAGAAGGTAGGAACTAGAGTAAACAAATTTCTACTTATAAGAGCTCTCAAGTACCTATTGCAGAGGAGCAACAGAACGGGCTTCATTATGCTCATGAGTTATGGGACAATTCAGTAACTGTAGAAACTGAGCAGACACTACATTTCCATTTGTTGGTGACATTTTAGATTTTTTTTTTAACTTTAGATCCTGTGTTTTCAAAGGGCAATTTGCACCAGGGTATTTCCACTTATTACATATGCCCAAAGTTGTTATCACAGTGCAAAGATGGTAAAACAGATCTCAGTGAAAATGTAAACCACTAACTAGGATAGCCATCTCATGCCTACTTCAGTAGAGAAAATGTAACCCTAGAGGATTCCTTGGTGGAGGGAGTTTTCTGTCTATTGACATGTAAGTTGACAGAAAAAATTACACTGGGAAGCAGTGTTATTAAGTTATAAGTTTTTTGTTATTGTAAGTTTTTTGTTTCCAATAATCTAAGAGGAAAATAATCAAATTAATGTACTATCCAAAAGCCAGGAAAGAGTAACAAATAAAGTGGAATATTTTTATAATAGTCAATATTTCATCCACTGTAGAATACAGGCACATTATGGGAAAAAATAGCAAAACATTATTACATATCCCTTTACCTCTCAATATTTTACCTACCTAGGTGACTGAAGAGAAATAAACAGATGATCTGATGTATCTTCTGTTCAATGTGCATTGTGACAGAGACATACCATGGAAATAGTGCCTAGATCTGTTTGCTTACTTTAGGGGAGGGGTTGACAAAGGATCCTAGAGAGAAGGAGCCAATAAATTTTTTTATAAAGGGCCAGATAGTAAATATTTTAGACTCTATGGGTCATGTGGTCCCTGTCACAACTACTCATCTGCCATTGACCATTGAAACACAAAAAGCAGCCACCTTCAGTAATTGAGTAAGCATGGCCGTGTTTCAATAAAACTTTATTTATGGACACTAATATTAGAATGTCATATGTATGATTTTCACATATGAAAATATTACTCTTCTTTTGATAGTTTTGTTAACCACTTAAAAACTACAAAAACATTCTTAGCTAACAGACCATAAAAAATTTTTAAGGGGCCCCTGGGTGGCTTTGTCTGTTAAATATCAGACTCTTGATTTTTGCTCAGGTCATTATCTCATGGCTCATGAGTTTGAGCCCTGCATCAGGCTCCACACTGACAGTGCAGAGCCTGCTAGGGATTCTCTTTCTCTCTGTCCCTTCCCTGTGCATGCGCTCTCTCACTCTCTTCCCCCACCCAAATAAATAAATAAACTTAAAAAAACACAGTGAAAGATCTTGGCCCACAGGGTTTGGCCCACACACCATTGTTTGCTGACCCCTGTCCTGGACAAAGTTGTGTTATCAAGACAGCCAGGGCAGGGAAAGAGCAGACTGGCCTGAGGGGCAGGAGAAGATATAAAACTGAAGGAGACAGATTATAAAGTTTAATTCGTATTTTAGAAGATCGTAAATAGATCACCAAACCGGTCCACAAGCACAGGGAGATGTGAGGGCTGACATCTACAGGCCACAATAGCCGTGGTCTTGGAAAAGGTCACAAGTTTCACCACACTATTGGTGCTTCTCGCAGTGTGGCTTGGAGAAGATGCAATACTCTCCAGCTCCACTGTTACCGTTAATACAAGTAATGTTTGTAAAATTCTTACATAATAAACAATTTAGGACATAAAAAAAAAAGAAGATCCTAAATAATACCTAGGAGTCTACTTTGTCCTGGAGGAGCACTTTTCAATGCAGATGTCCTGTTCTATGCTCATACTACATAGCTCCCATCCCCTGCCCCCAAAATAATGGTGCATACAAGCTACCTAATCAATATTTACAAGATCTCTAGAGGTTGGTTACTTCAGTATAATGATTTAGTAAAACTGTACTGAATTTCAGAGGTAGGTTAGAAATGACATTTGTCTCCCTTTTTCTTGCAATTTTATTTATAAAAATTCATATCACCAAGATCTTTTTGAGTATAGAACTATTGCATAAAAAAGGCATCTTTGTTTTTCCTACAAAGCAAAAATACATGTACAGCTGTTGTCCTCCCCTTATCTGCAGTTTGGCTTCCTGCAGTTCTAGTTACCCACAGTCAACTCGGTGAGGAAGCAGATGACCCTCCTTCTGATGATTTGTCAGAAGGTCAGCAGCAGCCTAACGCTCAGTCACAGCGCCTACGCCATTCACCTCACTTCACCTTTTCTTACATCATCACAGCAAGTGCAGTACAATGAGATTCTTTGAGAGAGACCACATTGACATAACTTTTATTACAGCATAGTTATAATCATTCCACATTATTATTAGTTATTGATGTTAATCTCTTACTATAACTAAGTTATAAATTAAGATTTATCAATACATATGTATAGGAAAATGAGGGTTTGATCCTACCCATAGTTTCAGGCATCCAGTGGGGTCTTAGAATGTATCTCCCATCATTGAGAGGGGGAACTACTGTACTATGTGATTATTTTTCTGATCATATGGGTAAGTGCACTCATTATAGAATTTAGAAAAACATTCATAATGTCACCTCCTCAGTCAGAGACAACCACCGTTAAAACTGTGTGGTTCTTTCAGATATGTTTGTAAGTATATATAGATTTTTACAAAGTTGTATTATGGCACCTTTTTTTTTTTTTTGAGAGACAGAGAGAGACAGTGTGAGCAGGGGAGGGTCAGAGAGAGAGATACAGAATCTGAAGTAGGCTCCAGGTTCTGAGCTGTCCACACAGAGCCCGATGCAGGGCTCAAACCCATGAACCGTGAGATCATGACCTGAGCCAAAGCCAGACACTTAACGGACGTAGCCACCCAGGTGCCCCTATGGCACATATTATTAAACATCATTCCTTTAACATTCATATTACATTTGCCTCCACAATCCTATATAATTAAATACTATTTTAAAACATGGCTTTAATGGCCACATTTATGCCATCCTAACTTATTTTCTGTTTGTTTTTAATGCAACCTCTTTTTGTTTCCTGGTCTCTCTCTCACTCTCTCTAGCAATCTGAAAGGATTCTATTTGTAGCTAGCCTTAAGTTTTGTTTTCTAACATTGTTAATATGATAGCAAAACATAAAAGAACTAAACATCCATCACTAGGGAGTTGGCTAAATAAGTTATGGTGTATTTATTGTTGTATTTACTAGCATGAGAATGTCCATAATACATCATTAGCAAAACAATCATAAGACAAAATGTAATTAGAGTTTAATCCCATTTTTGTAAAACACACAAGTCAACACGTAAATTCATTGAACAAATGCCGGTGAGCCCCCGACTGTGCTGGGCTGGGCTGGGTTCTCACAGAGGTCAGGGCGGCACCCAGGCCCTGTTGAGGGAGCGCACGGGTGGGGAAGCCCTAACACCGGTGTTCTCCCCTCAGTTACAATGACTGTGTTTTACCTTCATAATTTAAAAAATAATAAAGCCATTATCACTTTCAAATATTTGAATCTGGTATTTTCCAATTATTAGCATCTTGAATAAAACTAAGGTAGACACACAAGCAAACTTCCTGTTAAAGAGGAGAAATGAAATCTATCTTGATAAATCTCTTATGATTTCCTAGTTTCTAATAACCCAATCTGAAATTTTAGATAAATGGTGATGATAATCAAAAAATTATTTTTATATCTTTTTAAGAGGAATTTATTGATGCTATCATCTTTTTTTCATCATCTTAATGTATATAGAGCTGACTCATTCATACTGCTCAGTAATATACTGACATCCCTTTCCCTTTCTTAGGTTTTTAGTTTTCCTATTTTTTTAACTTTTTTTAAATGTTTATTTTTGAAGGAGAGAGAGAGAGACAGAGAGTGAGCAGAGGAGGGGCAGAGAGAGGGGAAGACACAGAATCTGAAATGGGCTCCAGGCTTTGAGCTGTCAGCATAGAGCCCAACACGGGGCTCAAACCCACAAACCATGAGATTATGACCTGAGCTGAAGTCGGACGTTTTAACCCACTGAGCCACCCAGGCGCCCCTTTTTAGTTGTATCTATACTTCTTGGGGCACCTGGGTGGCTCAGTGGGTTAAGGGGCCAACCTCAGCTCAGGTCATGATCCCACAGTTCATGAGTTCAGGAGTCCCGTCAAGCTCTGTACTGTCGGCACAGCAGAGCCTGGAGCCTGTTTTGGATTCTGTGTCTCCCTTGCTCTCTGCCCCTCCCCTGCTCATGCTCTCTCCTCCCTCTCAAAACTGAATGAACATTAAAAAAAATTTTTTTCAATTATACTTCTTTATATATCCTCAAGGAACCTTTTAGGAAGGTTTAGACAGCTTATGCTCTGAGCCATAACGTGACAGCTTCCCCTCTCTAACCATTGTCTTATGGAATGTCATCTTATAAAATAGTTGTCTAAGGTCAGCCTGAAATTATTTGTCCCTTTGGAAGTAATCTGGACGCCTTTTAGATGTTCACAGACTCTTCAGTTATGTCTAAAATATAGATTTCTATTTTATATATATATGCACACACATATTTTATTTTATATTTATGTATCTCCTAGAAAGTCTTTCATGGTTTACCTCTCCTCTCTGGTTTTCTTTCCTGACCCTCAGGGACTTCAGATCTATGGGCTCAGCTCGGGGGTTTCTTCCTACTGTTTTGTCAGCTGTCACATCAGTTCTGTCTCCTCCTGTCTCTCCTTCTGTACTTCCCTTTGCCCTCTGGGATCCCACTTGTTTCTCCTACATTTGTCCTCCTTGTCTCCATTTTCTCACGTCATTGTAATGTCATTATCTTTCTTCTCTGTGTTCTGAGTCAACTCCCTGAGTTTGTCTTCTACTTCACCTATTAAATTTTCCACTTATTTCAAGTTCCCATTTTCCTATTTGCGAAGCCTGTCTTCCACTGAGGTTTTTTGTTTGTTCTAATATTTATTTTTGAGAGAGAGAGAGAGAGAGAGAGAGAGAGAGAAAGCTAGCATACGAGCAGAGGAAGGGCAGAGAGAGGGGGAAACAGAATCTGAAGCAGGCTCTGCACTGACAGCGGGAAGCTTGATGTGGGGCTTGAACTCACAAACCTCGAGATCATTTCCTGAACCAAAGTCAGACATTTCACTGACTGAGCCACCCAGGTGCCCCTCCACTGCAGTTTTCAATTTGGTCATCAGATTTTTTCATCTCCATTCAGTTTTTGCTAAACTCAGCTTTTCCCCTCTGAGTGTTCACTCTAGTATCATGATTACAGTGCTGTTCATATTCTTGTCAACATGTGTCAGAAATTTTCTAAAATATGTTGATATCCTAGATTAAATTCATTTCAGAGTATTCCCACTGAGCTCCCCTTCTGAACAGCACTGTCTTTTCCTAGGCCCAGGGATATTTCGCTGGCTTCTCCTGATATATGAAGCCCTGGGCTTGTCAATGCGATGATTATCTATAAGTAGTGGCTGAGATCAGCCAAGCTTCTGACAAAACCCTTCATGCTTTGGAGAAAAGAGAAGTGATTTTCTCTTACTCTGCATTTGCATGACCAAGGCCAACAGCCTGTGGGAAATGGGAGAGATGGATACAATGAAACCTCAGTAGTCCTTCTCTCCCAACAGTTCTCTTGAACTTCAGACTATGGCCTTTTGCTCAGGGATGATGGCCCACTGGCCACCAGCAGTCCACAGTGGGTCAGGCCCTCTGAGCCACATCTGTACACTTGAAATACGTCTTTCTCTGCTTTGCTGCCTCCAGGATTGCCCGCATGATTCGTCAGGAAAGAGGCAATGCCCTGCTTGTCGGAGTAGGCGGCACAGGAAAACAGTCTCTTACAAGACTTGGAGCTCACATATGTGGGTACAAATGTTTGCAAATTGAACTGAGCCGGGGATATAATTATGACAGTTTTCATGAAGACCTGAGGAAGTTGTACAAAATGGCTGGTGTGGATGACAAGAATATGGTCTTCCTCTTCACCGACACCCAGGTCCGTGTTTCAATAGCTAAAGTGCAAGTATTAGGATTGTGAGTGTGCTCGGAATGGTTTGTATGGTACAGTGCAAGGAATCACTCCCTCAGATAGCAGGTGTCTTGGACCTTGTAAAAGACTTTTATAATACATTTTCACTTATTTGACCAACCATTGTATCATCCTTTGAATTCTAAGTAAATATGATCAACGGTTAAGGGGCTGAGAGAGGCTTGAACTTTTCTTTAAGAAGGACATAGATAACAAAGAGTAATAAATTGTTTCTGTAGCAGTAAATATCAGGAAATTATACCATAACTGAAATCAATTAGGGAAATATGCTTTACCCAAGAAAAGGAAAATAACAATGGCTGTTTTAGGGTTAAATTAACTTTAAAATTACATCTATGTCTACAAGAACCAATTTAACTGTTCTTCAATTGATACTAAAGAAGAAAATCTTTTATATTGACTATACTTGTGCATTTTAACATTAGGGAAAATAAACCTCTATAGAAATTAGCCAAGAAATAAAAAAGTGATAGATCTGGTGCATCAATATTTTAAATTATTTTATATTAAATATAATCATAAAATGGGAAAATATTTTTAACATTGGTGACATGCAGTGAATTTATATCTGAATATATTAATATTTTTTTACAAATGAGAAAGGGCCCAGAGTCACATGTAGGTACACCACCAGCTTTGGCCACCAGCACTGCCTTCCCCAGTCCCTAGCTGCTCCATCTCGGGGCACAGATAAGGACGCCAATAGCTCTTGCAGCCGCGGTGACCCCCATGCAGTGCTCACCTCGGCACACATGCTGTGCCCCAGCAGCCGCCTCAGCCAAAGAAACATAACACACTGTACCCCCAGCGCCACCACCCATCCCCGCACTCGGTGCCCTGAACCGCTAGACCTGGAGCCGCAGCATGCTCCATTGTGCCCCCACCCGCGGTGAAAGTCTGCCCTTACTGAAGCCAGTCCGTAAAGTCTGGAGGAGGGAACTCCCTCAAACAAACATACGCCAGGCTACATACATACATACATCAGGCTACAGGTATCACGAAGAACCAAGGAAACATGACCCCACCAAAGAAATACAGTAAGCCTCCAGTAACAGACATTTTTCTAAAGAAGACATACACATGGCCAACAGGTACATGAAAAGATACCCCGGGGCACCTGGGTGGCTCAGTCAGTTAAGCACCCGACTGCAGCTGGGGTCGTGATCTCCCAGTCTGAGGGTTGGAGCCCCGGGTCAGGCTCTGTGCTGCCACCTCAGAGCCTGGAGCCTGCTTCAGATTCGGTGTCTCCCTCTCCCTCTGCCCCTCCCCTGCTCATGCTCTTGTTTCTCTCTGTCTCAAAAAATGAATAAACACTTACAAAATATTTTTTAAAAAGAAAAGATACTCCACATCGATAATCATCAGGGACATGTAAGTCAAAACCACAATTAGATGTCATCTCACACAGCTATATGCCAGCAAATTGGATAACCCTGAAATGGATAAAATCCTAGAAACATATAACATACCGTGGTTATCATCAGAAAGATGAGAGAGAGCAAGCATTGGTGAGGACGTGGAGAACTGGGAACACTGTGCACTGTTGGAAGGAATGTAAATTGGTGCAGCCACCATGAAAAATAATATGGAGGTTCCTCAAACACTTAAAAATAGAACTACCAGATGGTCCAGCAGTCCCGCTTCTGGATATACACCAAAGGAAATGAAAACAGGGTCTCAGAGAGATGTCTGAATTCCTATGTTTATTGCAACATTTTTCACAGTAGTCAAGATATAAAACCAACCTAGGTGTCCATCAGTCTTTGAATGGATAAAGAAGATATGGCATATACATACACATACACACAATGGAGTAGTATTCAGCCATGAGAAAGAAGGAAATCTTGCTGTTTATAATGACATGGATGAACCTTGAAGGCATTATGCTAAATGAAATAGTGTAACAGAGCAAGACAAATACTATATGATATCAGTATGATATCACTTATATGTGGATCTAAAAAAAAGCCAAACTCATGGAAACAGAAAACATAGTGGTTACCGGGGGCTAGAGGATGGGGAAAATGGTGAGAGGTTGGTCAAATGTACAAACTTCCAGTTATAAGATGAATTAAGTTCTAAGGATCTAATGTACAGCATAGTGACTATAGTTAGCAGTTTGTATTATATACTTTAATGTTGCTAAGGAGAGAGTAAGTCTTAAATGTTCACACCGCAAAAAAAGATATGGTAATTATGTGATGGGATGGAAATGTTAGCCAAAGCTATAGTGGAATTGTGTTGCAATAGGTAAGTATAACAAATCAATACATTGTATGCCTTAAGTTTATACAATGTTATATGTACATTATAGCTCAATAAAGCTGGAAAATCAATACAAATATAGTCTTTTTAAAATGAAAAGACAAGCACATCAATAGAAGAAATATAAAAATGTAATAAAATAGAAATAGAAAGTTTCTTTAAAAAATTCAAGGGCTTTAAAGACCTAAGAAATGTTCAGCCTCACCAGTAACCAAAGGAATTTAAGTACAGATAAATGCCAGGGGTTGGCCTTTCACATCGACAAAGGTTAAAAATCATAATACACAGTGCTGACAAAGGTGTTGGAAAACAGGCCTTGCATAGACCTCACTGGTGAATTAGTACGATCTTCTAGAAGGTAGTTGCAATATGTAGCTAAAGCCCTTAAATTTCTCTTACTTATAATTACAGCTGCATGCAATGTTGTATGTACAAGAATATCTATTGCAGTATTTTAAGATAATGGGGCACCTGGGTGGCTCAGTTGGTCTTTAAGCATCCAACTCGTGATTTCCACTCAGGTCATGATCTCACGATTGGTAAGACTGAGTGAGTCACTGGGCTCCACACGGAGAGCATGGAGTCTGCTTAAGGTTTTCTCTCCCTCTTTCTCTGCTCCTCCCTTATTTGTACAAGTGTGTGCTCATGCTCGCGCTCTCTCTCTTTCTGTCTCTCTCTCTCTTAAAATAAACTTTAAAAATAAAATAAAATAAAATAAAAGTTAATCTGAAATAGCCTTATTATTCACAGGTTAATTGTGGTATAATTATACAATACGACACTTAAAAATTAAAATTCCTTTGAAGAAATATACACATTAATTAGTGTGAAAATGTTTGTGATGTGTTATTTATTACATCATAACACATATACTAATCATCTACCATAGAGGTTCTTTGAATTAATATGTATCTAAACAGACATGCCATGTATACAGTTAGAAAATGTCTGAGTCATGGAATTGTGAGTGATTTTTTTATCTTCTTAGTTTTGTTTATCTCGTTTCTTATTCTGAAATTAAAACATTTCTTATATAAGTTTAATGTTGCTTTTAAAAGTTTAGCAAGCTATATAAAAAGGCTCTAAGTGTTAGAACTCCAAAAATAAAATCAGACTGTCTTACTCCACATTACACTTGATCTTAGCCAAAAGGCCAAGAAGCGATGTCTTACTCCACATTAAACAAACAAAAGGCTATTACACTCTGTTGAAAGCCCCAACCAATCTCAGATGTTCTATCCTGATGGAGAGTAAACATAGTAACTAAAATTAATGTGTGCATAAATGTATATATATGTAAAACTATTATAAATATGAGAAGCTGAGAGAAGCAAGATGTTAAAAATAGAGTTTGATTTGCTAGCAAATACAAAGTAGAAATAAGTATGTTTACATAATATGAAGAATATAATTTCTAAGCTGGAATTGATGGCTATATACTACAATTATATTTTACAAAGAAAGTAAATATTTTCTAATACTACTGAAAGTTTATAAAAATCGATATGTTAGGTTTAAACAAATTTTCAATAAATTCAATACTGATAACATTTTTTGTCCATGCTCTAATCAAAGGAGAAATTAATGATATGGCTCACCACTTTAAAACATTCATATAAAGAGTTCCTTACTCAAGAACATCAAAATTTAAATCTCTATTTTCCAGAACAGGTAAAATGAACTTAATACAAGTAGAAATCTGTGTGATGCAACCAAACACTTCTTAGGATTACATTTATAGACTTGAATTAAAAAATTAGAAACTACATAAATTAGGGGCACCTGAGCAGCTCAATGAGTTAAGCATCTGACTCTTGATTTCGGCTCAGGTCATGATCTCACGGTTCATGAGATCGAGCCCTGCCCCATGTCCAGGCTCTGGGCTGACAGCAGGGTGCCTGCTTGGGATTCTTTCTCTCTCCCTCTCTCTTTGTGCCCTTCCCCCATTCATGTGGCCCACATGCATATGTTCTCTCTCTCTCTCTTTCAAAATAAATTAATAAACATTAAATTTAAAAAGTTGACTTAAAACACTAGGAAAATAAAGGTCACAAGGAAGCAACAAAAATAAGAAAAGCAAATAACAAGATAAAAGCAGAAATAAGTAAATTATGACAAAAAACTAGTGTTTGCTCCTGGGGAAAATTAACTAGACACAATTATGCCAACTTTAAGAAAAAAGGTTGCAAATGAAGAAAATAAAATAACAGATATTTTGTTATACTTAAATATATAGGATGCAAACTTTTATAAAACTAAAAAGTTAACTGAAACAAAAGGATAAGTGATAGACTTTAAATATTTGCATCAATTATTAGAGGCAAAAGATTTATTTTATAATATGTTAGTTACTCATTCACATTTAAAAGTAAACTCCAATATAAAAATGATTACAGTTTGAACAGATTTTATAAAGTTTATTTACTTATTTTGTGAGAGAGAGCATGAACTATCAGCACAGAGCCCAACATAGGGCTTGATCTCACAAATTGTGAGATTATGACCTGAGCCAAAGTTAAGAGCCAGACACTTAACCAACTGATGACCTTGAACAGGTATTTTAATGGAAAATATTTAACAAGTATTTAATGGAAAATGATAAATGTGGAATCATATTTGCCCTTGCTAAAAATAAAAGAAATGCAAATTAAATTCTCCCAAAGCAAACATTTATACTCCCTAACCTAGTAAAAATAAATGTTAAAGGTTCATGAAATCATACTTGAATTGAATGGGAAATTTAAAAATTTTCAAAATCCAGAAACTATGCACTTTAATGGGTAGTCTCCCTTCTGGGAATTTATCACCAGGAAATAATCCAACTGGGGAGGAAAACTGTAGTCCTACATATGTTCTTAAAATGTAAGCAAAACTGTGGACTATTGTAGTCTATGGGAAAATATGGCACATCAGCTGTAGAGTATGTTATGCTATATGGTAAGCACTCTACAGAATTATGGGTAAATATTTATGAGAAATGTTAGCTGAAAGAAGGCAGAATGTTTACACATATTCGTTGAACCACATAAAAGATAAACGTCCTTTAAGAAACAAGACAAATGAAAAACCAATGTACTTCTATATTAGAATATTAAAATTCTATCTCATTTTTAATATTGTTTTCTCTTGAGTTGAGTTACAATGATCACTCTGCTTTCTTCTACAGATTGTAGTAGAAGAATTCCTAGAAGATATAAATAACATCCTGAACTCCGGTGAAGTGCCTAATTTATTTGAAAAGGATGAACTGGAACAAGTTTTAGCAGCCACCAGACCAAAAGCAAAAGAAGTGGGAATTTCCGAGGGGAATAGAGATGAGGTAGGACATGGCACAGTGTTGATAGGCTTTAGTAAAACACAAAGTTGTGTTAGCCTTTTTTTCTTTTTCTTTTAATGATCTACATCTCCCTTTGTGGAGTCGATGGATGGATTTTTCCCTCAATATAACTGTTTTCCTTTGTACTTCTATGTATTTTACTTCTTACATTCAAAGTGTTGGTTCACCAGACTTCCCGAGAAGTCAGTGGGAAGCAGAAAACAGAAGCCCTACTGTCCCATGGAGATCATAGACTAGTCCAAACAGGACAGTTGCCTTATCCTTCTTTATACACAGATGTATTTCACACATCCTCAGTGCCCTGCCTGAGGAATCCAGTATTTTGGATCACCTTGCCTATCGGCGAAGTTATAGGACCTTGTTTTAGGAACTGGATTCCCTCACCTCTCCCCAGCCAGCCCTATCTCGGGAACAATCCAGCTCCTGTCCTCTCCCATTTCTCCACCTGCCATTGGTCTACCCCAGTGCTTCCCCTTGCTTCTGCCCCTTCTTAGATTTTCTTGACCATTCTTTCTTATATCTTCTCTTCTTTGCCCTTTCATGAGTTCTCCTCTACTGTTAAGTCATGGCTTCTAAGTACAGACAGCACGGTCTACTTCAGCTGACATAAGCAGGAAAGGGTTTATCTGAGGAACACAGAATCACTGGGAGAGCCCAAGAAAGGGACTCCAGATGGAATTGCTCAGAACAAACATGAAATGCACTTGTAGAACTCAGCAGTCAGGGAAGCTGCTGAGGCAAGAAGCCACTGAACCAATCAGCTTGCTGCTGCTTCTGCTGCCAGCTCCAAAGCCACGTGGCCCCAACTAGTTCAGAATGCGGTGGAAATAAGGAGCCACATTCAGAGATAGTTCTCCGGGTCCATGCCTCTTCTACTGCGCCTTACCCATCTCTTTCTTCTCATGCCTTCTATCCCGAAGCAAAAGCCTGTATGAATACCCCTCTCCACTTTATTCTAGAGACCTCTTTAAATATACTGATGAGGAGGACCTACATCACATCCAGAACCCTTGTTGCAATGGAGTCTGCAAAATGTCATTTTTAATCTTTCCAGACTGCATGAGGGGTCTGAACAGAAGTTGAACAAAAACAGTTCACACATCTACTACATTAGCACCAATTTTGTCTAACATTGGTTACCCAGAGGCAGTACCTAACACTTATTGTTACTTCACCCTTATTAAATTGAAAAAATATCTTTTTTTAGGTGTTTCAGTACTTTATCAGTAGAGTCCGTCAGAAGCTGCACATCGTCCTCTGTATGAGCCCTGTGGGGGAGGCCTTCCGGTCCCGGTGCCGGATGTTCCCGTCCCTTGTGAACTGCTGCACTATTGATTGGTTTGTCCAGGTTGGTGACATCCCAGGATAACTCTTTGGGAAGATGGATTTGCTTGATTTTAAAGGGGTAACACATTGTCCAAGAATAACTCAAGTGTACTTGCATTGTCTTTAAAGCCCACTGTGAATTTACTCATATACAAGGGATAATGATGATAGTCATCGAACAAAGGCTAAACAGAATTTATAAAGGAAGAGTAGACTATTGAGTTTAGCATTGTAGAAATTATTGGTCATCTTGACCACACCTGTTTCAGTGGAGTGATGGAGGAGAAGGTTCAAGAGAGAAGCAAGGAAAGGAATCAGAGTCAGTGAACATAGGCAACTCTTTCAAGGAGTTTTGCCCCAAAAGAACACCAAAAGGTGGCTAGCAGCTACACGGGTACAAGAGGTGAAAAGTGTTTTTAAGCAGGAAACACAAACAGCATGCATGTGTGCTGATAGAAACAATCCAGAAAGGAAAGCTATCAATGGAGCAGCAAGGTGTTGTTGTACCAGTGCCATTGCACAGGCAAGAAGAGATGGGATTGAGTCATCAGCGAAGGGGCTGGTCTCGGCAGGGAGTGTGCACAGCATAGCCCAGAGGAACAGGAAGGAGGGCAGAGTATTTGAGCACAGAGACAGGGAGAAGGAAAGACATGAGGGTGAGAAGTTCTCACTGAAGTTCTGTTTTCATTGCTTCTATTTCTTTTAGTGATGTGGGAAGCAAGGTCATCAGTTGGGAATGAAGTGGAAAGAGGGGGTGTTAGCAGTCTATAGAAGCCCTTATGGGCTGCACCTAGAACCCACTCAAGCTAGCTGTCATGAATTTAAAGTGAGGCCACTTGGCATGGCTGTGTGTTTCTCTCTAGTCATGCTCAGCCGCATAGTCACAGACATGGGTAACAGAGTTATATTTAACTACGGTTCAGGTGAGCCCAAAGAAACAAGAAAGAAGCAAAGAAGTAGAGGTGAAGAAGAGGGTGATTATGATCATAGACCTGAAGTCCTGTATTAATGTAATGAATCTGCGTAGTAAACAGAGTAAGGACATGAGGTCCTTGTCTTGTATGCAATTTTATTCATGGAATTATTCCAAATACACCCAATCGTGTGTTCATTCCATTAACAAATACTGATTGAACAACTTCCATGTGCCAGACACTGTGCAGATAGCAAATGCAAACCGAGACCTTTCTCTAATGAACATAACCATTCAGTTCATTTAAATATTATAGACATTAGGAGACATTAGTTGGGCAAGAGGGGAGGCAAAGCAAGGAAGAGTTTCAAAGAAATACATTTTCTTGTTCAAATGTACATTGTAGAAATGAGCAACAGATTTTCTAAGTTATATCTTTATTTACAGTGGCCTAGAGAAGCACTTCTTTCTGTATCAAAGACATTTTTCTCCAATGTTGACACTGGAAAAGAAGAACTAAAAGAAAAGCTTTCCCTCATGTGTGTCAATGTTCACTTGAGTGTCTCCAGTATGGCAGAACGCTATTACACAGAGCTCCGGAGACGCTACTACACAACACCCACCTCCTACTTGGAACTCATCAATCTCTTCCTGACTATGCTGAGTGAAAAAAAGAAGCAGTTAGTTTCAGTAAGTTTAATGTTATCAATTAAAAAAAATTTTTTTTTGCTTGGACTCAAAACTTCCCAGAATGACTGGAAGATCTACACACCATCTTACCCACTGGAGCCTTCTCTATCCTGATATATGCCCTTGATAACCCACAGACAAAAACATGGCTCATGCTGTCAGCCCAGACACCTTCCCCTTCCTTGGTATTTATATTTTTCCTACTGGCATTTACATGAGTGTGCCTCAGTAGTAGTGTGCCTCAAAGTAAGTGTGAATTAGACATTCTGCAGCATTTAATAAGCAGAACCTTTTGTTAAGCAGTAGAGATGGAGTTTGCTGATCTATCATGTATCAGTATTTCCCATTAAGAGCAAGGACTTCAGGGGCACCTGGGTGGCTCAGTCAGTTAAGCAACTGATTCTTGGTTTCAGTTCAAGTTCAGTTCACTCTCAAGGTTCATGGGTTGAAGCCCCCCATTAGGTTCCATGCTGACAGTGTGGAGCCTGCTTGAGATTCTCTCTCCCTCTCCCTTTGCCCCTCCCCTGCTCATACTCATGCTCTCTCTCTCTCTCTCTCTCTCTCTCTCTCTCTCAAAAATAAATAAATATTTTAAAAATTAAAAATAATAAGGATAGAACTACCCTATGACAATTACACTAGTAGGTATTTACCCAAAGGATACAAAACTGCTGATGCAAAGGGGCACATGCATCCCAATGTTTATAGCAGCACTATCAACAATAGCCAAAGTATGGAAAGAGCCCAAATATCCATCAACCGATGAATGGATATATACACCACATCTTCTTTATCCATTTATCAGTTGGTGGATATATATGTGTATATATGTGTATATGTACATATGTATATATATAATGGAATATTACTCAGTGATCAAAAAGAATGAAATCTTGCCATTCGCAACAACATGGATGGAACTAGAATGTGTTATGCTAAGTGAAATAAGTCAGAGACTTATTCCAGTGTCAACACATATCATCTGATTTCACTCATATGTGGAATTTAAGAAAGAAAACATATGACATAGGGGAAGGGAAAGAAAAATAAGATAAAAACAGAGAGGGAGGCAAACCATAAGAGACTCTTAAATACAGAGAGCAAACTGAGGGTTGCTGGAGGGGTGTTGGGTGGAGGGATGGGCTAAAGGGGTGATGGGCATCAAGGAGGGCACTTGCTGAGACGAGCACTGGGTGTTACATGTAAGTGATGAATCACTAAGTTTTACTCCTGAAATCATTATTACACAATATGTTACCTAACTTAGATTTAAATGAAGTAAAGTAAAATAAAAATAAGAAATATCTACATCCACCCCTTGAATTGTTGTGGAATTTAAATAAAATACTGTTTGTGAAGCGCTCGAAATATGACCTGACACACATGAGTGCTCAAGAAATAGCAGCTGCCATCATCATCACCATCATCAAGCTATGAACATGACTGGAAATTTTCAACACTTTAAATGAAATAAAAATAGAAGTGTATACCATTAAGATATTTTTCTGGTGCAGCCGCTCTGGAAAACAGTGTGGAGGTTCCTCAAAAAACTATCCATAGAACTCCCTTATGACCCGACCCAGCAATAGCACTGCTAGGGATTTACCCAAGGGATACAGAAGTGCTGATGCATAGGGGCACATGTACCCCAGTGTTCATAGCAGCACTGTCAACAATAGCCAAATCATGGAAAGAGCCTAAATGTCCATCACCTGACGAGTGGATCAAGAAGATGTGGTATATATATACAATGGAGTATTACATGGCAATGAGAAAGAATGAAATCTGGCCATTTGTAGCTAAGCAAAATAAGTCAGGCAGAGAAGGACAGATACCATATGTTTGCACTCATAGGTCTAACAGGAGAACAGGAGAAACCTGATGGAGGACCGGGGGAGGGGAAGAGGGAAAGAGAGTTCGGGAGAGAGAGGGATGCAAAACTTGAGAGAGAGACTATCGAATACTGAAAATGAACTGAGGGTTGAAGAGGAAGAGGGAGGGGGAAAAGAGGTGGTGGTGATGGGGGAGGGCACTTGTGGGGAAGAGCACTGGGTGTTGTGTGGAAACCAACTTGACAATAAACTATTTTAAAAAATAAATATTAAATTCATTGCTTTTCTAAAAAACAGATATTTTTAATATTTTTCAGAGGATGTTTACCTGGTAAATAAATGCATGCTTTATATAATATCTTGATAGATATTTTGAAACCTACCAATTTGAATCAGACTTTGTGACTCACTTTCAAAAAAATGGTTATTTCCAGGTGCTTCCTCTATCAGGTACCACCCCATTGATCCTAGTCAAAAGTTTCTTACCACTGGGAAGTAGGGTTCAAATCCAGTATCCAGAGCTAAGTCCCCAGAACACTGTCTCTCAGAACACTGACAAGTTCTCAGCTCTGTTCATCCATCTTGAGGAAAGAGGTTCCTAGATCTGTGGCCTCCAGGAATTCCTATCTGAACATGTCCCTTGTTCATTCAGCATGCTGCCAAACAGCCGGGCTAAGGAGATAAAAATAATATGAATTGGGCCCTCAGTGAGCCCACAGTCTGGTAACATGCCAACTGCTGTGGCTAGAGGGCATAGATCCAGACTCACTGTGGTGAATGTCATGCTCATTTCCTAGAGTTCTGTTACACTAAGATTTCTGTATGTTCACAATTTTAAGTATTACAAATGGATTTACCAATTCTGTAGACGTAAAGTTCTAGTACATGAGTAAGAGATGCCAAGAAACTTATAGTTTATAATATTCATTATTTTATTGTCATGTAGGCATGTGACCGGGTGAAGAATGGTCTCACCAAGCTATTAGAAACAAATGTACTAGTAGATAAAATGAAATTAGAGCTTTCAGCTTTAGAGCCTATCCTTTTACAAAAATCACAAGATGTTGAAGCCCTGATGGACAAATTGGCAGTGGATCAAGAAAATGCTGATCAGGTATGCTGCATTCACCGATGCTATGGGTGGGAAGGCTTTGACCATGAACTTATCACTTTATATCATGACATGGGATTGGATTTTTAAAATTTTATATGCAATGAAAATAATTAAGTGATAGAGTTAGCAATGCTTTAAGTTGTAAACAATCAGGGCACCTGGGTGGCTCAGTCGATTGAGCATCCAACTTCGGCTCAGATCATGATCTCACGGTTTGTGGGTTTGAGCCCTGCATCAGGCTCTGTGCTGACCGCTAGCTCAGAGCCTTGAGCTTGCTTCAGATTCTGTGTCCCTTTCTCTCTCTGCCTCTCCCCTGTTCATGCTCTCTCTCTCTGTGTCTTTCAAAAATAAATAAATTTAAAAATAAAAGATTTAAGTTGTAAACAATCTATCTTCAATAAATAAATTCTCAAAAAAACCCAATAAATAAATAAGCAAGTAAGTAAATAAACAAATAAATTCTCCCTGCGAATGAGAGGACCCAAGGAGTGGGACAGGGAATTGTGAGAAAAGTATAAAACGGCAGCTATTTGTTTCCACAGAAGGAACTGTTTGTTCCAATAACTTCAGCTCAGTTATCCTATCAACATATAGGAGATGGGCAAAGAAGGCATAAAATAGAATTTTATAGCGAATTCTCTTTCATTATGGGTGTAATCCAAAGGGGCAAATATGACTCATTATCATTTGCTTTGTTTTTAAATATTGAAATTCAAGTATTGGGGGGTACCTGGGAGGCTCGGTCTACGTCAGTTCAGGTCACGATCTCACAGTTTACCAGGTTGAGCCCCTTGTCAGGCTCTGTGCTGACAGCTTGGAGCCTGAAGCCTGCTCTGGATTCTGTGTCTCCCTTTGCCTGTATCTCTCTCTTTCTCTCTCTCTCTCAAGAATAAATAATAAAAATTTTTAAAAATTAAGAAAAAAACAGATACTGAGACCACCTAAGTAGTCGTGTTTCAATGGCTAGGTCCGTAGCGTTGTGCAAGAAGATGAAGCAATAGCAAAAGTGAAAGCCGAAGAGACCCAAGCAATAGCTGATGATGCTCAAAGAGACCTTGATGAAGCTCTGCCTGCACTTGATGCTGCTAATAAAGCACTGGATTCCTTAGATAAAGCCGATATATCTGAGATCAGAGTTTTTACAAAGCCCCCAGACCTGGTCATGACTGTTATGGAAGCAATTTCTATTCTCTTGAATGCCAAGTGAGTAATTTATAGTCACATGTTCCCAAAATGCATGGTAGAATTTCCTTGGTGTTTTTCTACATTGTTGTTAATATGTTCTCATTCTCTTCTCTACATTCTCATGGATGTGATCAGTCCTACAACAAATTGATTCAATAAGCATTTTTTTGGAACATCTCTTTTGTGCTAGATGATGGAAGATATGAAGCTCTTTTCTATAAGGCACATATACTATATGTATATAGTAAAAACAGTAACTTCAAGACATGCGAGATTTGCCAAGTAGTAGCAGTTCCAAACAAAAAAGAAAAAGAGCACTCATGGAGATGTGTGAACAGGTTTTCAGGAGATGCTCAGGAGGAGAGTGAGACCATGGGGAAAGCCCAGGGACATTGATGCTCATGGAATGGGATGGGGCAGTGACTGCATCATGCAAGGTCTTGTCATCCTGGAGATAGGTAGTTTTCAAACCTTCTTTAGTAATACAAATTTTTCCCAAGAAAAAATGTAAGAAATATGTCTATGTAAAACCAGCTAAGCAAGGGTAGAGGGCCCAGAGGACCCTACCTGACCAGCTTCCCTGCTCACTCTCTGGCCAGCACCTAGGAGGGCCAAGGAGTCCTGCAAAGCACTGACAGTAAACTCTGACCAGAGGGGACTGAGAACCATTGAATATTTTCGACATGATCAGATTTTCATGTGAGAAAGACCAATTTGGCAAGAGCTCAGAAGAGACAAGATTGACTGAGAGACATAAATCCAATTCGAAGGTGATTGTAGTGTTCTGACAAGAGATTTTAAGGGCCTAAACTAAGGCAGATGAGGTAAAAAGAATGTGAGTGCCAGGGCATTGTAAAAATAAAACTATTATTTCTGTAATGTCTTATATTCCTAAAACTATGATTTGATCATTATTTTCTCTACCAAAACTGGGTTGTATGAAACATGAGTCAACCAATTACTGTCTTAGCAGGAATTGTGGGGTTCTTAACTACCAATCACTGGAATTAGAAGATGGAGATTAAAACTACCCACTAATTGGGATAATAATGTCCTCAGAAGAATACACTTCTTTTGTTCTTAAATCACTTTATTATGGTGCTATTAACATCATGTCTATCTTTCAGACCTGATTGGCCAACAGCAAAGCAACTTCTTGGTGACTCTAACTTTCTGAGAAGACTTCTAGAATATGATAAGGAAAACATAAAGCCTCAGATATTGGCAAAACTTCAGAAGTATATTAACAATCCTGATTTTGTGCCTGAAAAAGTAGAGAAGGTGTCCAAAGCATGTAAATCCATGTGCATGTGGGTAAGAGCAATGGATCTATACTCTAGGGTAGTCAAGGAAGTCGAACCAAAGAGACAAAAGCTCCGTGCTGCTCAGGTATATTATTTTTGTTGTAATATTTTATAGAATTAAAGGCCATAATCAGTAATCATTCTAGCCCCTATGACTTTACACAATATAGACAATAACCATGCTCATGAAAATTAGTTTTTGTTGTAAAAAATAGCTAGTGAAGATTATTTTTTCAGAAATGACCTCTAAAATCAGTCCTTCTGCAGCATAGAAGAAAAATGTGTCCTTAGTATATTCATATCATCAGGCCGATGGTATTTTTGTGGTGCCTTTCAGCTCATGCCTCTGATGCTCTGTATCGCATTTGCTCATACTCCCCCCCCCTACTCCATTGTATCATCTGAGGTTCTAAAACCAGCTTAAGCCACAATTGGATGTGAGGTCCCAAGAAGAACGAAGAATGCTCACTGATGGAGCAGGTTACTGAAAGGACCATGGCTGCAGAACAGGGGTGGTCCACTTTTTCTATGAAGATACAGATAGGAGACATAGTCTCTGTGCCAATTCCTGAGCTGTGCTATTGCAGCACAGAAGCAGCCATCAGTAGCACATACATGAGTAAGCATGGCTGCGTTCCAATGTCACTTTATTTATACACCCAGGAATTTGAGTTTATACAATTATCATGTGTCATGTAATGTTCTTCTTCTTTTCCCCCAACCATTTAAAAATGTAAAACCAATCTGAACTTGCTAACTGTACAGAAACAGGCAACAGGCTGAATTTGGTTTGCAGACCCAGCTCTAGAGAACTAATTAGGAAAGATTAGTTTTCCCTATTGTGTGACTATTTCATTCATTTCATCATTTAAAGTTAATCGGTTGTAGTAACTAGTTAATCCCAAATGCTTGGGGATTAACGTGCAACAGTTCATCTGTTTCTCTCTTCCTTCAATGATTTATTTTATTGGGTTTTGTTTTTGTTTTCTTTCATTCTGTTTGCTTCTCCTCTTATATTTTGCTTTATATTTGTCTTAACTTTGTATACATATCAAAATCTTCTGAGACATGAAAAAGGGAACATAAATCCCAATTTTTAAAAAAAATTTACTATACATGTACAAATTTTACCTTCTTTGGAGACCTCAGATTTTCATTTTAAATATTTACTTAATTTTATTAGGCCGAACTTGATATCACTATGGCTACTCTGAGAGAAAAGCAAGCATTACTTAAAAAAGTGGAAAATCAAATACAGGCTTTACAAGACAAATATGACAAAGGGGTTAATGAGAAGGAAAGCCTAGGTAAGTGACTTGTAAAATTTATGTTGGTCAGGAGATGCCTGCTCTTTAAAATGTTTTCTAATCTTTTTTAACATTTATTTATTTTTGAGAGAGACAGTGCAAGCGGGGGAGAGGCAGAGAACGAGGGAGACATAGAATCCGAAGCAGGCTCCAGGCTCTAAGCTGTCAGCACAGAGCCCTATGCGAGGCTCAAACCCACAAGCTATGAAATCATGACCTGAGCCGAAGTCAGATGCTTAACCGACTCAGCCACCCAGGTTCCCCAGGAGATGCCTGATGTTGAAAAATAGAAAGAGTTTTCAGGCAGTCAGCTCTCAGCTTCTACCCAACATGTAGGACGTATTCCCACTAGACGTACTGCACTAGCCCTTCTACTGTAAAATTAGGAGAACCGCATGTGTTGTATACGTTCAGCTCCTATATGGAAGGCTTGTTGGGACATGTTATAACACAAGCAGTGTATGAATTTGATCCCAAAAATAAATACGATGCTGACACAGAAAGAACCATCTTCAGCCAGAGTATTGGAGTAACAAAAAGGAGCTCTTTGCATGGAAAAGGCAAACGTGGACTTGGTTCTGAGATGGAAAATAACGCTGAATGGGTGTGGGGTTTCATAGAGATGTATTGACATCATTAGCTAAATACGACTGATGCCACTATAAACAGAAGCAGGAGGGTAAACATATTTTAGGAAAATACTGAATAATATAGGTTGATTTTTCTTAAAATTTTCTAGCCAAGACGATGGCCCTGACAAAAGCACGCCTGATACGTGCTGGGAAGCTAACGGCTGCACTAGAAGATGAGCAGGTTCGATGGGAAGAAAGCATCCAGAAATCCAGTGAGGAGATATCAAATATCATTGGGAACGTGTTTATAGCAGCAGCTTGTGTAGCCTATTACGGGGCCTTCACAGCCCAGTATAGGCAGTCGGTGAGTAAGCGCCTTTTCTAGGAGGTGAGAAGCAGCTGAAACTGGCAGAGGCAGAGTTGGAGGGATCAGTTGTCTGAGTTTATAGAGGGCCCTGCACTGTGAAGTTTCTCCATGATGGAAACTTAGCCAGCAGTGGTCTACGCTTAGGATTTCCTTAACGTTCCTTCCTTTTCTCCTTAGAAAGTTAGTCATCACTTCCTTTGCTGCTCAAGAACCTGGGGGGAAGAAAGAGGGAGAGGGAGCCCCCTCCCCTCATGGTCAGAACCAGTATGGAAAGTCAGCCAGGATGAAGTGTTCTAACGGACTCAACTACAATAGGCTAGGCAATGGGAAGGAACAGGAAACTAAATTATTTGGAGAGATTTTCAGGCCATGTTTATGAAATGCCTTCCTATAAAAGTTTCACCTTGTCCGTGGGTTATAAACCTAGTCAGTATAGGACTCATAGACTCAACAGGAGCTCAAGGGTCCTCTGGTACCATGTGGGTGGTGCCAGTGGTGCTTTTGGACTGGCCCACTCACTGAAGGAGGTAGCATGCTAACATCCCTCTGCCCCATCTTCTAATTGCTAGTAGCATTGTGATACTAGCTATCATTGTAACCCCAGCTTCTCCACGTGCTTCCAGACTCTCCCAAGGGGGACAGTACACCCATGATTGAAGATTGCTGTGACAGTATTTGTCATTTATACCTGAGAGGTTCAGACAAGGGGAGTAATGTCCTCAAAGCCACAGAGAGTTAATGGTATTAGTTCTAGGCCCCAGACCTCCTGACTGTCAGTCCTCTTATTGTGTCCTTGTGCTTTGATCCCAGGATACATGTGGAGACCAGTAGAACTTACCTTTAACCATGACATTTTGTGTGTATCCTCATTTACTGAGTGTTCCTGACTCTATACAAGTAAGCTTTCCTCCCACAGCTCATAGAATACTGGATCCAGGACTGTCTGTCTCTGGAGATCCCCATCAATCCTTCCTTCAGTCTCATTAACATTCTTGGCGATCCCTATGAAATACGGCAGTGGAACACGGACGGGCTGCCCCGTGACACGATATCAACAGAAAATGGCATTTTGGTTACTCAAGGGAGACGGTGGCCTTTGATGATTGACCCCCAGGATCAGGTGTGTCACAAATGCTTCAGATGAAGAGCAGCCTCCTACCTCTGCCTAATGTTGCACTCTCTGTTCCAAACTCTAAACGTGGACTTGAACGCTCTTGCAAGATCTTGAGGACTTAGACCTAGAACGGAACTTGGGAGTCTTCTAGTCCAAGTTCCACATTTTGTGGAGGCAGAAGGAGAAGGGGAAGAGTCCAGCTGCTCTGCGTACTTGATTTTGATTGGCTTTGTTTAGGGGGTTGATCGTTAGTTTTCTGGTTTCTATGGGAGCAGAAATTTAGTCCTATATAGTCGTTGTTCCTAAGAGGTCTGAAGAATCAGAATGAAAGCAGGGTAGGATAGATTAGTGCGAGCCTGCCTGGAATTTACAGAATCCCATTATCTGACTCCTAAGGCCTTGGATCATACTGCTCTGAGTGAGGTTTTAAGGAACCCCACCTTTAAGGAAAGGGAACTGTTGTCAGAGTAAGGAAGACAAGCCCTGAATATCTCAGGGATGGGCTCTTTTTCTAGATGTGTCTCTTCATTTGTTCTAAATTCGAATAAAAGGAAGAGTCCAAACATGGTTTAAAAGGTGTTTCTTTTTGCAGGGGGCAGAATAGTATTTTTATTTTATCTTTTTGTTCTCTTTCAAAACTGTTTTCAGATGGAACACAATTTAGTCTTTAGTCTAAAAAATTTCACTTTGTAGTCATTTATCAAACTCTAAGTCAAATATCCTGCTCTGTGCTTTTCCATATAGGCAAACCGTTGGATAAGGAACAAGGAAGGCAAAAGCGGGTTAAAGATCATTAAGCTGACAGATACTAATTTCTTGCGTACACTTGAAAATTCAATCCGACTTGGCTTACCTGTCTTACTGGAAGAGGTTTGCTTTTCACTTTTCTTGCATTAGTCCCCAACTTCCAGACCATGTCTGACATCCTACCCAGGCCACGCCTGCATTGTGCTAGAGACACCAGTCAGCTCCATTTGCAAATTGGTCAAACCAGTTGATTTGCCCTGAAAACCGTATACTATCATATGGGGAACAATCTGTTGACTGAATGATTTTTCTGATTCCAGACATTGTTTTGGTGTTAAGTGGTGTGGGCTCTGTTTTCTGACACTGCTGATTCTTAGACCTCACTGTGGCTCTTGATGGGTGACTGGCATGAAAGTGTGACACAGTAGTGCCATTAGGCCATCAGGGACCATCCACATACACTGATAATATGAAGCCAATAAAACACTCTGGTGGGTGTAAATATATTATTTTCTACCTTTCTGGCCTTGGCCAACCCAGGTAAGGTTCTGTAATGGGTCCCAGGCCCTCACTCAAACCCTGAAGTTACAGGGGAGGGGAAAGTCTCATAAAATCATTCGTGCAGTTAGCCCCAAACTGGATTCTTAAACCCCAGTTTACTTGGTAACACAGAACATGCTTGGGGAATTTCTTCTGTCGCAACTGGGGACAAAAGACTTTCAATGATGTTCTGCCCCTGAACAGCAGAACCTTGTAACTGTGGCTGAGTGGTTTGGGGAGCAGGGGGTGGGCCCTTGGTCAGCGTCCCAACCAGAACCAGATGCTCTGACCAGGCCCTCCCTGCTGTATGTGACTTGGAATCATTAGCCATATACACCTAACCGCTTTCTACATTTGTAAGGTCGAATTTTCCAACTTTGTCTTCACCCATTCGTGGGTGTACAATCGAGTTAGTCCATCTCAACCAGCATTTTTTAATGGAATAGGATAGATTTTTAAGAGCACAAAATTAGATCATGGATAGTAAGGGAAATTTTATCTCATAAACTTTTAAGAAAACTTACATCCTTGGGTGTCATGTCACAGTATGAAATAGATTTGTTAACTATGGATTATAATTAAATTCTGACAGCTCCTAGGCCACAGGCCGCCACTACATATATGCTGCCATAAAGATGCTTGTCATGGGGTCCAAGAGCAGTGTCTGCAAGCCCAGGTTCTTACCAACCGTCAAATCTGCTTTGAGGGAAGAAAGTAACTGTCATAGAATAGAGGTCCACAAACTTTTTCTGTACAGAGCCAGATATTTTCATTTGTGGGGGGGGGGGCACATACAGTCTCTTTACAAACATTATTCAAACAAATATTCTTCTTTGTTTTGGTTTGGTTTTAGGGTTTTGTTTTTAAGAACTCTTTAGGGGCGCCTGGGTGGCTCAGTCGGTTAAGCCTCTGACTTCAGCTCAGGTCAGATCTCACATTCGTGGGTTCGAGCCCAGCGTCAGGCTCTGTGCTGACAGCTCAGAGCCTGGAGACTGCTTCTGATTCTGTGTCTCCCTCTCTCTCTTCCCCTCCCCGCTCATGCTCTGTCTCTCTGTCTCAAAAATAAATAAAACATTTAAAAAAATAATAGTTTGAAAAAAAAAAAAGAACTCTTTAATAGGTGAAAATAACTTTTAGTTTAAGAGCCATAAAATAAAAAGCCAGAGAGGGTGAGATTTGGCCTGCAGGCAATAGACTGTCATCTCCTGCCTTGGAACAGCCATGAAAGTGAACAGATCATTTGTCTGGGCCCTGTTGACGACCACCTGCAGAGACTCTCCTTTCTTGAATTCTTCCGTATGGGGCTGAAGGGCATGCACAGTCTAAATGACTGTATTGCCTTTACACGCTCTTATTTTCTTCAACCATTGATAGAATAACCGCTGGAAAATGCACACTGTTACACAGAGTGAGCATACAGTAAGAAATATCTATCAGATCCCTGGAAAGTAGCTCATGCAAAGTAAATTTTGAGGCATAAGCAATTTAGAAAAGTCAATGCCATCCATTGTAATGGCTTATTTTTTTGTATTTTAACTTTTAAGCTTAGAGAAACCTTGGATCCAGCTCTAGAACCCATTCTTTTGAAGCAGACCTTCATGAGTGGTGGACGGATGCTCATTCACCTCGGAGACTCAGACATTGACTACGATAAAAACTTCAGGTTCTACATGACAACCAAACTGCCAAATCCCCACTACCTGCCCGAGGTATGCGCTGCTGGTCTGGAACTCCCAGCCTGAGGGGACTGTGATGTGTGATGGGTCTCTGACATTGGCTGGGTCCTCCCAGCTCCCTCCTCTCCCCTCCGCTCTGCCACTCCCCTTCCTTCCACTGACCTCCACTCCTTTCTTCTGAGTCCTGATTCTGATTCCAGTTGCCCTCTGCTGAACACTCAGCTGGACTCGAGCCTGCCCGCCCCCCCGCCCCCATCCCTAGGCGCTGTCGCCTTGTCTGTCGCCCTGTGCACTGCCCTCTGCACTTCTTCAGTGCTCTCACCGTCGCCCTCCCTGCCCACAGCTGCTTGCACAACACGGGGCAATACTGACTTCCAGCCATTCTCCCTCCTTCAGCTCAAGGCCATCAAGCCCTTCATTCTTTTGCTGTTAACTTGTTCAAGTAATGTCAGAAAAGTGTAGCAATAATTTTTCATTAAAATGTTATGATGACATGAAATGTGTAAAGCTCTATTTAATATCAAGAATAGCTTCATTTTAAAAAGCACAAACCATGTACAAGTCACTATGACTAAATGATTTTATTATCTCATTTGGTCTTTGCAATTACCCTATGATTTATAACTGTTATCTTCCCACTTCTTAAATATTAGGAACTAAAGCTCAGCGTGCATGAGCGGCTTGCCCAACATGCACTAAGGGTGCACCTGGAATCAGAACCCAACCCTTCTAACCCTTTGCTGGCTCTCCTTTCCTTAAAGCACCATGTAGGATTCTATAGCCGTGGCCTGTGAGGAACAAGACGGTCACTCATACTGCAGGGAAAACCATACTGGGATTTTGTAAGACCCAGTATACTTGGTGGCTGTGTGGGTAGGTGGGTATGTGCACAGTTAGACCTGAGATACATCCAGCTGGGTAATAACGGGCCATTTCTACTAAAGAAAGCACTTCTTATTTTATTTGTATGAATTTAAGCATTTTTCTGTAAATCTATGCTTCTCTTCCAGGTGTGCATTAAAGTCACCATCATCAATTTCACTGTAACCAAATCAGGTCTGGAGGATCAGCTGTTAAGGTAAAGAAAGAAGGGGGGGGGGGCAAAGCAAAGGATTCCTAATATTTTGTAGACATTTTGACAAAGAAAACATTTTAATGTGTGGACGCAGCACTCATGAGCCCTCAGGCGTAAAGACGACAGGAAATGGCCAGGTTCTTTGTCTCTTGTCACTCCTGTAGCTGTCTCTCTTGCCCACAGCCTCCTCAAGGAGATCTGGGAAATGCCCCTAATTCTCAACCATGGTTTGGGCCAGGCCTGCAGCCCAGCAGCCTCTTCTTCGCCGGGGTTTCCAGTCCTGGGCGAGTGAATGAAGCCAGTCGTCCTGTGGTTCCTGAGCTGCACTGCTCTGCACCTGCGGGGGGAAACCTTCTCCCACATTGGTCTCTCCTAGTTGGCTTGTCTCTGCGTGTTTTCTTAGTGTAGAGTCTTACCTGCATTTGTCCACCTCAGAAAATGAAATACCCTCCTTCAGTGTATACTCTGTAATTCATCTCCATTTCCCAAAAATGAGATTATGAATTATTAATTATCAGAAGTGAAGAGGCTTAGAAGACAAAAAACCTTAAATATTTATTGAAATAATAATATTGATATTGCTTAACAACCAATTTTATACGTGTGTATGAGGATATATGTGTATGTATATGAGTGTGTGTGTGTGTGTACATTAACTCTAAAAGAAAATATAATTTAGACCCATGTTAAAAAAAATCAAATTCATCAAGTCAAAATGGAGTCAAGATCATCCTGATATATTCCTATTATCTTAAAACGAGTTTAAGTCTTGGTTTTCTTGTTTATTTTAAGACTTTATTCTGCAGCTCCTAACTTCCTTAACTTGTGCTAGGCTGACTTTGTTCCAAAGGGCATCTCACCAGGTTTAAGGACCTGTTATAAGGACACGGCTGACCACTTTCACTTGATCTTAGCCAAAAGGCTGAGAAGCGATTAGCTGACCACTTTCAGAGCAGTGTATCCCATGAAGAGTTAAGCTTAGATGCGTGACAAGCTGTCAGCACATTGTTCTGCCTGAGATGAGCCAAGTGTCCGGAGAAGGGAAAATGTTGAGACTCAGTTGTAGAGTACAAATTCTCTGTGTTATATTATATACCCATCCCTTCTGAAAAAGTTATTTAAACAAATGAACTTGAGATGATTACTTCTTATGGTGTTCATTTATAATTTTTAAGTTTCTAAATTCAGTGTGTGCGCAACAAATGAACAGTGGGTGATTATGTGAGGCAGTTCATCCCAGTGGGTGATGGCATGTCCCCTGGAGTCCGCTAAGCCACCTACAAGCCCTGCTCTGCCTCTCATAGCCACATGACCTCAGGAAGTGACCCCCTAGGGTCTGTTCCATCATCTGCAAGTCAGGGTGGTAACTGCCGTGCCTACCTCACAGGAGCATTCATAAGAGCACAGGAGCATTTAAGAGGGAGAATCCACATAAAACTCTGAGTGGGGTGCCTGGCACATAGTGAAGCTTAATAAAGATTAGTTCCTACAAACAGGGGGCTGGGAGCAAACTATGAACAGACAAATAAAGGGAGACATAAGTTCCCCTGCTGGGCAGGGGTGGAACTTGAAGGTAAGGCCCCTTTATTAGACACAGGTAAGACTTGTTTCATGGAGGTGGTGAGATTTCAGAATCTCACATAAAAAGAATGTTCCAGGGACCATATTCAGCCTGGTACAAGCAAGCATTAGAAACAGAAATGGAATGATTAGAGAGATCATGCACTGAGCAGGTGAGAGAAGATGAGCAAAAGCTATGGGGACCGTGGTACAGTGTCAGTTTTGAAATACAAGATAAAGATACAACTAACATGTCATTCAGTGAGTAGCCACTGTGTAAACCCAGCAAAAGAGGGGCCTGGTGCATTAGGACGTGGCTAGTAGCATTAGTACCCAGCTAAGTAGCAAAGGAAAAGAGAAGCAACTTTAGGGCAATAAGAAAGTCATAATTTAACTATTCAAACTTTGGTTCCAGTGATGTGGTACGACTTGAGAAACCTGAGTTGGAAGAACAAAGAATCAAGCTCATTGTGAGGATAAACACTGATAAAAACCAGCTGAAGACTATTGAAGAGAAAATCCTGAAAATGCTCTTTACATCTGAAGGAAATATTCTGGACAATGAAGAACTAATTGACACGCTCCAGGATTCAAAGGCAAGTAAAACATTTTGAATATTTATAGAGAGTGTCCTGCTTCTGGGGTTGCTTGGGTGGCTCCATCAGTGAAGTGTCCAACTTTGGCTCAAGTCATGATCACACAATCCATGATTTCAAGCACCTCATCAGACTCTTTGCTGACAGCTCAGAGCCTGGAGCCTGTCCTAGCTTCTGTGTCTCCCTCTCCCTCTGTCCCTCCCCCGCTTATACTCTGTCTCTCAAAAATAAATAAAAACATTTTTTAAAAAGTGTGTTGCTTCAGAAGTTACACCTGCAGCTTCTAAGGATTCTGCAAAGTCTTTTCGGCAAGAATGGCAGCCACAGCCGGGCTTCCAGGGTAGCACCAGGGTGCGTCCCGCTGGCAGGGTCCCTCACCCCCCAGGGGAAGAGGAGGGAGATGTAGACAACAACTTCTCTCATCTTGTCTGAATTTTTTAAATAAAGCATGTAAAGAAGTGGGACAAGGTATAAATTGAAAGGAAAAACAATTGTATTCACATGAATGTTACCCCTTCAGGAAGTGTCCCCGGCATCCCCAACTGGAATTAATCTCTTCCTCCTCAGAACACTGGTAGCAACTCATCTGCCCCTCTTTAATAGCACTTGACACTGTTTCCCTTATGTCGCCGTGATCTAATTACATCTCTCGTTATCTCTTGTGTTAGGCTGTTCACTTCGGTGTTGAATCTGCAAATTGTTCAGCTTGATACTCCTTCTCCAAGGGCTCACCATGGTGCCCTGCGTATAACTGCTCTTCAGTAAAAATGTCCTGCTAGGAAGATGAACTTTTCCATTGAACATGTAATCTTGCCCTGAATTGTTCAGATTCAAATCATAATTTTATTTTCTTTAATTAAATAGTTTATTACCAAGTTGGTTCCCATATAACACCCAGTGCTCTTCCCCACAAGTGCCCCCCTCCATAACCATCACCCCCCTTCCCCTTCCCCCTTCCCCCTTCAGCCCTCAGTTTGTTTTCAGTATTCCAGAGTCTCTCATGATTTGCCTCCCTCCCTCTCCCTAACTCTTCCCCCCCCTTTCCCCTTCGGCACATAAAACGATGCTCAGCATCACTCAGCATCAGGGAAACACAAATCAAAACCACACTGAGATACCACCTCACACCAGTCAGAGTGACTAAAATGAACAAATCAAGAGACTATAGATGCTGGCGAAGGTGTGGAGAGACGGGCACCCTGCTACACTGTTGGTGGGAATGTAAACTGGTGCAGCCGCTCTGGAAAACAGTGCGTAGGCTCCTCAAAAAACTATCAACAGAACTCCCCTATGACCCAGCAATAGCCCTGCTAGGGATTTACCCAAAGGATACAGAAGTGCTGAATAGTCAAACCATAATTTTAAAAGTACCCTGAGAATACAACCTGTAAAATGGTTTTCATCCATTCATGAAAAACAGAAAATAATTTACTTTAAAAACATCCTTCTGACAGGGAACACGGAAGGTATAGTTTTGTCTTTCCCTGACATCAGAAATGGCTTTACTACCATACATCCTACGGCCTCTTAAGATCTCAGTATTCAAACAACAACAAACAAGTAATTCTGGGTCTCCCGTTTCTTTCCTCTCTTTGTCAGTCTCGTTATCCTCTTTCCATTCATTCTTACTTGGGTTTTTAGTTTCTCGAAGTCGGTGGTTAACCTATTTATTTGTTGTTATCAAAACTTTACATGCAGACTGCTCAAAGACCGAACTCATTGTACAAGGCGTGTGGTAGGACTCCCTGCCTTCCCTGTGCGCACCACCAGCACTCCCACCACGACGTCCTCCGTAAAGACAACGATGGGCATCTCTTTTTTGTTTTGGTTATTTTTCCTAAATAATAGACTCATATTTCTACTTCTTGAGCTTTTCTTTTATACATTCACTATTGACTATCCCTCTACCACACCCATACCCAGCACCCCCCATGCACCCTCTCTTCCCATCCCCCAGTCTCCCACTGTAGTTCTATCCTGATTATAGTTAAACATCCAATGTTTACATTGCCTAGAAGTACAAAGACCCGGCTGCAAGTATTTTAGGGGCTAAGCAGAGAAGGGCTGGGGTGCCAGGGTCCATTGTGGTACCAGGCCCTCGACTGTGCCTGGCTTCCTTCCATCAAAAGAGCCTCTTTTAGGGGCACCTGGTGGCTCAGTCACTTAAGTGGCCTACTTTGGCTCAGGTCATGATCTCACCCTCTGTGAGTTCAAGCCCTGTGTCAGACTCTGTGCCGACAGAGCCTGGAGCCTTCTTTGGATGCTGTGTCTCCCTCTCTCTCTGCTCCTCCCCGTGGTCCCGTTCGCTCACTCGCTCTCTCTCTCTCCCTCTCTCAAAAATAAATAAACGTTAAAAAAAATTTTTTTAATCCTCCCTTTTAATTTCCCCAGGGATGAAAGTGCTATTTTCCAGGCGGAGTGCAGTTAAGGACAATCCCCTGGCTGGATGGAGAGATGACTTGGGAGTCTATCAACCAATTCTTCTTTTAAGCCCTTCCCGCTTCCAGTGTTTGGACGCCTCTTAAGCCTTTGAAGAGGATTTGTATTTTACAAATTGAGTGACTTCTTGGCTTTCCCTTTTGCCAGCCTTGAAAAGTATTTTCCTGTATCTGCTAAGTCATTACCATTCTAGTGTCTGCTTTCTGGTTCTCAAAATTTTATTGATATTTCCTCTTCCATTCTTCTATCTTTGTAAGTTTTCACTGTTTTTAAAAATCCATTTACTATCATTTTATTGTGGTTTCAGTAGGGAGCAAGGTAGATATGTGCGTTCTGACTGCCTTCTTTCTCTGTAAGCTGGCTTCTTTCCGTGTCTGCAGGGAGTTGCCTTGAAGATACCCTTTCCATAGGGTAGGCGCCGATGATTCTTGGGCTGTGTTTCCTGCCACTTCCTGCCTGTCATTCATACTCCCCTAAATTCCCAAAGTCCCCATTTTATGTTATTTTTTTAAGTTTATTTATTTTTTTTAGTAATCTCTACACTCAACATGGGCTTGGACTGAGCCAGCCAGGCACCTCCCAGACCCTTCATTTTAAAATATCTATCATATTCTCTGATCATTGCTGAGGCCTCAAGTCTCTTGGGCATAATACCTGTAAGTAGTTACTAAACTCAACTGAGATGCATACAAACAATTCTAATACTCTCTGGCAAAAAGAAGAAAATAGTCCACTTTGCTTTCCTTTTAGCCCAGGATTCTTCATTATTAGGGCTTTGAGCTCCCTCCAAAAAATAAAGAATTGTTGACAGGTGGGTCTCTTTGATCCAACTACTCCCATATCAACTTCCTTTTTCCTACTTATATGTAAATGTTCTACTTGAGTCCAGTACTGAGCTGGAGGTTTCCCACTCAGCCCTGCTCTTTCTTGTCCCCTCAGGTTCCTAAGGGGTCAATACGGAGAGAGAGTTTGAGTCTTGGATTCCTGGGAAAAGCTGAGTTCCTCCCTTCCCTTTCCTGGAGGACAGAGATGGACAGTCTAGAATTAATTTAGCCACTAGCCACGGTGGTTATTGAGAACCTGAAATGTGGCTGACCTGAATTAAGATGTGTTACTGTAAAATACATACCAGATTTCAAAGACTTGATCTAAAAAAAAAAATAAGTAAAAATATCCCAGTAATTTTACATGGCTTTATCTCATATATTGGGTTATATTGGGCTAAATAAAATTATTGTTAAAATACATTTTGCTTGTTTCTTTTTACTTTTAATAAACTTAGAAAAGATAGAATTATATAGGTGGCTCACATTAGGTTTCCGTTTGGCAGTGGGATCTAGACAGAAAGCCTCTTAGACCCCCTTTTAGCTCCTGTTTCAATAGAGCAAATACTAAACAGCAGTTCCCACAGTGATTTTTCTGGTCCCTGCCCTAGACTCTTTGACTTTCTAGACACAAATCTCCCAACCCAGGGATATCCACAGCTGGAGAAAAATAGGGGTTGGGAGAAGAGGACATAGACAGGCAGCAATATAGAGAGACCAAGGGAGACAGAGAAGTGAATCTTAGAAAGTCCATTGGCCAAAAGGCTCCCTGGAACCACTAACCTGAAACAGAACAGCAAAGAACAGCAAAGACCTTGAAAATATCTCCAACGTACTTAGGTTATAACCCTTCACAAACAACACCTACTATCCCCAGGTTTCCTTCCATTCCTTACACATGGGAACACTAGGGAAAGAAAGAGGAGAATGCAACTCTTCCTTGTTATTCCAGAATGGGATGTGATACCATTTCCTTCTGGCCTCTTTCCATCCCCCCTCACTGGGGCAGTTGCATAGATGCCCCTTCTCCCCTCACACCTTCTTCTGTTATGTGAACCTTGCATCATGTTAGGACTGCTCATGGGGAAATCAGAAAGCAACTGGGAGTACTCTGTCGGGTTTCCATTTCAGAAGCACTTCGGATTCGAGTCTCAGAGGAGCACTGCTCCGCTCTGTCAGCTGCTTGTATTGACTGTTCCCATTTGCCTACCCCGCCACCCCACTCTGGAAGGACAGTGGTCAGCTCGGCCAGAAGGTCACCAAGTCCTGAGATTCAATCATTCTATTATTTTAATCACTGATTCATCATATTCTTATTTTTCTTCTAGACCTAACTAGATATATTCCAAAAATCCCACCGTTAAAAAAAAAAAAAGGATCCTTAAGAACTTGTTTTTGTATCTTTATTCAGATCACTTCAGGTGCCATTAAAATCAGGCTAAAGGAAGCCGAGTCCACCGAAATCATGATAAATGTTGCTCGTGAAAAATATCGTCCAGTAGCCACTCAAGGCTCTGTTATGTTCTTTGTTATTGCAAGCCTCTCAGAAATAGATCCTATGTATCAGTACTCATTAAAATACTTTAAACAGGTAAGTGTGTTGTTTTGTCAGTGAAATTCATGTCTTTGGTTTCCCTTTAAACTCCATTGGGTTACTTTTTTGCCTCAGACAAGTCATGAGTCTAGTTATCAGGTAAAACCCTCTAGGTGTCTGGGTTTGAACTTTCAGGTCAAAAGCAACCCCACCTGCACTCAAGTGCCCAAGATGCACAGAAAACTGCAGAGGAAGAAAGGGAAGATCTCTTGACCTCCTCGATTCACCGAGTTAGACTCTGCTTGTCAGTGGGAGGGGTAGCAAAAACTTTGCACCAGTCTTTTACCCAAACATTCCCTATGTCCTACTTGGCAGTTGCTCCACATTGCCTTCAACAGTGGGCTTCTCCCACCTACTGGTCTCTGACCTCCCAGAGAGCAGAAATGAAGCCTCCCCCATCCCTATCTCCCCACCACGCTGCTACGTAATAAGTGTTTCATGACCAAAGAGTCTGTTTCCACCCCTCTGTAAAAGAGCTGTTGAATTTTTATGCCATTAGACTGAACGTGGTTTTGCCTCTAGAGGTCTTCTTCAGGTTATAGTTAAGGGTCCAGCAGCAAGAGGAGCTGCAGGAGAGAATGGAAATGAATAACTGAAAGAAATGAGAGGCATGTTGCTTAGACACACCCAGGCTCTCTTCCCACAAGATGTGCATTTGCTTTAGCAGCCTTTGAAGCCATTTGTTCTGGGGTCAGATCTCAGCTTCTAAAGGCAGAGTTTTGCCCTTCTCATGTCTCGGCTTCCCTCTTTTCATTGGCTGGAATTAAACTAAGCAAGGTCACAGGATGAGAAAATCCTTGAATTCCACCTAAATGACTTTCATAATGCCTTCCTCATCTTGGTGGCTTTGGAATTCATGCTTTTCAGGGTTTTAAAATCTCCTTCAGGAAACAAAAATGAAGATCCTCTGAAAATATCTCAGCCTGACAGAAAAAGGGCTCTGAGATAAATCTTCAATGCACTGGGGTTCTGCTATTTAGAAGGGAATCTAGAAACCCTCAACATATTTGCAGGTGACCAGGCTGGCCTGGGCATATCTCCCAAACCATCCATAATTGCATGTCACGCTGAAATTATTTAGGGTGCATCAAGATTCACTGTGTTTTATTTTGGCACCAAACATTATATCTTCACTGGATTTTAACTTCTCTGTTTCTTGTTAGGTTGTTCAAGAAAGTTCAATCCTCTTTTCTTCTAAGCATTTTACAGTAACAACTCCATTCCCCTTTGTCAACCAAATTTTGGGGAGAATTAATAAGGGCTTTCCCTTAAGTTTCAGAGAAGATTCTAGCACATTCCTCCCACATCCTAACAATTATGTTGGAGAAGTGCCAAGAAGAGCACATGACCTTACCTTGCCCTTACATCTCTCATCCCAAAATGATGATCACATCTGAGTTAAAGACACGAAAAAACTGGCTCTGCCTGCCCACCTCCATTTTCCAGTGTTTTCTGCCTCACATCAAGAGGATGCCTTTTTGAATATTATTAAGAGTTTGGCAGTGGTTCATTTCTGAAAGATGAGGGGTTGGGGAAAGGAAAATGCAGAAAATAAATATCACTTATCAACTTGGGATGAATTCTGGCTTTTTAGTAGTACAGTATTCATCTCCTGTGCTGCTACTGGTTCACAGAATACAGGACCCAGAAGGGCAGGAGTGAGGAGCAGGGATTTTTTCCCCATAGAAATTGAATTAAATCAGAGACATTGATAGAACTCTTTTTCACACAGTTGTTCAATACAACAATTGAAACTTCTGTAAGGTCAGATGATCTAGAGGAGCGCATGGGAATACTCCTGGAACAAACCCTTCTAGCCGCTTACGTCAATGTTTCGAGAGGACTCTTTGAACAACATAAACTCATCTACAGCTTTATGCTCTGTGTAGAGCTCATGCAGCAGCGAGAAAGCTTGACTGATGCTGAATGGAATTTCTTTCTCCGAGGCTCTGCAGGATTAGAAAAGGTATATGTTTCACGTTTGGATTGTAAATGTCATTCTAAGCAGAGCCCACAAACACATACCAATGCTCTGTAGTGGCTGAAGGTTATACATTTGGTTGTATGGCCTGGCGGGTGAGCACTGGGGGTCTACTGGGCCAGCCTGTCCCTCAGCTCCATCTCCAGTGGTGCAGTGTTGGTAACATTTACACTCTCTATGCAGCAGTGTCCTGGGATGTGGGGAGTAACCAATGCACTAGTAGACATGATCACGTATTGAAAAGTTGACCATTTTACAAATATGAAGAGTTAAAATTCAATACTGTTGTATTTCATAGATTTGGCAATACTGTTTGGGAAATCATGACTCTCCCTTACCTGGACACAGCTCTCATTATAAAGCACAGGACGTAATATAACTGGACTGTCACCTTCTATAATACCATCATACAAGTTCTGCTGCACTTGCCTTCTTTGCATTCATCCTTTTACTAAACTTGCTCCAGCCCCATTAGGTGGACTGTGTCACCCCCATACCACAGACCTGGTCACCCACAGAAGTGAGAACCACCCACACACACACACACACACACACACACACACACACACACACCGAACTTTGGACTGAAGTTCCATCTTAGCCCCACTCTAAATTCTTGGCTCTATTCCGCCAATCTTGAGCCCCACCCTTGGCCCCTGCAGACATGCCATCTGCACCTGTTTGCCAGTGTTTGAGCCTCAATGTATTGCTGAGAGGTTGGACTTCATGCTTTCTTTATTTGACTCTCAGTGGCCTATGCTCCAGGACAAACCCAGACAAGACCTCTCCACCAGATGTTCCTTCCTCCCCACCCCCCATCCATTGTGCATGCATTCATATTCTATTAATGCTTTCTTAATGCCATCTTAACTTCATAATCACAGTTAATACTCACAGAGGGCCTGCTTTGTGTTTTATGTATATCAGCTCATTTATTCCTCTTAACCCGAGTTCCTAATTTTATCTCTAGCCTGCAGATAGACAGTGAGGCACAGAGAGATTAATTTGTCACGTTCGCATACTTAACAGGATTTGGAGGCAACACCGGAACCCTCGCAGTCAGTCGGTAGAGCTGTTGTTCTCACCCACTTCACTCTATTGCTGACTGGGAGTCACTCCGCCGGTCCCTTCCCAGTGCATTATTCTCCTTCTTTCCTCACAGCACTCTGTTAACAGCCTTGTTTACAGTTTTCTCTAACAGAGGCTTGAAGAGGTTAAAGAACTTTCTAGAATCAGATAACTAATGTACGACAGAGTCTAATTCAAACCTATGTGTAAGCTTCCAAAGCCCACGTCTGTTCCAGTACCACCTGCTACTTCTCATGAACAACATATTTTGAAAAGAAATGTAAAATGTGTTTAAATAGCATCAAACACAAAACTTAAAATCAGGGGTACCTGGGTGGCTTAGTCAGTTGAGCATCTGACTCTTGATTGGCTCAGGTCATGATCCCAGGGTCGTGGGATCAAGCCCCACATCAGGCTCCACACTCAGCATGGAGCCTGCTTAAGATTCTCTCCCTCTCAGGGTGCGTGAGTGGTTCAGTCAGTTAAGCCTCCAATTCTTGGTTTCAGCTCAGGTCATGATCTCATGGTTCATAGGTTCAAGCTCCATGTCACGTTCAGTATGGGGCCTGCTTAAATTCTCTCTCCCTCTCTTTCTGCCCCTCCCTCACTTATGCACACGCACTCTCGCTCGCTCTCTCTCAAATTAAATAAAAATCTTAAAAAAAAAGATTCTCTCTCTCCTTCTCCCTCTGCCCCTCTCCTCCACTCATGTGCTCTCTAAAATTAAAAAACACACACACACAAACACAAAACTTAAAACTAGTCAGAAATCATCTTAAGAAACTTCTCAAAACTTTTTAATTAAACTTTCTTTTCTTCCATCACAAGGAAAATAGAATGATTCTTGACTGATTTCTTTTTTTTAGAAATGTGTTTGGAGGACATCTTGTGTCTAGTTACTTTATTTAGTTACTCGTATTTTAATACTAGTATTTCCCATTCTTATCATAAATGCTACATGTCAATAGAATCAATAGAATACAAAAGCAAACTACATGATTATCTTAGTAGACACAGAATAAACCATTTGACAAAACCCAATACCTTTTCATCATAAAAACACTCAGTGAACTATAAATGAAAGAGAACTCGCTCAACTAGATAAAGGGCACGGACAGAAACCCACACTAACAATGTACTTAATGGTAGAAGCCTGGATCCATTCTCCCTGGGATCAGAAACAATACAATGTCTGTTCTAATCACTTCTTTTCAACCTTGTACTGGAGATTCTTGCCAGTTAGGAAAGAAAATGAAATAAAAGGCAACCAGATTAGAAAGGAAGAGGTAAAAGTATATCTATTTACAGATGACATGATTTTGTATATAGAAAACACTAAGGAACATACTTAAAAAAAACTGAAGTATTAGAATTAATAAATCAGTTCAGGAAGGTTGCAGGATACAAGATCAATATATAAAATAATTTCTTGTATGCTTGCAATGAATCATATGAAAAATGCAATGAAAAAAATTCATTTACAATAGCAGCAGAAAGAATAAAATACTTAGAAATAAATTTAACAAAAGCTCAAACTTATACTCTGAAAACTACTAAACATGTTGAAAGGCCTTAGAGGGCCTAAATAAGTGGGAGAATTCCCACAATCATGGAATGGAGACTTACTACTGTTAGGATGGCAGTACTCCCCAAAATGATCTACAGATTCAGTGCAATCTGCTTCAGAATCTCAGCTGACTTCTTTGTAAAAATTGGCAAGCTTACTGTAAAGTTCATGGAATCACGAAGGATCCAGATCCCAAAGCTAACTACAAAGCAATAACCAAGACAGTATGATACCAGCACAATGATGGACAACTGGATAAATGAAATTTGAGAGTCTGGAAATAAAACCATGTGTCTGCAGTCAACGGATTTCTGACAAGGGTGCCAAGACAACTCATTGGGAAAAGAAGTCTTTCCACAAAGCGGGTGTAGGCCAACTAGACAGCCACATGCAAAACAGTGAAACTAGGCCCTTACATCACTCCATATATAACTTAAAACATGCCAAAAACCTAAATATAAGAGCCGAAAGTCTTATATTTATAGGAATAAATTTTCATCACTGTCTATTTCACCATGGATCCTTAGATATGATACCAAAAGCATGAGCAACAAAAAGAAAAAAATTGGTAAATTGAACTTTATCAAAAGTAAACATGCTTTCATTTCAAAGTGCACTATCAAAACAACGAAAAGACAACCCCATAGAGTGGGAGAAAATACTTGCAAATCATGGCTGATAAAGGATTTGTATCTAGAATACATAAAGAACTCATACAACTCCACAATAAAAAGACAAATGACCCAATTTAAAAATAGGCAAAGGACCTGAATAAATATTTCCCCAAGGAAGAAATACATAAGCATGTGAAAAGATATCCAACATCATTATTCATCAGGGAAATGCAAATCAAAACCTTAAGGACATACCATTCATCCCCACTAGAATGGCTGGAATCAAAAAGACAGATAATAACAAGTGTTGGTGAGGATGTGGAAAAACCCTCATACACTGTTGCCTAGAGTCAAAACTGGTGCAGCTGCTTTGGAAAACAGTCTGGAAGCTCCTCAAACAAAAAACATAGAATTACTATATGATCCAGCACTTCAACTCCTGGGTATGTACGAGAAATGAAAACATGTCCACCCAATAACTTGGACATATTCATGGACATGAAAACTTGTACATGTACATTAGCAACATTATTTATAGGAACCAGAAAGGCTGATACAACCCAAATGTCCATCAACTGATGAGTGAATAAACAAAATGTGGTATATTCATAATAGAATATTATTCAACCATAAGGAGGAATGAAGTACTCACACCATGACATGAGTAAAAATTTCGAGACACTAAACTAATAAGTGAAAGAAGTCAGTCACAAAACACCACGTTATAAAATTTGATTTATATGAAGTGTCCCGAGTAGGCAAATCTATAGAGGCAGAAAGCAGTTTAGTGGTTGTTTAGTCTGGGGCCGGGGGCAGATAGGAGGGTAATAGCTAAAGAATGCCTGGGGATTTCTTGAGGAGATTAAATATTCTAAAATTCACTGTGGTGACAGTTGCACCAATCTCTGAATTTACTAAAATACATTGGGTCGTATACTTTAAATGAGTGAATTGCATAGTATGTGAATTGTATCTCAATAAAGCTACTTAAAAATGTAGTATAGGGGTGCCTGGGTGGCCTGGTTGGACTCTTGATTTCAGCTCACAGTTCGTGGGTTTGAGCCCTGCATCCCTGCTTGGGATTCTCTCTCTCTTCCTCTACCTCTGCCCCTCCCCTGCATGCTTGCTCTCTCTCTCTCTCTCTCTCTCTCTCTGTCCCTCTAAAAAATAAATAATTTACTTTTAAAAGGTAGTATAGAACCTCAGGCAAATAGTCATGAATTTTCAAAGAATTAGTTTCAGTCTACAATCACAGCTGTTTCTCTCTTTTAAAACTGCTTCCCCACCTATAAGTGCTTCAGGGAACACTTCCAGATGGCATACCTTTCCCAGAAATTTCTAGGGATATATAACATAATTGGACATACATACACTCAGCTCTGCTGGATTGAGAGCATCACCTGTCTTGCTACTGACTACCCTCCTCAGCTTTCCTCATCTCCTAAAGGTAAGAACATCTGGGAAGCAGATTTGAAGATTAGTCTTTAGGGGGAAAAATCCTAAGAATATTTGGGTGTGGGGAGAGACTGGTGCGACGTGTTGGGGAACAGGCTAGAAGTGGACTTCACAGATTTAATTTTAACCCTTCATCAGATCAATTACTTTCTACTTTCAACCTGGAAAGCTTTCACCAGCTGCACTTCTGGGCAAAGGTCTACAGGTAGAATTGACTCAGCACCTATCTTATTACTTGGCCTCGGCAAATGGTTGTTTTTAACATGCTACTGAACCTTGCTTTTTCATGAAGACAAGGTGAAAGCATATTTTGTGGTTGTCTTTGTGAATTATTGCTCATTTTCGTTCTGTCTTCTAATAGGAACGCCCACCTAAGCCTGGAGTTCCCTGGCTGCATGATGCCATGTGGTTCGCATGCTGTGACTTAGAAGAATCGTTTCCAGTTTTTAAAGGACTTACACAGTACATACTGTTACATCCTATTTGCATACAAATAGGTAATATGTCCAAAAGGATCTGCTACAAGGGTTGTAAACAGAGTCGTGAATCTTTTTTTTTTTAAGGCATTCTTTTTTTTTACTTTATTTTGAGAGAGAGAGAGTGAGCGAGTGAGCACACAGCAGACAGGGAGAGGGAATGAATCCCAAGCAGGCCCCATGCTGTCAGCACAGAGCCTGATGCAGGCTCCAGCCCATGAACTGTGAGATCATGACTTGAGCCAAAACCAAGAGTAGGACACTTAACCAACTGAGCCACCCAGGTGCCAGGCTCAGGAATCTTACCTTTGATGTCTCCTTTAATCTCTTCTGCTATATCAATATTTTTCACTAGGAAATTTCTTCAATATTAAGAAGTTGTGAACTGCTTGCTCTCCCAGTCTGAATGCTTGAGTTGAATGCTTGGCCCATGAATTTTCAATATTTTATATTTACTATTACACCAATTTAAAAAGGATATGCTGGTAATAAACTATAATTTTAAAAATAATAAGCTATAATAAATAACATACATACGTACATACATAAATACATAAATAAAATAAAAGGGATATATATATACATGCTGTAGCGCCTGGGTGGCTCAAGTCATTAAGCGTCTGATGTCGACTCAGGTCATGATCCCATAGCTCATGGGTTCGAGCCCCACATCAGGCTCTGTGCTGACGGCTCAGAGCCTGGAGCCTGCTTCAGATTCTCTATCTCCCTCTCTCTGCCTCCTCACCCACTCATGCTCTGTCTCTTTCTCCTTCAAAAATTCACAAACATTTAAAAAATTTCTTAAAGGGATATGCTTCCCTCTAAGAATTGCCTTAGTGCACCTCATGGGTTTTTTTTCAAACTTTCCATTGAAGGATGATATACAAATGGTAAAGTGCACAAATCAAGATTGTACAACTTGATATTATCAAAAATTGACTGTACTTATGAGCCACTGCTCAAATCAAGAACTAAAATACTGCCAGCCTTCCCGAATCCTCTCAGACTCCCTCACAGGATCCTTTTCGTCTTCCCCAGAGGTAATGCTTGTTCTGAATTCTATGTTAATTTTCCCCACAAGTTTTAATATGTAGCGCTTTCAATTCTAAAAGTACACATATTATGTTAACTAAAATTTACATATAAAAAAAGAATCAATAAAAAGGGTGATAAGAAAAGCCCTGAAAAAAAGAAAAGTACACTTTTTAGTTTGAAAGCATTTAGGACTTGGAGGAACTATCTTTTATTGTTTACAATTTAATTATGTGATAGAAATTGGGGTGCCCAGGGGGCTCAGTCATTTGAGTGTCTGACTCTTGATTTCACTATGACTGCCAAATTCTCTTTGAAATTCCAGAATTTTCCCCATCATATTTTGTGAAAGTATGCTGCTGATTATGACTAGGTTTAGGATTATTATCTTCCTAGTAAATTATTCCTTTTAATTAAATAATATGCCTTTTACTGTAAATAGTTCTTTTTTGCCTTAATATATATTTTCTAATGTTAATGTAATTATAGCACAATTATCTTGTTTAGGGTTTTGCCTCTATATATTTTTATACTATATATTAATTATTAATTAATTAATATATATATATTAAGTCTTTTAAACTCATGTCATCATGTTTTTGGTGTATCTTTAGTGGAATTTTGTTGTTCTGAGCAGTATGAGAGTCTCTCTTTTTTAATAGTAAGTTTTAATTCAATGATATTTATTACAGTAATTGCTCCATTTCAGGGGCTCTCAACTGGGGAATATTTTGTCTCCCAGGGGACATTTGTCAGTGTCTGGGGACATTTTGGTTGTCACAACTGGGATGATGTTACTGGCATCTAGTAGGTAGAAACCAAGGATGTTGCTGAACATACTACAATGCTTAGAACAATCCTCCAGAACAAATAACCACTTGGCCAAAAATGTCCATAGTGGTGAGACTGAGAAATCTGATCTGCTTGGACTTAACCTCTATCACCTTATTTTGTGGGGAGTTTTTTTCTTGGCAGCCTTTTTCTTTGCTTCACTTTGTCTTCTTTCTTGCCTTTGGGTAGCTTATCTTTTCTTTTATTTACCCCATACTAATTTGAAGTTCTGTGTTCTATTTCTATTCTTTAATAATCACTCTTATACTTGTAATATGAATATTTATTTAACCAGCAAGCATAATAATTTAAAGTCTACATGGACCAGAATTTCTGGGATCCTAATATACTTGTTTGATTTCTAAATAAAGACTAGAAAAAAATGAAATGTTCTTCAATAAATGCATCAAATAGAGATTATGTTTCTATATTGAGGACCAGTTAAACAAGACAGCTAGAGATAGAGGTAGAACACAAAAAGAAAAACACTCACAAGGTAAGCCTAGAGATGGCCAGTTAGGGACAGGCCCAAAGCAGAAAGAGCTAGATGGAGCCTAAGAAACACAAGGGCAAAGAAAGAAGGAAGGAGCGGAGGCTAGAAGGCAAAGTAATTCTGGGAACAGCTCATCATGTTTGAACAAAAAGCACCAGGTGTTATCCCTGTCAGTTGGGACTAAAAGTTCAGCTATTTAAAACAACTTTCTTGCTTTCATTTGTTAAATTTCAGGGTTTATTCGGGGAACCCTACACAATTGTAAGGGTTTGTACATGTGTGATAGGAGGGCTCATGTTCTGAAAGTAAGTTTTAGATCTTTGCAGGTGAAGTTTAATAATTAATTCCAATGGCATTCTTACCTTCAAAAGCTTCCTAATTGCCTTAATCTTTTGTCTTTGATGGTTTCTAAGTGCTTCATGTCCTAATAATTGAGAGTTACTTAAAATATTCTGTCTTATCCTCTCTCATTAGCCAGAATCCTAGTGATTATACAATAAATAATAAGAACCTCAGAAAAAGGAAGTCCTCTTGGAATAAATGGTTCTACTATCTGGTCCTCAGAGTAACACAACTGCCTTCAACCAAAGAGCACTGTGGTGTGCTGTGCCCTGTGGTCTCATATCACGTAATTGTCTGTATTCCATCTACTAATGAGAAGTCTTTCAGAAGTGTACGCTCCTCCAGAGCCGTAGTCTTGAGTGTCACTAAATTTCTGTCACCACCTCTTTGTTATTATTAGACCCTCAGAAGAGAGCCCCAGCAGACCAGCTGGAGAAAGAGGTTTTCTAGTCTGAAATTCAAGCCAGCGCTTTTGTCTAATGTCCAACCAAAGGAACCTGTTTCATTACTGGAGGACAAACTGGCTGTGTTGACTGCACACTGTATACCCTGTACCTAAGGGATTTCAATGCTAACTCTTACCACACGTTAAAACCATTATAAAGGGTGGGGCATCTGGGTGACTCAGTCAGTTGAGCATCTGACTTCTGACTTCGGATCAGGACCTTGGTCTCATGGTTTTTGAGTTTGAGCTCCACATCGAGCTCCACATTGAGCTCACCGCTGTCAGTGCAGAGCTGGCTTTTGATCCTCTGTCCTCCTCTCTCTCTCTCTGCCCCTCCCCTGCTCACAGTACACACATACACACACACACACACACACACACACACACACACACACACACACTCTCTCTCTCTCTCTCTCTCTCTCACTCTCTCTCTTTCTTTCTCTCTCTCACTCTATCTCTTTCTCAAAAATAAATAAACATTAAAGAAAATATTTAAAATGATTGTATAGGCTAACCAGGATCCTAACCCTGATGTGAGATGCAAGCGGTTTCCTATAAATATTCCATGGGGGAAGGGAAGCAGTATATTGTTTATTAGGGCATAAAGTTGTATATGTGTCAATTTATCCATATATTATTTATATCGTTCAAATTATATACGCCAGAACTTTCAGTTTGCTTCATCTATCACCGACTTGATAATTATGTGTTATTTCCTACCACAATTTTTTTTCTGCTTTTTCCTCTACCTCCAGCAGTGATTACTTGATGTACTCTTTCACTATTATCTGACACACAGGTTCACTTTATTGTTTTTATTATATATTTTAATTAATAAAACGACTTATTTGTTCCATTTAATTATATTAGCTTTGAATTCTAATTTATTCAATGTTGCTCTTATGACTTTAATTTTCTTTTTTGCTCATATTTGATTAATGTGTCTCTATGTATCCTTTTATTTTTAACCTCTGTATTTTGTTATTTTGTTTTAGCTTTGCTTCTTATAAGTGGTTTATTATTTGATTTGTTTTCCAATTTAATTTTAAATTCTTTTTAATTAATTTGGGTAAGGGGAGATTAATATAGTTTTTGATAGTAAATGTAGAAATTTTTAAATTACCAAATATATTTATTTCAGATCAACTCTAATTAAAGCATCTTTTAAAATTGTGTTTCCAGGATCTTTTGAGACTTATATTAACCCACATGAATGGGAAGGCTACACTAAATTGAAGGAGGAAGAAGAACTCATGACAGAAGAAAAAGAGACCAAAAGCCATAATTCTTGGCATCCAGTATTAAGTTCTTTCCAAAAACTACTTCTCATTAAGTGTTGCAAAGAAGAGAAGGTAGGGTGTTGCTTTTTTTTTTTTAATTAAAGGACTCTGTTATAGTTATTTCTACTAATGCTCAACAGCCAGTTATGATTCATAATTGACTAGATTTATTTGTTTAGAGGTTAACAATGGCCAAGTTTGGGAGGAGGCTGCAAGAAATAGAGACTCTGTGTTATTAATAGAACATAACGTTTTATGCCGAAAATGAAAAAAAAGGCTAGAGAACCATCCAGGAACCTAGTCATCCTTTCCTAGTGTGCAGCATTAGGGGCTTGTGCTCTCCGGAGAGCACAGCCATCACCGGAGGGCAGTACTAGGGAACTGATGGGCCTTTCAGATCTTGGCAACAATGGGAAGAAGTTTTTTGAAAAGAACAAAACCAGAGTCACCAAGACCAGTTTGAAGACTGTTGGACTGGTCTATGGCAGCCAGAATTAGGATAGAGGTTGTAGATGGGGTGCCTGGGTGGCTCAGGCAGTTAAGCATCTGACTCTTGATTTCAGCTCAGGGCATGATCTCAATAGTTCATGAGTTTGAGCCCTGTGTCTGACTCTACACTTACAGTGCAGAGCCTGCTTGGGATTTCCTCTCTCCTTCTCTCTCTCTCTCTCTCTCTCTCTCTCTCTCTCTCTCTCTCTGGCCCTCTCCTGCACCATGTTCCCGCAAGCATGCACTCTCTCTCAAAATAAATAAATAAACTTTTTTGAAAAAGGATAGAGGTAGGAGATTGAAGAGATAGAGGGGGATGTAGAGGTGAGGCAACTGGTATGGCCTCCAGTTTCTGCTTGGGTGCCCGAGGGGGTAGTGTAACAACAACTGAGCAAACGTGAAAGGAGAAGTGTGTCACGGAAAGATGTCACTTAGTCTGCAGTACCTGCCAGCTATCAGAGCACATAGCAGCCTAGAGACCAATGAACATGTAGGCAGGAAACTCTAGAGAGAAGTGTATGCTAGAAATAGAGAGTTGGGGACCATCAGCATCAAGCTGGAAAGTATATCAAATGAGAGTTGTTGGAATCAGATAGGAATAATGCATAATGTAATCTGGTTTCTTCAACAACATATTTTGTCTGTTTGTTTTGCAAGGGGAGGAGGAGATGAAGGATGAAACATAATTGATTTGAAGAGACTTAGATAAATCAGTTGATCTCTATGTATAAGTTTTATTTAGATCCTGATTTAAATATACTGTATTTAAACACACACACACACACACACACACACACACACGCAGAGGCATTTATAATTTAACTAGGGGCAAAGTGAACACAGCCTAGATATTCAGTGATGTTGTTTAGATGTGATTATGACACTGTGGTTATGTGTTTTCTTATACTGTAGAGACGTGCTGAATTACTTAAGGATGAAATAATATGACACATGATTTTTGCTTCAAAACAATCCTAAAGTGTGGGGGAGTAGGTGTTTATATCAATGAAACAAGATTCATCTTTTCTTAATAAATGTTAAACCTGGGTAAAACATCAGGTTCATTATTCTCAGATTTAATATGTGCTTGAAATTTTCATAATAAAAAAGTGTTTTTCCTCCTATCACATCCTCGAACACCAGGACTCTCTTGCATCATGTCCCAGGAAAGTTCTCCAAATGTGATCAAAGCTACAAATGATACAGCCATACCAAATTCACAGAGGATTAATTGGAAATTCTTATTAATACATTGAACCAAAGACCTACTTATATTATACTAAAAAATAAAACTTGCTTTTCAAATGAACGCAGAGGAGTCTGGAATTTGGATTAGGCTTCAGAAATGAAGAGCTAAATATGCACTCCAGAAGTACAGGGATCTGAATCAGTCAAGCCCACCAACAAAACCACCCTGAAGAGAATATCCAAGTATGGCAATGTTATACCAGCTACCTGTCTGCTCAATCATATACAGTGACTACAGTATTTGGGAACAACCCTTACCCTAGTACTGATTCCAGAGAATGACTTGCTAAAGAAATTTGGGTTCCAGAGTAAAGAATTCACAGTCCAAAGATCTGGATTACTGCCCAGAGAAAAAGATAATCTGAGGAAGCCTTATAACCGGGACAAGACCAGAGGCAAGATCTGTGTGATGAAAGACTGCTATTCCTAGGTCTGTTCACAAGCAGAGCCCATTGGGTGTCCAGTGTTTCTACATGGTAGAGTCAATTGCTCCTTTGGGAGAAAGAGGACATTCCAACACAGTGGCTTGCGTGAGGTACTGCAATCTTGCATAAAATTCAGCCTTCAGAAATAGCATGTTCGGACCTAAAGATGAAACTTCATTTCAAAAACCTTTAAGTAAACCAGATGGTCAAGTCATGAGAATTGCAATGGGAAGTAGAATGCCTATCATTCCAACAATCCTTCCCCCATCATCAATATTCACAACAGTTCTTAGCAATCTAAACTAGAAAGAGTAAAAAGAAATTATCTACTTCAGAGATGAATAAAGATTGCCAGATAGAGAATTCATGACCACACCGAAGCTAAGAAAAGTCCTGTATACCAGTGTTCTCAAATTTCGGTGTGTGTCAGAATCATCTAGAGGGCTCGGGAAAGCACAGAGGCCTGGGGCCCACCTCCCAGAGTTTCTGATTCAGCACGTCTGAGCAACGGGCTAACAACCTGCATTTCTACCAGCTTCCCAGATGATGCTGATGCTGAAGCCCTCCTTGGTGAACCCTGCTTCAATGTGATTCAACATATGTAAGGAGAAACCATTATTCTCAAAGCAGACGACTGAGGACATCAAGACATAGGTCGTGACACGCAGCATTTCCAAGGCTAAATCTACGAAGAACCCCCACCTTGACAGTCCCGGTATTTCAGTCCAGCCTTCCTCTACCTCAGGAAGGCGGCAGTCTCTTTGAGAGCCAGGCTTTTTCTCTGAAAGTCGTAGTGCAGACAAAGTCACCCAGGATGAAAATCTTCTTGGAGCAACAATTGCACAGCTTTTCCAATTTGAGAAACACCAGTTATATGAATGCATTTTTACCACTAAACTATATACTTAAAATGGTTGAGACAGTAAGTTTTATGTTACATGCATTTTACAACAATTTTTTAAAGAAGAACTTGAGTGTGATGGAGAAAAGTGTGAGGACTTGTGTTCTAACATAATGCACAATTTGGCAGCTGTCCAGGGTCTTTATCCTTCATCTAATGTACTCTAGCTGAAATGGATCTGGTCACTCAGGAGAGATGAGCACAGGTCATGATCCCCAAATGTTTAAGCCTATCCTCCCATCACAATGAAAGCAATGGGCAGGGAGTTCTCAAACACAGAGGCTCTCAAGAATGAATTTGTGCACTATTTGTGCATCCAAATTCAGCAATTCTGTGTGGATTCTGAAAGAGAACATGAACTAAAAAACACTCTGAAGGTCTCAGCCAGAGACTATAGAGGATCAAGCAGCAGGCCAGGAAAATGGTTCTAAGCAAGACATAATGGAGTCACATATGTCAGAACTGGGAACCTCAGTTTAAAAGGAAGTGAGAGGAGCTCCTAGCAAAGGACTTGGTGATAAAGAAGGAAGGCACTCTGATCCTGCAACCAGTCATGGGAGTTTCAGAGGATGGTCTTTAAGAAATGCCTTCCTCTCTAGATCCTAGGTATGAGAAATCTGAAACATTTCCACATCAGATTCTTGCCAGGACTTCCATAAAGGTCCTGATGAGTATAACACAGCCTAAGTCCAGAAGGGTCACAGAAGGGGATCCAGTCCAGCCTGTGATGTGGAAGGAACCTGAGGGGCAAGAAGGTCAGTGGGTCCTTCCTCAGAACGTACAAGAGCATGGTGCAGGAGGCACATGGAGGAAGACCCCAGAATACCCAGAGTTAAGACCAATGCAGGGTGAAAAGACTTCCTTGGATGATAAGGAGTCTGGAAGTAAGGATATTGTAGCTACAGAGTGCCCTGAAGCTGGAACTGAGAACGGATAAGAAATGCCCAGGCAGGAAATCCTCCACACTCCTGCCTGCTCAACGGTGTCATTGCAGTAAGTGTGCACTCTCTCACCAGGCCACTCAGCCCGTGTTGCCTTCAACATCAATCAAGAAGCCAGCCTGGGGGCGCCTTGGGGGCTCGGCCCATTAAGACTCTTGGTTTCGTCTCGGGTCATGACTTCAGTTGGAGAGTGAGCCCCAAGTCCAGCTCCATGCTGACAACGCTGACAGTGCGGAGCCTGGTTGGGATTTTTCTCTCTCTCCCTCTCTCTCTGCCCCTCCCACGCCCTCTCTCTCAAGATAAACAAACAAAAAAAGCCAGCCTGGTTTACTCATACTAACTAGAATAACTAGAATCCAAGCAACGTCTGTGCTAAATGAATAAGATAGTAGTTAACACCATCTTCTATATGGACGAGATATTGGAAACAGCAGAGGACTCCTAGCCGCTTAGTGTGAAAGTGAGGACGACCATTTAGCAACCGTGGTGAGGCACACATTCCTGGGCTGGTGTGTGTCCTCAGTTCTGTGGTATTGCCTCTTCCTCCAGCTGAGAAGCATGAACCTCATCACCGCGGGAACAAACAGCACTACGCCAAAGCAAAAGACAGGAAACTGTGTGTTAATTCACAGGAAAGCTCTGCTCTATAGCTCTGATACGTCACCGTCCTGTATTTTATGTATTTAACCATATTCTTGGGTATATGCACGTCTAGGCATATAGTAGGTAGATGGAGCCTAACCAAGGGTGTGTTTTGTGCAAATTTACTTTCTCATATTTAAAATATTTCATAAAGAAAATCAGATCATACACAAGAAACTCCACATGTAACCAATAGCTTATGATCTTTCATTAATAAAGCCATTGGAAACCTAGATCTCTATGTAATATTAATGGCAGTTTTTCCTGTTTACAAGAGAAATATTTCTCCAACTATTTGAGTTCAAAAACATCTCATGAGTGTGTTGCCACTTTTATAGTTACGTAACAGCCTCAAGAAATAATTGGTGCTTTGTGGTGTTATTCATTATAAACTCTAAGTGCTTTATGTCAAAGTAAAAAGCAAATAAATAGACCATGCCCTCAAAAATATTTTTTAAAGTGATAATGAAGGAATCAATGTTGAAATTGTATTTAGTCATTCACTAACATAGCTAAAACTGAGCTCCAAACCTCCAAACCTGTTGCAGGGCTGTCCCTTTTGGACCATGTCATGTTTACAGTTAATACCACAATATAGCCTCATGTAAGTAGGCAAGCAAGTAAACATCTTTTCCCAGATTGGCCACAGAAGGGTGCAGTCCGAGGTCATGGCCCTGACCCAGGCTGAGATACCCTTCTCTCAACAGCAATAACAAAAAACATGCAAGGATTGTTTGGACAGGGTGATGTGAATACCTAATGAAGGGTTAATTTTAAAGAAGGGCTGCTGCTTACAGTTGTGCCAGGTGTGCACTGCACAAGCCTTAAGGGAGCCATTTACATTGAAGATATTGTAGGTTAGGTTTGTATATTTATCATGACAGCTTTCTGGCACAAGTACCTTGAAGATCTCACACAAAGACTCCATACAGGCTAGAGAGGGAGAAGGTCTGCAAGAGCAGGAATGGGGTAAGCAGGCTAGGGTAGGATCAGTGAAGGCAACACATTGGTGTAGGAAGGGGTGGGGCAGGGATATGATCATCCAAGCTGAGGCTAGTTCCCCAAGAAAGGTCAGAAGAGGCTGATAACTAAAACGAGAGAGGAAGATGGGGAGACAAGATATGCAGTCAATTCTGAGAAGCTGGCTTATGAAGGGAAGCGAAGAGACAAAATAGCTGGGAGGGATGTGGCGCCTAGGTAGCTCAGTCAGTTAAGCATCTAACTTCCACTGGGATCATGATCTCATAATTCCAGAGTTTGAGCCCTACATCAGGCTCTGCACTGAGAGTATGGACTCTACTTGGGATTCCCTCTCTCTGTCTCTTTTTCAGAATAAATAAACTTAAAAAAAAAAAAACAGCTAGGAGGGGAGCAGCAACCAAAAGCAATATTATGGTTTTAAGAATTGGAGACGGTAGAGCCTAATTGTATGATAATAATCTAGGAGAAAGGGGAGATAAATAATGCAGAAAGAAACAGTGCAAGGACAGGGGCACCGGGGTAGCTCAGTGGGTTAAGCGTCTGACTTCGGCTCATGTCACAATCTTGCAGTTTGTAGGTTCAAGCTTCGTGTTAGGCTTTGTGGTATCAGAGCCTGGAGCCTGCTTTGGATTCCGTGTCTCCTTCTCTATCTGTGCCTTGCTCTTTCTCTCTCAAAAATAAACATTAGAATTTTTTAAAAAATTGTTTTAATAAAACAGTGGAAAGACTGAAAGTAAAGTCCACAAGAACGCAGAAGGAATAAGGAAGGATGGACCAGAAGGCGGCAAGGATGGGGGAGTCAGCTTATAGATGGAGGAGATGACAAGGAACTTTCCTCTCATCCAGCAGTCCTCTTGCTCAGGGAAGTCATGAGGACCGTGGCTGCTGGCAGTTCCGTGGTACACAAACCCCGTAGGAAGAAGTACACCTCATCAAGAGAGAATGAGTGCAGAACAGGGCACCATCCTCTGAGAAGTTGAAGGGGAGAAATGGGATGGAATTATGAAGGATCTTCAGCATATTATTTTCTTAATATTTTCCTTTTCAACTTTCAGGTCGTTTTTGCTCTTACAGACTTTGTAATAGAAAATCTTGGGAAGCGCTTTATAGAGACACCACCTGTGGACCTGCCCACTCTGTATCAAGACATGTCATCTAACACTCCCCTGATATTCATCCTAAGCACAGGCTCGGATCCTATGGGTGCCTTCCAGAGGTTTGCCCGGGAGAGCGGGTATTCAGAACGGTAAGGTCCACGATGTGTAGTTTTTATAATTCGTAGAAACAGCTCCTTGTTAAAATGTGCCCTTTTTTCTTCTCTCTGTGGAGTGTGAATTCCTACATTTCAGTATCCCTTACTAAATAAGATACATTAACATTTAGCTATGTATGTTGTTAAAATGGAGTCAAAAATAATAAAACCAGATGTAAACTTCATTTGAACAAATGGAAGATTGTCCAAAATGTATAATAATCTAGAGGAATGGTAATTAAAACTTAATTGTTATTTAAGACATTATTTTAATGTATCCATAAAAGTTTACTCTGTATGAAAAACAGATTGTATTAATGTATACTAACAGTAGGAGCTCTCATTTATTGCTGGTGGGAATGCAAATGGTACAGGTACTTTGGAAGACAACTTGGTGTTTTCTTATAAAAGTAACATACTCTTACCACACAATCTAGGAATCAACTCCATGGTATTTACTCAGAGGAGTTGAAAACTTTGTCATGTCCACACAAAAATCTACACATGTTTAAAGCAGCCTTATTCATAATTGTCAAACTTGGAAGCAACCAAGTATCTTTCAGTATGTGAATGGGTAAATGCACTGTGGCACATCCATAAAATGGAATATTATTCAGCATGAAAAAGAAATGAGCTATCAAGCCAAGAAAAGACATGGGGGAACCTAAAATGTACATTATTAAGTGAAAGAAGCCAATTGGAATCTGTATGATTCCAAGTATATGTCATTCCGGAAAAGGCAAAACTACGGAGATAGTAAAAAATTAACAAAGGGTTTACATCCAAGATAAAGAACTCTTAGGAATCAATAAAAGGTAAGTGGCCCATAGGAAAAAAAGGGGGGAAGGAGGGGAAAGGGGAGATATAAATGGAAAAATGAGAAGAGCCAGATGGCCAATAAATAAACCTATGGAATTTAAAACTCAGTGAGATACCACTATATAGACATCCACCAGGTGTTAGCAAGGATATGGAGAAACAAATACTCTGTGTCAAACAGCAGCTCTACTCCTAGGAATATACATAACAAAATGGAGTGTATGTGTATACCAAAAGACATGCACAAGAATGTTGATTGCAGCATTGTATGTAATAGCCAAGAACAAGGAATAACCCAAACATCCATCAAGATCAGAATGGATGGATAAATTCTGGTATAATCACATCATAAAATATTATATAGCAGTGAATATGAATGAACTATAATGACATATAATAATATCAATCTAAAAAACAATGTTGATTGAAATGGACCAAATACAAACTAATTTATATACTATATGATTCCATTTTTATAAAATTAATCTATGATGTTAGAATTTAAAGTAGTTTTCACCTTTGAGAATGAAGAAGGATATTGATTGGGAGGGTGCTGGTAATGCTCTCTTTTTTTGTCCTGGGTGGTGGTACAAGTGTACATTCACTTTGGGAGAATTCATTAAGCTGTACACTAATGATTATGTTCTTTTTCTATATGGATGTTAGACTTTAAATTTTTTTAAGTTTTAAAAAACTGATCTATAGTGTTGGAAATTAGGATAACGTGTACCTTTGGGAAGGTGGAGGGGGAAATGATTGGAATGGAAAGGGGCATGAGACAGATGTCTGTGGGCTGTTGGCAAACTTGTGTTCGCAACCACAGGTGTTCATCTGTGATCATTCATAGAGCTATATATTTCTTTTTTGGACTTTTCCATATGTGTGTTACAGTAGAAAATGTTTTTTAAAGCAAGAAAATAAGAGAAAAATATTTGCAGATCTCTTAAAATGAGGATTTGAAATGTGTGCATATTTTAGGCAAGAGTCTATTATATTTACATTTCTTCATAATCTCATTGCTTAAGAATAACATAAAGTAGCATTTTTTGTTGTTGAATTAAGGGTGCAATCAATTTCACTGGGGCAAGGACAAGGACCCATTGCTGAAAGAATGATCAAAGATGCGATGAAATCAGGAAACTGGGTGTTTTTGCAAAACTGCCATCTTGCTGTTTCTTGGATGTTGGCAATGGAAGAACTAATTAAAACCTTCACAGATCCAAGTATGTCACACACATAACATTTGCATAATAATGCTGTTTTTATATAGCCTTTCTTTGTTGAATCCAGTCCTTACAGTAATTTTTTTATTGTAGGCGTAGTGTTTCCCCATAGCAAAGAGGAGAAATTTGAAGCCTAGAGAGGCTACTTAAATTACACAGTCCAGACGTGAAAAAAGATCTTCAGATTCCAAGTTGGGGGACATGACCCAGTAGATCACTTCTATTCCATGTTACCTCCCAGGGAGGCCGTTTGAATTAAAAATCGATTATATAGAGGCACGATAAAAGAAATAGAAAAATGGACTTAGGACAAAGAGTGTAAATTAAATCTTTCACTAAAGATTTCACTAAAGAGAAGTTACAGAACAGATTCAAATGGCCACAACCCCCTTAGAGTCGCTTTGCACCACTTATTCTCTCTAACTCATACACCTACTAACCCTCATGTGTGTGCCTCCCACCCTCATTGTCAAAAACCGATCTCCACACTTTAAAGCCAAAATATAACACACAAGACAGAGTTTGGAATAAAGAGGAACTTTATTGCTCAGGTCATGGTCTCACAGTCATAGGATCAAGCCCCGTGTCAAGTTCTGTGCTGTCAGGATGGATTGGGATTCTCTCTCTATCCCTCTCTGGCAGTCTTATTTTTTATTAAAAAAAAATGAAAATAATTGAAACCCAGGAACTGTATTATTGGTAATAAGTGAGATGAGCCCTACTTTACCACTGTGTCAGGAGGTCATTCCTATCAACCTAGGATACCCAGAGCCCTTTCTCTGCTGTCTTCCTTCGTGCCCTGACCACAGAAGCTCTCTGGGAAGGTGAGAGCTATGCAGCCAGTCTTACAATATGACTTTACTTACTGCTGCCTATTAAAGTGAAGAGCTCTTCCTTTACAGAGCGGCCAGCCTACACGGGACACCACCACGCAGCCAAGACTTAGCAGCCTTCCCCTAAAGACCAGTTCCCCCTTCTGGTTCCCACTCCTTGCCTCTGCAGGCTGCCGCAGAGAATCCTTCACATCCACCACCCAGAATATTCACTCTTTTCACCCTTTTGCAGTGCAAATACAATTGGCCTGTGGCTTATTTCCATTTAAATAATTAAAGAAAAATGACCAGACACTGTACAGGGGTTGCTAAAGATTAGGATTATAATTAAGAAGAAAATGCTAGGGAAGGCATCTAGACAGCAATTTGCTGCAGTGGAAGTGCATGAGCCTTCCGAATAAGGACACGTTGTTCAGCCTCGTGGTGACTAGGACAAGAGTGAGTGTATGCCAGAGGCGTGACAGGCTGTGGAAGCCAGCCCAAGTTGTTAGTGGCTTTTAAGTGCCTTCAGCTTACTGCAGCTTAAATGGATAGGGAAATCCTCTTCTGGCCCTGGTTACAATCATTATTGAAGTACCCATGTGAGTTCTGATGTTTAACTTGAACCCATTTAAAATAAAATACACTCGGGTAATAAGCTGAAAACTGTAAGTGAACAAAAGAAAAAGGAAACAGAGGAAGGAGCGAAAACTGTGGATTTGAAATTCTGACAGCTGAGGAGAGCTCTGCCCCCACCGCTTCCTGCCTGTGCACACGGCTCCTCTCTGGGCCTCAGCTTCCCTGGCCATAAGATGCCAGCATGGTATCCTGGCTAGAAGCCCGGGGCTAAGATGATTTCTAAGATTCCATTCCAGCTCTAAACGTCTGTGATGTCTATGAGAGTTAATAGTCTTGATGCTTTTGCATAAGAGGAACAGTGTAGAAAAAAAAAGTACTTCTCTAAATCGAGCCTTTCTTATGCTTTGGACCTTTGGTTACTGAAATCATTAGCCCTCTTTAGTTGATGTCTGACTTCTACGCCTAACAGTTTTTACCATGCAAGCAACTCTAGTGTTGCTCTAGAATTGTTCTGGAACTAGCTCTGGGGGCACCTGGGAGGCTCAGCCAATTAAGGGTCCAACTCTTTGTTTTGGCTCAGGTCATGATCTCGTGGTTTATGGGTTTGAGCCCCACATCAGGCTCTGCACTGGCAACATGGGGCCTGCCTGGGATTCTCTCTCTCTCCCTCTCTCTGCCCTTTCCCTGATCTCTTCTCTCCTCTCTCAAAATAAATAATCATTAAAAAAATTTTTTTTGTTGAAGAACTAACTTTGAAGTTTGGCCATCTCATGTAGCTCGTGAATTTAGGTTACCAAACCAAGAAGCATAAACTCAGCTTTAATCTCCAGTCATTCATTCAATAAGTATTTGGGAACCTACTGTGTACCACGCAGTTCTAGATGCTTAAGGTAGCACAGTGAACAAAAAAAACCACGGGTATCTGCCCACCCAAAGCTTAAGTGTTAGTGAGGGTAGATAAACAATAATTAAACCTTATAATAAATAATTTACATGATATGATAGAATGTGATTGGTGCTTTGGAAAAAATAAAGAGTAAGGAGGATCAGAAAGGTCAGGATAAAATGGCAGGGGGAGGTGCAGGAGGAAGAGTGGGTAGCAAGTTTAAATGGTGTGGTCTGGGTAAAACCTCTTTGAGAAGGTAACATTTGACCAAGGCTTGAACAAAGTGAGGGAATCTAAAGAAAGCACTCCAGGCGGAAGGAACAGCTAATGCAAACACCCCAGGGAGGCAGAAAGCCTGGAATGTTGGAGAAACACCATAATATGTACTTAAAAACCAGCACCAAGAAGTCATCCTTGGACGATGCCTGTATCTTCCTATAATGGGAACAATAATTTTCCCGACTTTGCTTCAGCCTTTTGAACCTGGACTAGAACTCGCTTTCCTGGGTGCTCTGTCCAGAGATCACAAAGCAAGCATGCTGGCTTAACTTCTTCGTGCTCCTTATGAAGTCTGTCTACACCCCTGCTCCTCAGTCCCCCTGGCAACTTCTCTGCAGAGTGGAGAGATCCCTCTCTTCTCCATAGGGCTTTCTGATCATTTTCCTGCAATTTGCCAAAATTGAATTGTTTAAAAAACAAACAAAAAACAAAAAACTACTTCATGAGCCCTGGCAGTAACTGTCCCATTTTTTTTTTAATTGAAAACTTTCTGTATTTCAGAGGGAAAGCCCTTAACACCTCCAACAAGTACTGAAAATTAATGTATCCTTAATTTCTTTACTCAAATGTGCCAGCATCTAGATTGCCAAACTCTTATGTATTAAGAGCTTTCTATAAAGATTCCTCCCACCTCCGTTTTAGAGCATTATACAACATAAAATACTTAAACCAGTCTTTAAACAGAGCGCATAGCGTCTTTTTGTTACCCCCTAATAAGTATTTGTTACATAAAGGTATTATTTCAGTTTAAGCATTTTCTTTCCTGTTGCTTTATCTTTGTTTTAAACAGGTATTGTCATCAAGGACACTTTTCGACTTTTTTTAAGTTCCATGCCTAGTAGTACATTTCCTGTTACAGTTCTTCAGAATTCCGTCAAGGTAATTATGCACGTGGTTGGAACGGCACAGAGTGACTGGCGTCAGCGTGTTCCCCGAGTGTGTCCGGGAAGCCCAGGCCCCGTGTAGGACCATGTCAAAGTCCATGCGGCCAAGGTGGGGAGGAGCAAGTCAGTTTGGCAGGGAAATAATTTCCCAAGACACTGCCCACCCTGGTGTGTCCCAGTCCGTCGATCATTCAGCTCTATAAAACAATGTCAAAGATGCAGAGTGATGAGAATGGATCCCCTCCCGAGTTAAGAGAATGTTTCAGCATTTGAGACAAGGAAGGCCTGCAGGTCATGTGGCTGCTGTATTCCAGGGCTGGATGTTTCCAACATATGGGAAGCCTCTGCATATGAATGATCACAGGAACAAAAGATCTCTCTTCCTTCCCTGTCCCCACGCCATCAAGGAATGCCATATGTTGAGATGAGTGGAAAAATCTGATGTAGAAGGCCTGAGCATATCTTCTGGCCCGTATTTAGAAAAACGGACTCCAGCTGAAAGAGTCTGAGGTTCTGGTAGAGATGATTTACCCATTGTAGGTCTGAAGACCCCACCAGGCCCTACTTTCCAGAGACTGGGGCTGAGCAAGACACAGAGCAGGCCCCAACATGCCAGGAATGCCCCTTGGGCATCACTTATCTATATCCTTTAATGGCTTCAGTCTACATGTATTGTTTATAAATAATGCAAAGCTGTAAAATGACCCATGTGCCACATGTGTGTCTAAATCCAGGTAACCAATGAGCCTCCAAAAGGTTTACGTGCAAATATCAGACGAGCGTTTACTGAAATGACACCTTCGTTTTTTGAAGAAAATATACTCGGAAGAAAATGGAGACAAATAATATTTGGCATTTGTTTCTTCCATGCAATTATTCAGGTACACTCAATTTTGCTTTTCAATAGAAACAAGAAGGTGCATTTATGTTAATAAATACGTAAATAAAAAGTAGGAATTACGTGAAAGCTAGCAGGTGGCATTGTGAAGCCATGAGGCCCTGTTCTGTGTCTGAAGCCACGTTGTTGTCACTCGTGGCTGATCTCTGTACTCCCCTCACCTCCGCATCTCACAGGTGCACCTCCCAGCTCTACTCTGGTCTAAGGGACGCCATCACCTGGATAGATGCACTAGGTCAAACTCAAAAGCACAGAATTGATCTCAGCTATGCCTCACTCCCAAATCTGCTTGCCCTCCACACTCTTCTGATCAGTGGTCCCACCTCTGAATCACCTACAGTCAAAACTTCAGAATTATTTTTACTATTCCTTCTCTGCACACATATATAATGCCAGTCATCATTTTTCTTCCAGTGGTTTCATTCTCACCTATTCCTGTTTGAGTGGGCTTGCGATCAGGGCCCCAAGTCCCCTGAAAGATGACCCTCAATGCAGTACTACTGTCTCCTTCCACATGCTCAGACCTCACTGCTGTGACCTGGTGTCCATCCCATGCCCCTGCACTTAAATTCTGACTCTTTGACTGCATCTCTCTAAATGGTGTCTTGATTAGACTGCCTGGGTTTCAACTGTGTATGGTCTACAGAGAAAGAATCTGTAAAGAAAAAACAAAGATTAAAGATGTAAGATATGAGACAAATAAGTAAACAAGGTCCTAGAGGAGATCCGAGAGGCTGGGACTAGGGGCCCCAGGTATGAGGTCCTTGTACAAACAACAGCTGAGATGGGGAGGTGGCTTGAGACTGAAAGTTTGAGGCCAAGAGAAGGAAATGAGATCTCTGGTATAATTATCAGCTTAGAGTTAAGAAATTAAGGTGGGATGGGATGAAAACAAAGAAAGGGAAAGACTTCACCAGGTGAAGTCATGAAACAAGGATTATGACTCTGTGTACCAGTTTGGTTATTTTTAACTTTCATTTTTTAATTGTTTTAATGTTTCTTTATTTTTGAGAGAGAGTAAAAGAGTGTGCTGGAGGAGTGGCAGAGAGAGAGAGAGAGAGAGGGAGACACAGAATCAGGAGCAGGCTCCAGGCTCTGAGCTGTCAGCACAGAGCCTGACGTGGGGCTCAAACTCACAATCCTCAAGATCATAACCTGAGCTGAAGTCAGACACTTAACAGCTGAGCCACCCAGGGCCCCCTGTGTACCAATTAAAAAAAAAGATGTCCCTGCAGAGAAGTCAGTATGTAATCAGCACGTTGTGACATGACTAAAAAGCCGAGGTGACAGACTCCTTAGAACAGTCTGTCCACCTGCTGGATAATTAGTGTATTTTCCTTCTATTTTAATGGGGAAATATTTTATTTTACCACGAAGGATAAGTGTCCTTTTGATTGATCTATTACATTTCCAGTAATGTCAAATTTTCTTTTGGAAATTTTGGAAAGGAGCCAAGACTGGAGGAAGAGATGCCTTCCATGTTTGGTGAAAGCCATACTGAAAGCCTAGAAGTTCAACTGCATGATCTTCAATAATATTACAGAATGAAAATGCCCAACTGCCATAGAAACCCTTTACTTCTCAATATTTTACACAAAATTAACTTCATCAGATATTATATTAAGACCATTTTCATTTTCTATTCTAGGAGAGGAAAAAGTTTGGCCCTCTTGGTTGGAATATCTGCTACGAATTTAATGACAGTGACAGGGAATGTGCTTTACTGAACCTCAACCTTTATTGTCAAGAAGGAAAGATTCCCTGGGATGCGCTGATTTACATTACTGGTCAGTATGACCACATGACCAGGGCATGGCCCATATGAAGATGGTGTCCTTCCCCAGTGTTTGATGGTGGAGATGATGATTTCTGATAGTCCCTTTGTGAAGATAAGACCATGATAAGAATATCAGGAAAATATTTACACGTAGAAAGCAGGAAGATATTTTCCCAAGTAATAATAGCAAAAACTTATACCTCTCTTGATACACACCAAGTACTGTGTTAAGCACTTCCCAAGAATTAGTAGATTTAATCCTCACAACAACCCTATGAGGCGAGGACTGTTATATCCCTATTTTATACATGAGGAAACTGAGGCACACAGTTTATATATGATGGAGCCAAGATTGAAGTCCAGGCAGTCTGGTTTCCAGAGTCTGTGCTCTTAAATTCAAAAAAATCTGAACACTGATTGACCTGTTAATTCAGGTAAACTTGTGAAAAATATATTTTAGGAATTACACTTTTTAGCAGATATTAATTGTGGCCACACGGAGCCCTAGTGCCAAGCCTAAGTAATGAAGAAATGACTTGCCCTGGGAAGTGGGGGAAGAAGAGCACTCTGAAAAGGGGCAAAATGGGAATGGATGGTCTTCACTGGTGAGTAAGGGAAATGGGAAAGAATAGAGAGGTATCAGGTGATCTAGAGCTGGGAAAGGCAAATAAACCTTTGAAGTAGAGGGGAGTGAAACAGTAGTGAAAATGAATGAGGACCCATCCTCAGAGTGGACCAAAAGGGGTGGTCTTGGAATTAGGGGGCTACCGTATACTTTGGCCTGCAGCACGCCAGCATTCCGGTGGGGCCAACACTGCTTACAAAATGGTGCGGGTCAGTTGACCTGACATTGATGGCCAACTTACTTTCAACAAAGGTATCAGGGAGGCTCAAAGGAGGAAAGATAATTTGTTCAACAAATGATGCTGGGACTGTTAGATATCCGTCTGCAAAAGGATGACCTTGGATCCTTATTTCATACACAAAAATTAATTCAAAATGAGTGGGGTAACAGCTGACATCAAAAAGCTCTTAGAAGAAAGCATAGACGCAAATCTTTGTGACTTTGGGTTAGGCAATTACTTATTAGATATGACACAAAAAATACAAACAATAGAGAAAATAATAAAAATTTTAAAAAATAAATCCTCTTCATCAATATTTAATACTTTTATACTTCAACAAATACCACCAAGAAAGTGAAAAGGTAAGGAGCACCTGGGTGGCTCAGTCAGTTAAGCATTCAGCTTTGGCTCAGGTCATGATCTCATAGCTCATGAGTTCAAGACCCACACTGGGCTCTGTGCTGACAGCACAGAGCCTGGAGCTTGCTTCTCAATCTGTGTCTCCCTCTCTCTCTGCCCCTCCCTTGTACATTCATTCAATCTCTCCCAGAAGACGCCTCCCTAAAAATGAGCCTAAAAAGTGAGTCATCTACTCTGAGTCAAAACAGTGGAGCTCCTTGTTTACACAGTTCGATCAAAGAGAAGGTAAAACTCAATCTGGATGGAGAAACACAAAGTCTGATGGTTTGTAAGGAAAATATTTGTGCTGTTTCTCAAGATGCAGATTTGTAGTTCATGACTTAAAAAAAAAAACTTTAGGGCAACTCTTTCCTCTCACCACTCACATAGAAGTCTTAGTTTTCCTGGCCATCCTCCTTTTCCAGGCCCTACCATGCAATTGGGGAAACTTGAGCTTACATTCCCATCCAGCCCCAAGGATCCAAGAGGAACTTCAACTTAGCCCCAGACTAGATGGACCCACTACAAAGATGTAACCAAACTTTATGTTCCAAGATTTCCTAGAAAATGACTGAAGAATATACCCAGGAAAATACAGCAGCATCTCTTTCCTCCTTCTTAGAGTTGCTAATACAGAGATTTAGCTACTTGATCATCAGCTGTGGTACCTACTTCCTGTCCCCTCTCCTTGAGTGGCTGATCCAACAAAACAGACCAAAGTTGCTTCAACAAGAAAGGGAAGATAAGTGTCCCTATAAGAGATACAAATAATGACAATGCTGTCTTAGAAAAAATAAATCATTGAGATTCCAAAGACCAAAGTAACTTCCTTTCAACCAACCATCTCAGCTTGAAAGAGAATGAAAAAGATTTCTTCCTGACATAATGGAAGATATGGAGACAAGAACAGATAAACACTTAGAGAATTCAAAAACTGACAACATCAGTAAACTCCTTCCAGGAAAACTACAGTGTGAATAACGTAGCAATAGATCTGGAATTTTCCAAAGGAATTATATCAATAGATATCATCCCAATGCAGAATACCTGTCATTCCTACTTATAATTTTGGGATGACAATGGAGCATGCTCAAAGTAGCTGCTCTGTGAAAAAAGAGATGGGATAAGTCTTAATTCCCCATAACATCATTTCTGTGAGGCACACTGTCCCTTCACCTTGGCTCTATCTTTCCTTCCTAGCTTATAAAGTATGTATACAGTTTGAATGCCTTGTGGTAAATGTTTTGGTTCCATTTATTTACTGGCCTCAAGAAGAAGCACTGTTTCATGGAAAGTGTATATGTTTTAGAATACTATGATCAATGATTGGGTAAGACCCCAAATCAATATTTTACAGGGGAAAAAAAAAGGAGGAAGGAAGAAATGTAAATAGAGCTCAGTGGCTTTGGTTTTGATTATTTAGGGAAAGCAAAATAAGTAGGATGGGGTTGTTTTCACTTTTTAAAAATTAGCTTTTATTCTCTTTGGAGGGAGTAGTGGAAGGAAACTCTGATATGATCTTTTCACTTTCAGTTCCAAGTAAATGTGTATATAAATAAACCTATTAGAATTTGAGTACGCATGTCAATGAAAAATAATACGTTTTAAAATGCAAACTCTTTTTCAGGTGAAATTACATATGGCGGTAGAGTTACAGACACTTGGGATCAAAGATGCCTTCGAACTGTCTTAAAAAGGTTTTTTTCTCCTGAAACATTAGAAGAGGATTATAAATATTCTGAATCAGGTGAGTGACTTTTCAATATAATGGAAAGGACCTTTCCAAGAAGTCACTGAAAGCATTTCTGTTTTCCATCCAGGAGCTCTTGGTGGCCAACCATCACAATTCAGTCCCCTCGCCCACCCACATCATCCCCATGCTTGACCACCTCCCTGGCAGTAAAAGCACAAAAATGTCACTTTTAATTGTTTGTTCTAAAGAACATTCTGTTTGGTCTAAATGTGTTTTCCAAGTTATATAAATATGGAGACCTTCATAAGGCATGGCTTTCAGCAGCACCTCTCTGGATTCCCAGATTCTTGAAAGGTCCCTGAGGAGACACCAGGAAATGTTTGGACACTAATCACATGCTCAAGGCTTCAAGAAAAGGGTGAGGGAGCAGGCACAGTAATGAAAGGAAGGAGGATGGGGAAAACAATCCCCTTTTCTATGGAAGGCAGTTGATTATAGCCTCCATCTGAACAGGCAGAGAAGGACCAACTTGGTGGCACAAAGCTAGCCTATTTAAAATTATTTGCCTTCTGTGTTTTCAATAAACAGGCATCTATTTTGCACCCCTGGCTGATACCCTACAAGAGTTTAAAGACTATATTGAAAATCTGCCTTTAATGGATGACCCAGAAATATTTGGAATGCATGAAAATGCCAACCTAGTTTTCCAGGTATGTGGCTTTTAACTTAAAATATGTTTTCTTGTGTATGTAAACTTGAAACATCAATAATCATCTTACTAGTTCTGTAAAGATAATATCCTTAACTAAACAGAGTAAATGTTTAACCTCAATTTCAGCAGTCAGTTCCAGTTTAGCCTGTTCCTTCTGGATCCTTCACAAAATCCTAAGATCATCATGCATTCTTCTCTGTTACCTGTTACCGGCCACCTCCCTCAGCTCCTGGTCTTCTGCCTACTCCACAGTCTACCTGCTAGTCCACTTTCATATGGCTCTTCAGATGATAATCCAGACAGTGCTTTCTCCCTAGTCCTTCTCCCCCCACACTGGACAAATCTGGATGATATTACACAGAATTTTATGGATCCACAGATGATTATGTTATAAGAGTACAGGAACAGTGTTCTTTAAGAGCATGGTTCATGAAGATCATAGTACCAGATCACAACAGTATGCCCAAAGAACAAACTGGATCATTTCACTCCTCTAAGACCTTCTGATGCCCCACCATTACCCCAGGGGTAGTCCAAGTTCCTCAGCATGGCACTCGAGGCTCCCCCATGACCTGTGTACTACATACCTTTCCAGTTTATTCACCTTCCATGGTCAGGCATCTGTGGCTGAACCAAAACCATGAAATAAGGTATGTCCCGTACAGCCCTGGAATACCATATAGGTTGGGGTCTAGGTTTGGCCAGCAAGGTTGAAGGGAATCATCTTTCTTTTCAACTTAAATTTTGCCCATACAAGTGTTAGAGGGCGAGGTCTACCTGGATATCAATGAATCCACATGAAAAAACAATGGAACTTCAGAAAAAACCCCAGGAAGTCAGTGCTCTGACACCTTATGTCATGATTCTCTACTATTAAAATTGTTTTGCTATTCAGCAAAGAGTCACAATAATATCTTGTTTTTCATTATTCAACTTTCAGGAAGAAAAAGAAGTGGCCAAACCAAGTGTTAATATTCACTCATATCTGACTGTTTGCTCTGGAGTGGGTTGGGCCTGGGGCAAGGAGTGAAAGAAGGGAAAGGGGAGTGTGGACATAGTAAGATTTGCTGCGTCCTGTGAAAAATATAGCTTCGTTGGTGGAGGTAACACTCTTGGCAGTGTGCACCTAGGAGTATAGTTTTGTGTTTTCCATTGGTTCAGAATGACTGAGAATGAGACAGCAAGCATGTAGTGAACACCATGCTATGTTTTTCTGTCTATCCTCCCCTTCTCCATTTTTCTGATATTGTATGCCCTATTTCCATCTCTTTACTTTGGGACAGCAGCCCCTTCCTCATTCCATGAAATTCTGCTAAGACCCCTTCAGAGGTGGACATGTGACTCAGGTCTGGCCAAAGGCAGCACTCCATCACCTAGTCACTCAAATTGGTCCAAGGAGCAAGTACATAGACCATGTTGGGTGAATAGGAGTTCTTCCCTAAGACATAGGATGTCTTATCTAATACTATATATAAAAATTAAGGGATAAAAGACCTAAGTGTAAGACCTAAACAATAAAAGTTTAGAAGAAAACAAAGGACGGAAGCTTCAGGACTTGAATTTGTCAATGATTTCTTAAATATGACACTAAAGGCACAGATAACAAAAGAAAGAACAAATTGGATTTCATGAAAATTTTAAATTTTGTGAGTCAAAAGATACTATAAAAGATGAGTAAAAATGCAACCCACAGAATAAGAGAAAATATTTGCAAATCATATACCTGATAAGGCATTAATATCCAGAATATTTAGAGAACACCTCAAAACTCAACAGCAACAAAAAACAACCTGATTCAAAAATGGGCAAAGGACTTAATAAGACATTTCTCCAAAGAAGATATACAAATAGCCAATAAACACATGAAAAGATGCTTTTCATAGTTAAACACAAATCAAAACTACAATGAAATACAACATCACACCCGTTAGTATGGCTTCTATCAAAGTAACAGAAAACAAGTATTAGAGAAATTGAGATCCTTGTGGCTGTTGGTGGGAATGTAAAATGGTAGAGCCACTGTAGAAAACAGTATAGTGATGCCTCAAAAAATTAAAAATAGAATTAACATATGACCCTGCAATTCCACTTCTAGGTATATACCCAAAGGAATTGAATATGTGTACATCATGTTCATAGCAGCATTATTCACAGTAGCTAAAACTTGGACGCAACCCAAGTGTCCATCAACAGATAAGTGAAAAATGGTATAAACATACAATGGAGCATTATTCAGCCTTAAAAAGAATATGCTATGCAATATACACTTTGAGGACATGATACTAAGTGAAATAAGCCAGTGATATAAAGACAAACACTGTATAATTATATTTATGTAAAGTATTTAGAGTAGTCAAAATCATAGAGACAGAACATAGTCCCTGGCAATCAGGGAAAGGCAGGAATGAGGAGTTATTGTTTAATGGATAAGGGGTTTCAGTTTTACCAGATGAAAAGAATTATGGAGATGTATGGTGGTGAGAATTGCACATTATTAATGTATTTAGTACCACTGAACTATATATTTAAAGATAGCTAAGATGGCATTTTTATATTACATGTATTTTAACACAAAAAAAATTGGGGGGGATGTTAATCTTATTATAGAATTACCTCTCATAAATCGGTAATAAAAATCAAAAGTGTGCCAAATACAAGAATAATTTATAAAGATGTAATACAGATGACCAATGAACATATTTTTAAAATGCTCAACTCTGGTAACACTCCAAGAAAAGCAAAATAATGAGAAACTTTTTACCTATTAAATTTGAATATTTTTTAAGCCAACGATATTCATTCTTGCGAAGACAGATAGGTCCTCTAATACACTACTGTTGGCAGTATAAATTGATACAATGTTTAGATATCATTGTAATACTACTCAGTTTAAAAATAGTATTTTTGAAGGAGAACCTGGGTGCTCAGTTGGTTAAGTGTCTGACTCTTGGTTTCAGCTCAACTCATGATCTCACTGTTCTTGAGTTCAAGCCCCAAATTAGGCTTTGTGCTGGCAGTGTGGAGCCTGCTTAGGATTCTCTCTCTCTCAAAAATAAGCAGTTTTTTTAAAATACATTCTTTTGGAAATATATCATTAAATAATTTCAAATATAGTAGGTGAAATTCATTTACAGATATTCTATTCAGAGTTCTATAAAATCTAAAAACTAGAAATATCCAAAAAAGTAAATAACTATATTAATTATTATGGCACATTCATACCAGTCACACAGTCACTTAAAGCATGATTCATGAAGATTTTTCAGTGACATGAGAAAATGTTCATAAAATTGAAAAAGAATGAATACTACATAAATTGTATGGGCTCAATTTTTTTCTTTTTTTAATTTAGAGTCAAGTTAGTTAACATACAGCGTAGTATTGGTTTCAGGAGTAGAAGTTAGTGATCCATCACTTAGATGTAACACCCAGTGCTCATCCCAAAAATGTCTTCCTTTAAAAAACTTTTTTAATGTTTATTCATTTTTGAGAGACAGGAAGAAACAGAGTGCAAGTGGGGGAGGGGCAGAGAGATAGGGAGACACAGAATCCGAAGCAGGCTTCAGGCTCCGAGCTGTCAGCACAGCTCCCAGCTGGCGTGGGGCTCAGACCCACAAGCTGCGAGATCATGACCTGAGCCAAGTCGGCCGCTCAACCGACTGAGCCAGCCAGGGGCCCCCCAACAAGAGTCCTCCTTAACGTCCGTTGTCCATTAACCCAACCCCCCACCCAACACCCTCCAGCAACCCTCAGTTTGTTCTCTGTATTTAAGAGTCTTTCATGGTTTGTTTCCCTCTCTGTTTTTATCTATTTTTCCTTCCCTTCCATTCTCTTATGTTTATCTGCTTTGTATCTTAAGTCCCACAAAGAGTGAAATCATATATTTGTCTTTCTATGATTGATTTAGTTTGCTTAGCATAATACAGTCTAGTAATATCCATATATGGGCTCAATTTTTTAAACTACAAGTACATATACTGAGAAAATATCCAAGTGGGAGAAACTAAAGTTATAAATATCCTCCAGAAAGCAGGATCATGAATGTTTTTTATTCATACTTTTCTCTATTTTCCAAATCTTCTATAATAAACTGCAATATTTTTTATTGTCTATTTCAAGAGGAAAGAGAGCACACATGGGGTGAAGGGCAAAGAGAGGGGAGAGAGAGTGCAGAGCCTGAAAGTATGTTCCAAAACAGCATCCTCATTATTCTTCATTTTTATAAACTTTTAAATGATTAGCTAAAAAATTTTATTCATTTTTAATTGGAGTTAAATATGTATAACATAAAATCACCATTTTAACCATTTTTAAGAATACAGTTCGGTGGCATTAAGTACATTCACATTCTTGTTCAACCAAAAATGTTTAAATATAACACTGACCACTGTGTACAACTGACCCTTAAACATAAACTGCATGGTCCATTTATACACAGATTTTTTTCAATATAATACAGAACTATAAATATTTTCTCTCATGATTTTCTTAATAACATTTGCTTTTCTTTAGCTTACTTTAAGAATACAATATATAATACATATAACATACAGAATACATTAACTGTTTATGTTCTTGGTAAGGCTTCCAGTCAACAGTGGGCTATTGGTAGTTACGTTTTTGAAGAATCAAGGTATCTGTGGAGTTCCAACTGTGTGACCAGGAGGGGCAATGCCCCTGACCCCCACAATGTTCAAGGGTCATCTGTCCTGTGCATATCCAATGAGCACATTTTACCAATTCTATCTTCAACATAAAATTTTCCTTTTTTTGACAGTTGACATTATTTCTGTAAGTAAACTCTCTTATTTTTTGAGAATTTGAGTCTTCACTGTTCTTTTTCTATCATTACAGTACAAAGAGACCAACACTTTAATCAACACCATACTTGAGGTTCAGCCAAGGTCATCTTCCGGTGGAGAGGGGAAGAGCAATGATGAAATTGTCCAAGAACTTGTTGCTTCAGTCCAGGCCAGAGTTCCAGGTAACAAATACTCCCTGGCTTCTGTATATCATAGGACGTTTAGGAACAAACTCAGAAAACTGAGTGATGAGCAAGTATCCAAATCTGCTTTATTACTAGACTTTTCTTTACGTAGAGAGCGCTTCTGACATGGAGCTCTCCATTTATAGAGTGGAAGCCTTGACCACCTCAACACCCCAACTGCCACAGGCATGAGGAGCAAGTAGGTTTCTAGCCCCATGTAACTTTACCTAGACTTCTTCCTGAGCTTCCTCGTGTCTCTAGACCTGTGCTGTCCATGGCAGTAGCCACTAGCCACATGTGGCTACTTAAATAAGTAAAATTTTAAATTCATTTCCTCTGTTGCACTAGCCACATTTCAGTTCTACTGTATTAGACAATGCAAATAAAAAGCATTTCCATTGTTGTAAAATGTTCCATTAGACAGCCCTGCTCTAGAATCTATTTCATTTTTTTCTCCATTCAAGAGAAATGGCTAAATTAATATCACCTTGTTTTCTGGTGAGTTAAGTTATCTTCCTGAATGAGCACAGAGATCTACTTTCACATTTTTCTTACAGTGACTGTAGATTTACATTTCTTTAGTCTATTGTAAAAGTAAACCGTGTTTCTCCCTACTCACAACACTTTTGACACCAAATGTGTGGGGTCTTCCCTTGCATTAAGTAACTCTGGACACCAAGAGGGTATCCTCTGATCCAGTTATGACACTAACCAGAGTTAGCGCAGATCCTATAGGTTAAGGGCTCAATCCCACACCTTCCACTTCAGATGCCAATCTCAAGTCCCAAATTGTGACCTATACTTCTGACCAACTGGCTATAAATCAAGTGTTCCCACATACCCTTTCTTAGGTTTATAATTTGCTAGAAAGGCTAAAAACACATTTACCAGTTTGCTATAAAGGATATAATAAAGGGTACAGATAAACAACCCCATGAAGAGGTACATTAGGGCTAGGTCTAGAAGAATCCCAAGTGCAGGAGCTTCTGGCCCCTGGATTCAAGGTATGTCACCCTCCTAGCACACAAAAGCTCTCTAAACCCCTTCAGTTAGGGTTTGTATGGAGGTTTCACTACTGGGCATGATTGATTACATCATTAGCCATTAGCCATGAACTCTCTTCTAGCCCCTCTCCCCTCCCAAGAAGTCAGAGGGAAAAGCTCAAAGTTCCAGCCTTCTAATCACATGGATGGTTCCCCTGATGAGGAGCCCCCCGACCCAAAGTCACCTCATTACTGTAGAGTCAGGTTTATGTTATGAATAATGAAAGATGCTCCTTCCATCCCTAACACTCAGGAGCTACTTCAGGAGCCAGGTCAAAGCCAAGTATTATAAAAAATGATGCTCCTATTACTCTTATTACTTAGGAAATCACAAAGGTTTGGAGATTCCAACCAGGAAGAACCAGGGACAAAGACAATATTTTAATAACATCACAGTCCCACAGACTGATTCTTGCCAATCCTCCAAAGACGCCCCCCAGAAGAAGCCTGTGTGACCTCAGAAGTTAGTCATTTCCTCCTGAAACAGGCCCTCAAAAGAATGCCTCCTGAGTAGAGGTTCTGTTAATGTTGAAGCAAACTAAGTCAGTTATTTTAGGAAGTAATTTTTAACAAATGTAAGACACAGGACTGGGTGGAAATAGGATGCAGAGACGGCTGGTTGACCGGAAGACAGTGTACTTGATTCATACAGTTCCACTGACACCTAGGAGATATTTCTCTCCAAGATTAATAAAACTGATACTTGCACTGAAATAAGCAATGCCATCTGCTGAGGCTGAACAGATGTGACTCGTTCCAGAAGAGAACTGAGAGTTTGGAGCAGCCCCTGAGGGGCTGAGAGGAGACTGGGACATGGGATGACTCAAGACTGGACTAACCACAGGGCTGTGTGACTTCTTTATAGCAGTGGAAGTGCAAATTCGGAAGGAATTTGGTATATATACTTCAGAGTCACTCACTACCACTACTCAGATATGCAGGGAAAACGCTGGCCCTTCATTTTCTTATAGCTTATATGAGCCTCCACTTGCTAGATTATAGGGAAAAGGAAGAGCAAAATTTTCAAGCCAGCTTGAACCACGGGCCTAACGACTGAGTCAGTCCCTTTGAATTACGCTAACAGGATAAATGCTAGCCTGCCTCGTCCCTCGTTCTCCCCCGACAACCCCGTTCTCTCTGAGATGCAATGCGGTGTGCAGGGAAGAGGGAGGCTTACACACCTGCAGGGCAAAGAACACCCAGGGCCCCTGCACCTCTGGTCTCAGGGATGGCCCTCGCCCACCAGGCAGCCGCTTGTCCTGGCGGCATCTACCACTGAGGTCTGCATGGCCTGACTCCCGTTCAGCCCCGGCCCAGGTGCAGAAGTTGACTTTTTAAAAGTTAAGATAAGTGCATTCCAATAGCAATGTTATAAGGACAGAAATCAGTGATAATGGATTGAGGAATCAGCATGTGTGTGTTTCAGAAACACTAGAAATGGAGGGCGCATCTGAGAGCCTTTTCACCAAGGATTCGCAAGGACGCCTTAACTCTTTGACTACTGTTCTCGGACAAGAAGTGGACCGCTTTAACCAGCTACTGAAGCTAATACACGTATGAGCCCTCGCCGTCAACATTGCTGTTGGGTACCAAAGCTTAGTAGAGAAATGTATCATAAGAATTTTCCATTCCCGTTCAACATTTCCCTTTGGATCATCTAAGAACTCCTCAAACGCAACTTGTCTAAAATTGAACTTACCCTCCTCCGTGTCTGCTCCCTTTCTCTAATAATGCCTCATCAGTATGTGACGTTATGGGTCCCCAGTCTCATCATCCTCGCTCACGCCCTTAGAATTAGCAGACTCTAGACCTGTGATCAAGGACCTAAGCACTGAATTCAGAGAGATTCAGAGCTTGTTCTTGGTGTCTAGTTTGCATGTAGTAACTGTAGACTCTGAAAACAGAGCTTCTGCAAGTGTGGGCCACAAAATGCCAGAGTTAGAATCTGCTGTGCTGTGTGTAGATTCCCCGATCCCACTCCAGACCTCTTGCATTTGAATTCCTAGAGAAATTCCTGGGATTATGAGTTTTAAATAAACTCCCGCAGATGATTTCACTGCTACTAAAATTTGAGAACAACTATTTGGGCCTTTGCCTTATGCTCAGGAATATTTTCTGGATGACCTCACATTTATAATGATGGCTGAAGGCCTCCCAGGTTTCTCTGTGTAGAACTCTACCAAGGGAAACACACAACTATTAGAGACCAAATATTGAGCATTAACTGGAAAAGCTGTGCTGCCAAGCAAGGACCAAATTCCTAGGACAAAGTCAAGGCTCAGTGAGAACACTGGGGAGGACAACTGGGACAGATCTTCTAAAGCCAAAGACTGTCCCCTTACTAGAAAAGCAGTCTCCCAGTGTTGTGCATTGGCTAGCAATACTAGACTTGTGGGTTAGCAGGGCCCTGGGTCAGCCGAATATGCGAAGTCCCCATGTCGGGACCATGGTATCTAGTCAGCTATATACCAGTGTCAGCAGGCCAGGGAGCCAGCTCAGGGGTCAGCACCTCCCGTACAGAATGAGCCAGGATGGACATGCGGCTGCTATGAAGACCTCCGAAGACAATGGCCAAAACAAGATAAAAATTCACTTCCCCCTCTGTTAATAGCCCAGAGGATGCTCCATGAGGCAGGAGCTGTGAGCTCCTCTAGGGATCCCAGCTGGAGGGTTGGCTCTTTCAACCAGAGGTACACTTTGGGCCCAAGGTGGCTGCTCCTATTGTCCCCTTTTGCCTGCCAATGGGACAGGGGACAGGGGAAAGAGAGGGCTGAGAGAAAGTAGGTTCCTCATAAAAATGTGACCCAGAAGTGGCATACATCATTTTTTCTTGTACCCTTTTAGCCAAAATTTGGTCACATGGCCATACCCCAGGTGCAAGAGTGGCTGGGAAATAGTCTCTCTGTGGGATTGCTGAATCCCATTTGTGCACAGCTAACACTAAGGAAGCACTATTGTTCAGAGACAGACATGAACCCTGCTCATGTCTTACCTCTTCCACATCATGACCTTTCACTCACTTGAAGATAAACAAATCCTAACATCACTTCCTCTAAAAAGTCTTCCTGACACACCAGCCCGTCCCTCCCCCATCAGATAACTTAGGCACCCTCCTCAGGGATCCGTCATTTCAGGTGTCTGTGTCTGTCACTATACTCACCAAATTACTTTGTAATCACCCCTCCACGGGGATGGCTCCCATTAGACAATGAACTTCTTCAAGAGAAGGAAACTAGTTATATTAGTCACCTTTGTCTCCCCCTAGTCCCTGACACATACTAAATCTTCAAGAATGTGCGAGTGAAAGAGTGTGGCTCTCGGGTGCCCTTGTGGTCACTACTTCTGGTCAAACATTACTGTGTGCCAATAATGAAGGAACCCCCCTACAGGAAGGAGAAGAGGGAGGGGTCCTGGAAGAAATAGCTGGCAGGGCAAGCGGGAAATCACAGCAGAGCACTTCTATCTGAGAGAGGGGTGGTGCCACCCCCACCCCCCACCATCCTGACCTCTGCCCAGCCTAATCCCTCCCTCTCTGGAACCTTCTGTAAGTCTTCCCTGTGAGTCTTCTGCCACCTTTTTCCATTTTTGGTGTCTAAGGTGGAATACTGTTTCGGCCCTGGCTGAGGACCTCCTTGCTCTACACGGGTGCAAACAGTTCCCCAGATCCTATGGGCAAATCAAAACAAAACTCTTCTTACTCTTCTTACCGCTGCCTCTCGTGAACAGACAGGGAGGTGGGGAATAACTCTATGAAGGAATGGAAGGCTGACTAACCGTGTTCATCCACCTATTGTCTATCTCTAGAACTATGTGCATATGGTCCTCATCCTTGCTTTGTTTCTGAATCAACAAAAATTTGGTCCCGAACATCCTTCTATAACATTTTCCCAGTATACAGCACCAGTTTACATAAAACCAGAACCCGTCCAGACCGTACCAATCAATATGCCCCGCCTTCATCTATAGCCAAGTAACAAATATTACCCTGTACTTCCCAGGGCTGCTGGCAGCCCAGCATCTCCCAGGACTACTGCCTGCCTCTGTCTTTTGTTGTGGGGGTCAGGGGTAAGAGGCATGTCTTAAGGAAGTGTTTCTGGAACAAGGGGATTCTGGTACCAGCTGAAAGATTAGTCTCATCCAAGACTCTCCCCTCTCTGCTGTTACTTCAGAGGCCATGGGCAGGCCCTGGGCAGAAATAGCCAGTGGTATGAGGCAGTTCCCACTTCTACCCCTATGGTTCCCAAATAACTACCGGGCCCATTTTTCCTTCAGCCTGGAAGAGAGCTGCTCGATGGTACTTCCTGAAACCCCTTCTCTAGTCTTTAGGGGATAATTCTCCTCCTTCCCTCTTTCCACTCAATTGGATTCTGCCATCAACAGTCTGAACCATCACCAACCCCCAGGTCTTACACCCCTATGGTCACATGTTATAAAAGTGGATGAAAGACTGAAAAGTCTGGCCCAACAAACAGGGTGTGCAGATAGGATGGAGCCCAGCAAGCGGGCCCTTCAGCCCACAGCAGCACCTGCTGCCACAAATGAGTGGCACTCTCACTCGATAATTACATCTGTGAAAGGCACCTACCCATTATTGTGCTTTCAGACTTCTATGGAGACTCTCAGCAAAGCGATTGCTGGCCTGGTGGTGATGTCTGAGGAAATGGAGAAGGTGTACAACAGTTTCCTCAACAACCAAGTTCCCTCTCTGTGGTCCACCACAGCCTACCCGTCCCTGAAACCACTAGGATCATGGGTCAAAGACCTTATCCTGAGGACTGAGTTTGTGGATGTAAGAAAATTCACTTTTTTGGGTTTGATGAACATGGTAGGTCTTAAGGGCCTTAGAAAGCCCTAGCTAGCTGAAATATTAACATCTGTGCCCTAAGAAACAGAAACTTCCAGAATGGCATCAATTTGAAAGTCATGCTCATTATAAAGTACTTTGCGCTTGGCCCTTATCCCCATATCCTACTTTTTAAAAAAATTTTTTAACATTCATTTATTTTTGAGAGTGTAAGCAGGGGAGGGACAGAGAGAGAGGGAGACACAGAATCAGAAACAGGCTCCAGGCTCTGAGCTGTCAGCACAAAACCCAAAGTGGGGCTCGAACCCACGAACCATGAGATCATGACCTGAGCTGAAGTTGGCTGCCCAACCAACTGAGCCACCCAGGCACCCCTCCACATTCCACTTTAATTCCAGGCCAACCTTGGAGTTTCAGATCTTGTTCATGGGATCCCACTGTGAGGTACAGAACCAATCTGACATGGGTCCCAACTGCCAGGTGTGGCCTTGCTACAGTCCCCCTCTTCCACACCCCCTGTGATAACCAGGTTCTGGATTTACGGTCAGGCTATTGGGTGAGGAAGGGGGACAGACAGGCAGTGAGAATGGGGCTGGTGGCTAACAGGCTGGTTGAGATTCTGTCTCCTGAGAGGCCCTCCGAAATACGATTTTGACTTAACTGACAACCTCCTCTTCAGAAAAACAATACATTATGGTGTAACGTTTCTCCTTCAGTTGTGGCTCAAAAGAGGGCAGCCTAAGTCCTTCTGGATCTCCGGTTTCTTCTTTCCTCAAGGATTTCTAACAGGTAACAACCAGTGCTTTCCTAAGAAAAATCCCGTGAAAGATCATGATTTGTTACATGCTGGGCTTCTAGGAACTGGGGGATTACTGATTATAGGGCAGTTCACCAAGGTCCTGCTCCTTCTCACTCGCTGGAGAAAAGGATGGCAGGAATAGCAGATGCTCCCCAACAACCTAACCCCTGCCCCTCTCGGGCTGTGCTAGTTCGAGCACCGCTGCTGCCGTGAAAGCCCACAGTGCGCTCCACTTCCTCACGTGACCCATACTGGACGGCACCACTTGCTCTCCACCTGCCCCAGCCCCACCTCAGAGCAGCTTCCTTCCCTCTAAAACACATTCCTGTCAGCCTTCCATCGGCCCTCGGGGACTCCAGCTAGAGGATCCAGCCCTAATCTGTCTCATTCTGAATCCCTCAAGTCTCCTGCACTGGCTTATCTCCCTCACTGGTAGAGCAGTGCACTTGAACATGGCCTTCTTCGCTCCCTTTCCAGCTGTGCCATGGCCCCACCCCACCCAACATCACCACAGGCTTCCTGTCTGATGAGCTAATTCAGAATAAGGTGTTAATGGTTGGGACTTCTCAATGGAGGGGAAGTGCTCGGTGGAGGCCATGTTTGAGAAGCAGCAATGTTGTTTGGCAGACCCAGATTTTCGGTCTTCATTTTTATAGGAACTCTTCAAAATCATGCTCGGAAATACAATTTGCCTATAGATGAGCTGAGTTTCAAGTACAACATGATTCCGACCTATCGGGATCAAGCTGCAGTCATAGAAGCTGCCAAGACAGTGCAGTTTGGACAAGAATTGCCCATGGACTTGGAGGTACTGTTCCCTGACTAGTTATGGCAACGCAGCTCTGTCCCACTGCCATTTGATGTTTCAGCCAACCTCCCCTCCCCCTCCCCCACTGCCTCCCACATGCTGGAGCGAGAGAGGCAGGACGAGACTCTCCCTCCTCAGACAAACTCCCCAGTCTGCAGTGACTCGATAGGAACTGCCTAAATTAGTCTGATTTGTAGAGATATTTTTTAAAGCAACACTGTTTATTTCTTTAGATATCTACAGCAACTCTTATGGAGAAAGATTAAATATAAGGGCTTTAACAAGATGTTAAAAACAAGGTTTCAGAATTAGGCAGGCCTGAGTTTAAATTGACTTTCCCCTTTGCAGCTGTGTGTGCTAGAATGATGACTAACATTTCTGCATCTCAGTGTTCTCATCTGTAAAATGGGACCAATGCCACCAACCTTAGAGCTGCAATGCAGTGTAAATGAACCACATAGTGCTCCCACAATAAACAACTATTATATTATAGGATGAACTTATTTGCCATTCGCTCAATTGCCTCCTAGAGGAATTGGTATACTAACTTCATACATTATGTAACCATAAATACATGGTGTAACTAATAGGAATGCACTGAGGAAGCAGTTTAACTTCTTTGCATACATAGTTTCCTCCTTCTAGAGCAGAAGTTCTCAAAATGTGGTTCCAATACCAGGAGCATTGGCATCACCTCGGAACTTACTAGAAGTGCAAATTCCAAGGACCCGTTCCAGATCTACTGAATCAGAAACTCCGGGCTGAGACCCAGAAATCTGTACTGTAACGAGTCCTACATGGGGTTCTTAGCCCACTAAATTTTGAGAGCCACTGCTCTAGAATATCAGTGATTCTCAACCTTAACTGCAGGTCAGAATCACCTGTGGAGCTTTTCAAAAACCCCAATGGCCATGGGCTGGGCTGGGTGGCTCAGTCCGTTGAGCGTCTGACTCTTGATTTTGGCTCAGGTCATGATCCCAGGGTCGTGGGATTGAGCTCCATACTGAGCTCTGTGCTGGGTGTGGAGCTAGCTGGGGATTCTCTCCCCCTCTCTCTCCCACTGTCCCTCCCCACTCCTCTCTAAAATAAAAATGTTTTTAAATGTTTTTATAGTGCCCAGACTATACCCCACTTACATCCGAATCCCCCCAATACCATTAGGCATCATGATTTTCCCAAGCTCTCTAATGACTCCAGTGCCCCGCCAGGGATGAGACTCTGCTGCCAATCCGAGCCGCCCAGCTTCCGTGTGCTGAGGTGTGATGGGTCAGGCAGCTCTGCCTCAGAGCTCCTGTCCACACGGGGGGCCTCAGGAACATAACTTTCTAGATGTGCCACAACATCAGAGATCTGCTACAGACTGTTCTTCCCAAGACAGTGTTCACTCACCCATCAGTGTAGTTGTGGCAAATGGCTTTACTAAACATTCCTTAAAATATCCTGGCATTGGTTAGTAGAGATCGCTCCTGCGTATTTCTGTCAGTGTCCACTCCACTCAGATCTGCTTCATCTACTCTTTGCTCTCACTGCAAAAACTTACAAAGACCAAATTGATCCCATATTCATGGCTTACTTTGTGAACACTATAATATCCCATGCCTCTTAATTGCCTATATCTTAAAATAACAGTAAGAAAGTTTACATTTGGGAGGGGCAGCTCAGTTGATTAAGTGGCCAATTTTGGCTCAGGTCATTATCTCACAGTTCGATTCTTCGAGAGTTCAAGCCCCTGGATGGGCTCTGTGATGACAGCTCGAAGCCTGGAGCCTGCTTCAGATTCTGTGTCTCCCTCTCTCTGTCCCTCCCCTGTTTGCACTCTGTCTCTTTCTCTCTCAAAAATAAACATTGAAAAAAATTTTTTAGTATTTTTGTAAAAATAATTTAAGTTCATTTATTTTGAGAGAGAGAGGGAGGGAACAAGCAGGGGAGGAGCAGAGAGAGAATGCCAAGCAGGATGGGCACTGTCAGCACAGAGCCCAATGCGGGACTCCATCTCACCATGAGATCATGACCTGAGCCAGAATCAAGAGTTAGTCGCCTGACTGGGCCACCCAGGCACCCCACAAAATACTTTTAAAGGAAGGAGAAAATAAATTTAAATGTGCACTCCTCATTATTTTGAGACCCTTCTAATCCAGGAGGGTGTCCTGGGCACATGTCTGCAATAATTGAGGCTGTAGGAAGGCAGAACACCCCCCATATAAAATCCCCCCAAAGCCTTCCAGGATGCTGGCCCTGCTCTGTACCTGGCACATTTTTTATCTGCCACATAAGGCTGACTCTGACAGACAGAAGTTTACATTGACCACCAGGGCCTCTGTCCCTCCACCTGGCCCCAATCCATGCCACATCTCCACTCGGGTCACGTGCGCTGCGCCCTGACAGTGCCTTAGAATGCCTTCTGCCTTCTATGGAGACATCAGATTGTACAGTTGGCTCAACTCCTGGTACTCCTGGCAAATGTCTGGGGAGACAGTGCTTAGCCAGCTTTAGTTCCTTTACAAACAAGCAGGGCCACTGTTGGCCCATTTGCCACCTTTGTACAGTTTAGGAAGAGACACTCCCTCTGGGTGGGTGCCCAGATGGCTCCCACACATGGCCCGGCAAGGGGACAGCAGGATGGTTTCAGCCTCCACTGAGGCGACCCTGCGCAAGTGTGCATCGCAGCCCCCGAAACCTGCCGCACCCCACTGAACCAGACAAGGTTTGGGACACCAGAACGTAAAGACCAGCCAAAAAGAGCTTGCCATCCTTTTAATCTCTATAAAAATATACTACCTGTGTCCATACAGCTTGGCCATCTGCCTGCAGGTGCGCCGCTCCAATTCACCAAAAGAAAACTGGCTCCACAAGTGGCCAAATTCACTGTTTGAGGAAGGATGACACAGAAGCCCACACCTGGCAGAACCTGTGCACCCGTGGTGGCCTCCAATCACAGGACACCAAGGGGCGAGGTTTTTCTCTGTCTCTCTCTCTCTCTCCTCCTTTAATTGAAACATTAAAAATCTAGCCTAATTTCTAAAAACAAAAAAAGGAACTTTGCATAGTCTGCAACAGGCCATACTCTGCAGGTATTAAGACACATACATAACCTGTCTTTAGGAGGGCACCCGGATCCTTGAAAGACCTTGCTAGAAAGAGCATGACAATCACAGCCCTCCTATCCCACCTGCTTCCCATGAGAAGGAGCAAGTCATAACACCATATCAGATCATCAGAAGCCCATAAATGGTCTCCCCTATGAGAGATCCTGGTGGAGTGTGCAGAGTTTGCGATTTGGTGTCAGAGACACAAGTTATTTTACCTCTCTGAGCCTTGGTATTCTCCTCACTAAAATGTAGTAAGAGCAGGGCACCTGGGTGGCTCAGTCGGTTTAAGGGTCCAGCTTCAACTCAGGTCATGATCTCATGGTTTGCAAGTTCGAGCCCCACATTGGGCTCTGTGCTGCCAGCTCAGAGCCTGAAGCCTGCTTCAGATTCTGTGTCTCCCTCTCTCTTTACCCTCCCCTACTCATGCTCTGTCTCTCTTTGTCTCTCAAAAATGAATAAATGTTTAAAAAAATTAATAAAAAATAAAAATAAAATGTAATAACAGCAATCTCTAGAGTGGTTCTTAGGATTAACTGGTGAGGCTGAGGGACTCAGGAAATGGCACACAACAACTAATCTCCTCCTCCTCTTCTCACCTTTAAACTTCTGGTTGTCTTCCAGTTGCCTTCTCCCGAGGACGGTGTTCTTGTTCATGGAATGTTCATGGATGCTTCTCGATGGGACAATACCGAGATGGTGCTGGAAGATGCGCTGCCCGGACAGATGAATCCAATGCTGCCCGTGGTGCATTTTGAACCTCAACAGAATTATGTGCCAAGCCCAACGCTTTACCATTCCCCACTTTACAAAACAGGGGCCCGGGCAGGAACGCTCTCGACCACAGGTAAGGATGTGCTAAACTGGTTAAAAAAAAGAAAGAAAGGAAAGAAAAGAAAGAGAAAGAGACAGAAAGAAAGAAAATAGAGCTAAATAGAGCTTATTAAGCAGTGACTTCTAATTTCAAAATTATGGACTGAGTAGACCTGAAAATCTCTCACCAAAGCTACTGAGACTCATCATAGAAAACAGATTTAAAACGAAACCCAAAACGGAATGCCGTGCTGCAAAAAGGGAAATCTGGGTGGGTCTGAAACTAGGATGCAGCCCTGACAAAAGGAACCAGGTAGAAAGAAAGCCGCATCGACAGGTAAAGCTGAAGAACTAAACGTGCACGGCTAGAGTGAGCAGAGTATGAGCTGAGGAAATCCCTCCAAATCTAGCACAAGGCAATTTAAAAAAAAAGGGACACTGTGAAAGGAGCCAAATTTTCCAATATTTATCTAGTAGGCAATCCGGAAGGAAAAAGAGAATGAAAGAGGGATAATATTTGAAAAAATAATGGCTGGAGGTGCCTGGGTGGCTCAGTCGGTTAAGCGTCTGACTTTGGCTCAGTTCATAATCTCACAGTTCATGGGTTCAAGCCCCACATTGGGCTCTGTGCTGACAGCTAGCTCAGAGCCTGGAGCCTGTCTTCAGATTCTGTATCTTCCTCTCTCTTTGACTTTCCCCTGCTCACGCTGTCTCTCTCTGTCTCTCAAAAATAAATAAAAAACATTAAAAGAAAAAAGAAAAAATAATAGCTGATAATTTCCCACAACTGAACAAACACTTAAGTGAGTCTTCAGGTCACAAGATCTCACAGGTATGATTTTTTTTTAAAGCATATAACAAATAATTAAATTTCAACAATATATTAAAGTGTTCCTTAACAGTATCAAAGAAAATCCTCAAAGCAAAGATTGAAAATATATTAATACAATGGACTAAAATTCCCAAGAATGAGAATTGGATTGACATCAGACATCTCTCTCTCTTTATACATACAGCACACATAAAAGATAATAGACAAACATCTTCAAAGGCTGAGGGAAAATAACTTTGAACCAGAACTGCAAATGCAACCAAATTTATCATCCAAAAGGGAAGATGTAATAAAGATCTCTTTGGACATACAATGGCTCTAAATTAATCACCACTGGCCCTCTATCTAACACACACACACACACACACACACACACTTTAATAGTCTGACCATAAAAATGATTTTAATAATAACTTGAAACTAACTTTCCAGATGAGAGAAATATAGGAGAGGAGACAGGGTAGAAAGAACTTAAAAAAATTTCTCATTTGGATGAAGAATTACAGATACTGATAAATATTTTTCTAATAAAATCTTCAATTTAAGTATATTCTCAGGGGTACCTGGATGGCTCAGTTGGCTAAGTGTCCAACTTTGGCTCAGGTCATGATCTCACGGTTCATGAGTTTGAGCCTCGCATAAGGCTCTGTGCTGAAGCTCAGAGCCTAGAGCCTGCTTCTGATTCTGTGTCTCCCTCTCTTTCTCTGCCCCTCCCCCGCTCATGCTCTGTCTCTGTCTCAAAAATAAATAAGTAAAACATTAAAATTTTAAAAAGTATATTCTCCAAGAGTAATATACAGATAGAACTACAATAGACACTAATCACGTCTCAATCTCCCACTCCCATGACAAATCTAAAAACATTTTAAAAGGTATTTTTCCAATTTGACAATAAACTATTAAAAAATAAATAAAAACAATCAAATAATAAAAAAAAAACCTCAAAAAAAAGGTATTTTTTAAACTAACGGCACAAACAAGTTTTTCTGTGGACATAAGCTTTTATTTATCTTGGATAAACATCTGGGAGTGGAATGACTGGCTCATGCGGTAAGTACATGTTTAACTTTTTAAGAAACAGCCAAACTGTTTTAAAAGCAGCCACACCACTTAACATTCCTACCAGCAGTGTCTAAGGGCTCCAGTCCTCCACTTCCTACCGCTTAGGGTGATCAGTCCTTCTCATTTTAGATGACAGCTAGCTAGACAGATAGATGGTAGAATGTGTGGTATCTTCTTGTGGTTTTGCTTTGTAGTTCTCTAATGACTAGTGACATCAGCCATCTTTTCTGGTACTTATTTATATCTTCTTTGACGAACGGTCTGTTCAAGTCTTTTACCCATTTTTTAAGAGTCATCTGTCTTATTACTCGCTAAAATTCCAACAGAAATTATCCTTTTGGCAAGAGGAACCAAGAAAAGGTAGTGATTAAAATGATGTTGGGGGCACCTGGGTGGCTCAGTCAGTTAAGCCTCCGACTTCAGCTCAGGTCAGATCTCACATTCGTGGGTTCGAGCCCCACGTCGGGCTCTGTGCTGACAGCTAGCTCAGAGCCTGGAGCCTGCTTCGGATTCTGTGTCTCCTTCTCTCTCTGCCCCTCCCCCTCTCATGCTCTGTCTCTCTCTGTATCAAAAATAAATAAAACATTAAAAAAATAAAATAAAATAAAATAAAATGATGTTGTACTGACACAAAACTCAACAAATAGCTTAAATGCACTGGATACAGAGCCCAGAAACATACTCTGTGTATGTGGGAACCCAGCGTAGAACAACAGCTTCATTTAAAATTGAGGAAGAGACAAATTATTCCACAAATGGTGCTGAGACAACCAAAGTCAGACCCTATTTCCTACTACCAAGGAATATAACTCACAGATGGATTCTTCACACATCAACATCACTATATATATATATATATACATATATATATATATATATATATAGTGCATGTGTGTGTGTGTGTGTGTGTGTGTATATATATATATACTTGAGAGAAACAGTGTGTGCACACACACGAGTTGGGCAGAGGGGCAGAGGGAGAGAGGGAGAATCTTATGCAGGCTCCACACTCAGCACAGAGCCTGACACAGGGCTCGATCCCGTGACACTGAGATCATGACCTGAACCACAACCAACAGTTGGATGCTCAAACAACAAGTCCCCCAGGCACCCCCTCATCACCAAACTTTAAAATATTATTAATCCTAGTGAAATAATGGCTCTACATAATAATTATCAACATCTGCTAACAGGCCAAAAAAGACAATCACACGTAAGGTGCTTCCTGATGTTAGTACACACCACCTATTCAAGTATTCTTGCCTGAAAAACCCAAACCTGAATATGCTCACGTCTCTAGATCTAACCACCCCCTTTACAGGAATAGAGAAACATATTTAAAATCACCACAGGGATGCTGTCAGCAAAGTCCAGACTCTGGGAATCTTTATGGGATAAACAGCCTAGCTATTTCAACAATTACAAGGGGGTGGCAGAAGGAACAGAGGGGTAACCTGCCAACGGAAAGAGACTTAGAAGACACATCGCTATTGCAAGGCATGGATCTTATATGAATCCAGAATCAAACTAATGCAACACACACACATGCACGCATACATGTATACATATATGCACACACACATGCATGTGTTGCACTTGTACTAGAAAATGTCACTCAGGTCCCTGCCAAGGCACCGTGGCAGGGCAGGGCATACAAGAGGTAAGGAAAGGGGAGATGTAGGCATTCTCTGCTGGGGACACCACCACCTTCCCCTGACTTCTACACAGATGGGGCTTGCTGTGTCAGCTTAAGGGCAGAACCCTCTTCTCACACTGGTCCTGGCCCCTCACACAGGCCCACAATAAAAAAAATAAAAATAAATAAAGTGCAAAAGTGAACTCTTACATCAGATGTCCCAGAGCTGAAGACAAAATATCTGCTATTGCACTTAGTCATTTCAGGAGGCCTGGTGCCTAACTACAGGGTGGAAGAGAGAATGGATGGATGGACAGACGGATGGACAAATGAATGGATGTCCAAGTTACCAACCGCATCCTGAGTCCCACTAAAAGCCCTAGGCTGAATCTATTCCAATGTTCCCTCAGACTGCAGAAAATTTGAAACATACTTCACAAGGTTATACAAAGTCAAAGTTGGACAGGTCCTAGAGGATCATTTGTTCTAACGTCTTCATTTTATAGAGCATAAAACTGAAATGTGTAGAGGACTATTTACCCATTATCTATAGGGACTGAGTCAGGTCTGAAACCCAGGAATCTTGACTCCCAGTACAGTGCTCTTTGCATCAAAGGGTTATTCTTTAAGTAACAAGCCTTTGTCTTGTGTCCTTAACTAGGTCATTCCACCAACTTTGTGGTAACTGTGCTCTTACCCTCCAACCGGTCCAAAGATTACTGGATTGCCAAGGGATCGGCTTTGCTCTGCCAGCTAAATGAGTGAAAAGTCGCCACCTCCTGCTAAAAAAGAACCAGATGAGATCTTTCCCGATGGGGAACAAAGATCTGTGTAACATATACGAGCAAAGCAGCTTTACTTCTGATCTGATTTCAGGTGGTTAGTGTGGCTTTTCTCTTCTAACCTAAAATAAAGTGTCTGAGTGTTTCATTGTGTTGGTAATTCAAGCTCTGATGTGAACACGTGGGTTCAGCACTCACCTCTTAAACCTGCCCCCCTCCCCCATGCCAGAGTGAGGCTGCTTCCCACCGGTAACTTGGGGGGAGTGAGGCGAGGGCCTGGGCAGAATCAGAACTCACCAATTCCTTACCCAGATGGGTTTCCTTCCTCTTTACGCTGATATAAAAGGGTCAGATCCCAACATGGGAGGCAGATGAGCAAACGAGCTGGACAAGATCTTGACCCCATGGTGCCAGTCCCCCCACCCCCACAAGGGCCTATTCTGCTATCCTCAGAGGAGCCTGCTGTGCTTCACAAAAGTGCAGGTTGGTCCTGCCCAACTACAGAATTTCCCCTTCCATGTTAGGATGAACCTGTGTAAAAAGCATCCAAGTCCCACCGGGCACATCTGAGCCCCTGCCACCTCAGAAGCAGAGGCTGTTGGGCCAGCACTGAGATGGAGCAGTCACCATGGCAAACCGTCTTGTGTCAGCCCTGCTAACAAGGGTCTGTTTGGCTCCTCAGCCATAACATGGGCCAATAAACTGGGAATCACCCAGCATGTGGGCCTCTGGATAAAGAAACTTGGAAGAACCGAATCAGGCCCAGTAATCCTACCTTCCCCTTTTACCTCTGCCTCCATCCCCGTATCTATCAAAGCTAAGAATAGACTCAAGTCACAGAGTAGCAGAGAGCAATTATTTGACTTAGAGCTCAGAGCAGGAACCGAGACGACTCTGGCATTACAAGTAGGAACAGGTGCTTACTAAGCCACGGGAATGGCTGCAGCTGCGAAGTCAGAGGCTGACATTTATCTTGCTGTGGACTTGCCACAGCAGCTGTATTTCCAGGTCAGAAAGCTACAGGAAAGTGAGCCAACCTCAGGACTATACCACACTCATGAAGCAGGTGACAACAGGGAAATGCACAGCCTGGCCACTGCACAAACTTATGTCTGCCGCAGCCTGCACATAACTGCCACCACTACTGAAGGGAAGGGTCTCTGTTCCCCTTGAACCCTCCAAGTCTCACATACGTCTGTGCGTTAGGAGACTCTCAGTCATAGCAGGAAGGGAATCGAGGAAAGTTAAGCTCTCCTCCCCCGCAACACAGAGAGTACGGAATGGAGCAAAGGTGGAGGACAGGCTTCCTGAGCACCTTCACCCCACTCTTTAAGTAGACCCGAAAGGTCTTCTGGGCCCTGGAAATGGCTGAGAATGCAGCCTCAAGAAACTCTAGGAAGGGAAGAGCACAGAACTGCAAGCCCAGGCAATCAAGCTCACCCTAATTAGAAACAAACACATCCACTTCCAAGTCCTGGGCAGGCCGTCCGGGTTTCTGGGAGCTGCTCCAAGGCCCAGAAGGAAAATTTTGCCTCGGAGGTGGAGGTGGGTGTGGTGACCGAGCAGGAGGTGCAGTGGGAGGCACGGCTAAAAGCTCCCACTTCAGACTCAACTGAGACAATTCTACTCTTACTCATTTTATACAGATTCCCCCATAAGATTTTATTTATAAAAGGCATCAGCATATAAATAAATAAGACAAGAAGGGGGAGCGTTTGAAAACCACTTTCTCACACAGAACCTCTGACAAATCCTACTCCTTCATCCAGTCTTCAGCCTGTTGGGGAGACACTCACATACATAAAGCACTTGTCAGAATGCAGGAAACAGAACAAAGCTCCTATGGCCTACGGACTCCCCTGATTCCAGAACCAGGAGTAGGAAGAGAAGCAGCAGGAAAGGGAAAAGGGTCAGGATCCTAAGTGGCAGGTAGGGCCCAGGAGTAAAGCAGTGATAATATTTAGAGAGTGTGAGCAAGAGTTGTTTGCAGAACATATACACATTGTGGGGGAAAATCTACAAAGAAAAAGTATTTAATTATTTCCATATAATTCATTTATAATTACTTTCATACAAGTCATTATGTTATAAAACTGTACACCTACCCCCAGCACTGCTGGAAACCCAGAGTGATTCCTTGGAAAGAGAAGAATCAACACTGACATTTATTCTCTCTCTTCTCCTGGGTTGAGCCCATCAAAGCCAGAACAGAGTGTGGAGTACAGGAATGGCCATCCTTCAAGTCCAAGGTGTCAGGGGCCTGGCCTAGCTCCGCCAGTCACCACAGGAGGGATGTCTCTGTTTGGAAAGCCAGCACCAGCACCCAGAACACAGGAGTCCAGAGAGACAGACAGGCACTGCTGGCCACCATCTGGCTGTGGGGGGAATGTCCGTGGCACAGAAGCTGCAGCTCGGGAGAGACGTGCCTATCCAGAACGGGGACCTGGAGCTGTGGGACCTCAGCACTAGGAGGGAAAGAAAGAAAACAGGCTCAGAGCACAGCAGGAGCCACTGGGTACTCCAGGGTCCCCAAATACGCACACGGCCTCTTTTCGTCTCCCTTCTTTAAAGATGAGAATGGATCTTAATACGTTAATGGGCTGCCTGTGTCTCTGTGCTTCAATACGACTACTCCAACAAAACCAAGGAACGCAGGTGCTGAGACCAGCACATTGGACAACTCTCCCTTGGCTACATGGCTCTTGGTTCAAAGATTATTAAAACTCTAAGTGTAAGAAGGCCCAACTCCGATTTGCTTATCATTAGCCTCTGGGCGATCTCAAGTAGGCGCCCCTCCTCACCGACCACACACAGACGCACATCTGAGCTATGAGGAGTCCTCCCTGGGTCTCTGGCTCTCGTCCCTACCCCAGCTCATATCCGGTATGAACACCATGCAGACATCCCAGGCCAAAACAGTAGGAGCTGAGGGGCTCAAGATCTCAGACACACCCAGACCTTTCAGTTCAGCTCCGGTGTAAAGTGCCCAACTCTGGGCCACCTTAAAAGGAAATAGCCAAACTGAAAAAGTATTGGACAGGTCAGTTCATTCCACCACCCAATGAAGGATGGTCGGAGGGCCACCCTTGGTCACATGGAACATAGACACCAGCAGGACCCCTGTTCTCCAGGTCCCATTTGGCTGCTGGCTTCCATCCACTTAAAAATGCCAATCCCACAGCACACTGGATGCCTGCTTCAAACCTTTCAGTGGCTCCTCACTTCCTCAGGCATGAGGCTCTGTCACTCCACTCCATTTCCTATCTGGACCCACCCCACCCCACTTGACCCCCCAGGCTCCAACCATAATGATTTCATCTTGGTTTCTTCAACATGCTCACTCTTTCCAGGCTTTCGAACTGTTCCCTTTGCTTGGAACTCCTTCCTTCCTTGCTCAGCTATTTACTCATTCAACAACATTTATTATCAAGCACCTGTGCAGGTACTGGATCCCTGAATCTCCTGATCCACACTCAAAAGTTCTGATCATTGGGCTCCACTTTGTGAAGCTTCTCATCAGCCATCAGCCAAAAGGTCCCTTCCCTCCAGGAGGCCTTTCCTCACCACTCCCCCAAACCTTAACAGTAACTTCCAACACACACACAAGCACACAACATAACACACAGCACATTCCCACAGCACCCTTTGCAGATATCAAAATCTGGCTTCCTCCCTAGAATGCAAATCCATGAAGGCAGAGGGCTAATGCTCGTCTGGTTTACTTCAAAGCCACAGCACCCAACACAACAGAAGGCACACAGGAGGAACTCAATACATTTGGGTTGAATCAAACTGGACCCTGGAACGCAGGCCTCTCCGGTGTAGTTCTTCCAGAAGCCTTATGCCCTGCAGACCAGGCTGAGTCACCACCTTTGACTCCTCTATCCACCTCTGATCCACCTCCTAAGCATCATCCGAGTGCATTCTGTGGTCACCATGCTCTCTGTAAAACTTGGGGGCTGAACAAGCATGTTCCCTGTTGCTTCCAGCTCTGCAAAACTATGACATCTTCCCCAAGCTGCAGTGAAAAAAGGCTGGCAAATCAACACACCCATGCATGTCCACACCCACCCCCCCATTCGTTCTTTAAAAAGATAACAAAGCCCTTACTCTGGCTTGAAGCAACCACCTTTAATCACTGGGTTCATCTCTATCACAGTGGACAGAAGACCAGTGCCCAAGACTGAGCAACAGGAAAGGCTGGTCCACGAGGGAGGTTGCTCATCCCCACCAGAGCCTTGAACCTCCCCCTCTTAAGCAGGCTGACGGATATTCCTGGGCTGCTCCCCACCAGGGCTCCCGGTGGGGAGGATGGATGCTCCTGGCCTGCTCCCCGGCCCGAACCACGGCCTCACCTCTCCTCCAGTCGGACCCACAGATCGCTGAACTGCCGAAACCGCTGCTTTCGCTGTGGCCGAGGCCGCCTCCGTTTCTTCCGAAACTTCTGCTCCGCTACGACTCCCAGGTGGGCACTGCCAGGCGGGGACACGTGGAGAGGCCACAGCGAGTGCACTGCGGACTCAGTTTCCGGTGCCCGCGCTTCCGCCGTGGGCACTTCCGGAACTAAGATGGCAGAGGAGGCGGGCCCTGATGAGGGGCTTTTACTCTTCTCTCTGTGAACAGGGGTGGAGGAAAGATGGATTTGAAGGAGGGTCACATGCCCTCAAGGACTCAGGGACTAAGCTGTCTAGGGAGCGTTCTCCAAGCCACCTCCAGAATTGATCACTTTGACGCCTTAATTTCTCCCTCACATACTGTTGCGGTAGTCGTTCCAAATCCCCCGGCCCTGGGGAGGAAATAGAAGATTTCTTTTTAATTGCATATAATTACTGCCCTTCCCTAACAATGGGTCACAGGTATATAAAAAGTCACTAAAGATTACAGCATTGAAAGTGACACTTAAAAAATGTTTAAATGCCATTTACTTAAAACAAAGGAAGGAGCCCTTAATCACGTTAACCCCTCCTGTACCCCTGCAAGGGCTCTACTCAGAAAGAGGCTGTAGCAACCCCATATCCCTACGTGAATGACTGCTAGTGTTCACAGTGTTCTACCCACCTCAACCCAGGTCCTACCACAAACCATCGTTCCCAAAGGGAACATGTTTTTCACTACTGATGAGAAACTCTAACTTGTTTCTAGTCTTCCCTGCCTCCACCCCCCACCTCCAGCACCCCACCCAAAAAATCTCTTCCAGTGAGGAAATGAGCCATGAGAAAGACCCAGTTTCTTGCTACCACAGGACTTCCGTCAAGAGTTTAGTTGGGGTTGAGGAGGGCAGTAAGAGAAGAATCCAGCCACTAGAGGTCAAGCCTATCATCTCCTGCTGGAGACAGTAAGGGCCCTGAGGCTCCCATCCAGCTGAGGAAAGGGAGCAGAGCTGTGCTATGTGCAGTCCCCAACAATGTGGGTGCAGCAGACCAGCCTGTATAAGAACTCAGCCGTTCTGCCCTGATTCAGCCTTGATGAGCAGCCCACCTGCCAAAAGCAGGGCTCAATTCTGACTCACAACTTGATAGAACCTGAGATCAATTAATATTCATGGCCCTGTGTGAGGAAGGCAGAAGGACTAAGAGATAGAAAATGAAAATGGGAAAGACTCAGGTTGGATAAAAAAGGTAAAAGAAGGGAATTCATTCCTCAAGTGGCAAAGAAAGAAGAAAGGCCCCTGTTCTGAACTTGAGGCTGGGAACCACTGCAACATATAGTCACAGTTAAAAGGCCCCTGGAGGACAGAACTGCCAGATTCATCACTGATCCAGAGCCTAGCACAACACCTGACACATAAGTGTGACACCACTTAGATGAACCTCTTCATTATATCAACAAAGAAACAGGGGCCCAGAGAGGGAAAGCGCTCTGCCTAAGGCTCTCCGGTGGCCTCCTAGAGGATTCAGGAGCAAATGGTCGGGCAGCCCCCATGTCCAGGCACCCTGCCCCAGCAGAGATTACATCTATGTCATCCTTGACCTCCATATAACCCAAACATGCCCTGGCACACCATAGGCATTCAGAAAAGTCAGTTGCAAAGAGCATGGACTCAAATTCACTCAGCTCTTATGGCCCCAAGCAGTGGGGTCAAATCACAGCTTTGGTTCAGTTCAACTCCCAAGAGACACAAGAAGCCCTCAGCTGACTTACAGGTGGGCAAGGCCAGCGTTTGAGAACCAACTTTATTACCCTTGGTGGCTGGGGGAGAGGGAGGGGGAGGCCATTAATCCAGAAATTAATTTTACTTCTCCTGATTTTTATGTTTCTCATATTTCACAGCTGAGATGTTGTAGAGAATCATAACACCCACTTTACAATTAAAGAAACTGAGGACCAGGAAAATAGACTTCCTTGCTTAGGTTCCAGCAAGGATTCAGTGCCATTTTCAAATAACATTCATCAAGGGTTTTTTTTTTCAGTTTATAAAGCTAACTTATTTTCACTAAAGAAAATACGGAGAATATAGAGTAGGGTCACTATTACCTCCAAGGAAAGATCCTACAGACAAATGCTCATAGGCTTAAGGGACCCAGGGCAGTAGAGGTGGCTGCTCCTCTGCCAGGAACAGAAGATTCCAGCTGTTGAACACAGTCTAACTCATCCCAGAGCCCCTGGGCTAGCCTGAGCATCCCGCCCAAGGTTGACAGTCTAGGTTATCAGGTTTCTGTCCATCTGAGTTCCCAGAGTTTAGTGAAACCTCTAGGTCCTTAGGAAACCTAGGTCCATGGTCATTTTGGCCACAATATGGGACTCTTGTTGTGCTTGAGAGATTGCTTGTCCCCTGCCAGCACTTCACACAATCTACTCACTTCATGAAAGCCTGCAGAAAAGAGAGACCCTGGTTGACGTGGCCTCTCCCCTGGGCACACACCCACCGGAGGACATAGACCAGGAAAATATCCAGGAAGGAGCCCAGGCCTGGAGACTAGAACAAGATCATTAGACTTTCTGAACCTCTGCTGCCTCTATAAAGTTGATCTATCTCACCCGGTTGCTGTGAGGATTAAAACTACCCATGCACCATGCTTCACACAGGGCTGAGCACACAGTGTGCACCCCATGTGGATCCCCCTTTCCTCCAGTCCCACTACCTGGGGATGACAGACACTGTATGTACCCCAGCAAAGCTGACCAGAACCCGAGAGCACCCCCCCCCTCACTGTGCAGCCAAAGGACATCCACCAGATCCCCGTTGGTGTTATTTGCTGTGGTGGGCAGAATAATGACCCCTAGAGATGCCCGTGTCCTAATCCCTGGAACCTGTGAACTATTGTTTGTTACCTTTTCTGATAAAGGGGATTTTATGGGTGTGACATAGGACCTTGAGATGGGAGATTACCCCAGGCTACCTGGTTGGGCCCAGTCTAATCACATGAGTCCTTAAATCCAGAAAACTTTTCTGTGGCCAGTGGGAGATACAACTACAGAAGAATGGTCAGAGAAATGCAGTCACTTTGAAGTGACTTTGAAGATGGAAGGAGAGGTCACAAACCAAGAAAGGTGAGCAACCTCTATGACCTGGAAAAGGCACGGGCCCCTGGGTGGCTCAGTCAGCTAAGCGGCTGACTTCGGCTCAGGTCATGATCTCGTGGTTCATGAAGTCGAGCCCAGCGTCAGGCTCTGGGCTGACAGCTCGTAGCTTGAAGACCACTTCAGATTCTGTGTCTCCCTCTCTCTCTGTCCTCCCCTGCTCATTCTCTGTCTCTCTGTTTCTCAAAAATAAATAAATGTTTAAAAAAAATTTAATATATTTTTTTACATTTATTTAATTTTGAGAGAGTGAGACAGAGTGTGAATGGGGGAGGGGCAGAGAGAGAGGGAAACCCAGAATCCAAAGCAGGCTCCAGGCTCTGAGCAAGCACTTAGCACAGAGCCCGACGTGGGGCTCGAACCCATGAACTGTGAGATCATGACCTGAGCCGAAGTCAGACACTTAACTGACTGAGCCACCCAGATGCCCCCCCAAAAAAAATTTTTTGATTAAAAAAAATCTGTGTCTCTCTCTCTCTCCCTGACCCTCCCCTGTTCACGCTGTCTCTCTCTCTCAAAAAAAAAATAAATAAATAAAAACATTTTTTAATAAAGTTTAAAAGAAATGGGGCACCTGGATGGCTCAGTCAGTTAAGCATCCGACTTCAACTCAGGTCATGATCTCGTGGTTCATGGGTTCAAGCCCTGCATCAGGCTCTGTGTTGACAGCTCAAAGGCTGGAGCCCGTCTTCAGATTGTGTCTCCCTCTCTCTCTGACCCTCCCCTGCTCGCGCTCTCTCTCTCTCAAAAAAAAAATAAAAACATTAAAACATTACAAAAAAATTTTTTAAGTTTATAATCTGGAAAAGGCAAGTAAACCGATTTCTCCCCTAGAGGCCGGAGAGGACAATGCAGCCCCATGAACACCTTGATTTCAGCCCACTGAGACATGTGTCAGACTTCTGAGCTACAGAACTGTAACATAATCACCAGTGCTTGAGGACAGAGTTTATAGTAATTTGTTGTAGCAGCAAAAAAAACCCTCTAATACAGCATCCATTACCCTGGGAAGAGGTGTGGGGGTGAGGAACGGGCTAAACATTTGGGATCAGCCCGGCAGGACCCCTGTCCCTTCCTCTTCGCTGCCCAGGCAAGGGCAGTTTCACAGCCAGGGCCTTGCCTGTGTATTCCAGCCTGCTGAATACAAGAGGGTAGGGGCTGCCAGTCGCCCTCCCCTCACTGTCCAGCTGACGGGGCTACCCCAAGACCCAAGGGGCTGGCAGGCCTAGAGTGAGCTAGCTCACCAGTTGGAAGCCTCCTGCCCCCACCCACACCACCTGCCCCGGAATCTAGCTCCATATCATCCCTTAGGGGTTATCACATGGCTGCTAAGGAGGGGAAGAAGGAAGCAGGTGTCTCCATAACCACTGTGCTGGCTCTTGCCAACACCTTCACTGGGGGCATTTCCCCCACTCTGGGCCCTTATCCCGTCACCCCTGCTTCTCCCTAACCAGGGCTCCTTTCCAGGCTTCATGCTCCCTCGTGGCCTCCCCTGGAGCACTGCTCACCTCTAAAACCTCGTGGACACTACCCTAACAGAGCACATACTGTGTGCCAGACACCCGGAGAGCTACTGCAGAAGCACACGTCAAAGCGCGGGGGCCAATGTGAGGGGCGGACCTGGGCTGGAGCAGAGGACGTGAGGCATTTGTGCTGGATCTCACAGATTCTGAGAGAATTAGGGGTGGAGATGGTGAAAGACAGAGGAAACTGCTCGAACAAAGACAAAGGATCTGGGAAGTAAGAAGTGGAAGAAGAAAGGGCAGAAAGAGAAGGGATGTGCAGGCGGAGGAGTCTGAACTGTACCCTGGCTCCAATTAGCTGTGTGGTCCTTCAGTTTCTCCATCAGTAAAGGAGAAGAAACACCCAGCCCACAGGCTGGCTTTGAGGATTAACTGAGGGTCCGTGTGAGCCTGGCTGCCACCTGACAATCGATCAGTAAGTGTTCTTTCCTCCCCTGGAAATGTGAGCACCAGTTCTCAGCTGGATGTCAGCACCAGTTCTCAGCCCTCACTGGACACCAGAATCACGGAGAGATTTTTCAAATATTGATTCCTGACCTCCCTTCCTCCCGCAGGCAGGTATTAGGGTTAGAGACAGAAGCATGAAGCCTGAGCATAACCATCAACACGTGTGTACACACATGCACGCACATAGACATGCCTGTGCACGCACATACACACATGTACGCACACACACACTCCAGGAAGGGTCCTCTCTAGCACCCACAAGCACTGTGTGCCAAATACCAGTCCAATCAGGCCAAGCCAGGGTTCGAGAAGGGACAAAGCACCTGCTTTCCAGAAGCACACGGTCCCCCCAAAACAAGCAGAGAACCACTAAGGAAAGACCCACAGTCCCCCCGAAACAAGCAGAGAACCACTAAGGGTTGGGTTCTCCCTCCAGGGCTCAAGGAAAACAGGAGAGAGAAAAGGATCAAGACCTGGGCAGTGAGCAGAGTTGAAGGAGGAGAAGGATTTTCGTCACCAGGGACAGATGGATGACAGTGACCTGGACAGAAAGTTTTCTGATTCAGGAAGCACACCTGTGCTGGGGTCTGGGTGCCAAGAAACCAGCGTAAAGAAACTAGACTTTGGAAGAGAAGAGTGAGAGACCACCGAAGGTTTCTGAGGAAGGGACACTTGCAAGATTTAGTCCCACAGAGAGCGAAGAATGGACCAGAGGGAGCAAGCCATGAAAAAGGAGAGGAGCAAACCCAAGAGGAGAGGTTTTAATGGAGAAAGCCAAGGTGAGATGGGGGTGAGACATGAGGTGAGGGCTTTTAGAGAGCAGACGTGCTGTTTGAAGAACCGTTATTACTGACGCGCTGGCTGTGGGACATGAGAGGTGGGGGTAAGACAGCCCAGGATGTACCCACGATTGTCCACTAGGAGGCCGCCGGAGAGAATCCCGGCTCCCGGATGGGAACTGGACTGCTGGGGAGGCCCCTCTGGGGTGAAGGGCTGGGGAGAGGCCCCGGTTCGAAACAACATGAGCTGCAGGTGGGCCTTCTGACGAGAAGGAGGGCACCTGGGGAAGGGCAGCCATCAAGCCGACACCACAGCTGACCCCCTCTCTACCCCGCAGCAGAGGGCCGGGCATTCTCCTCCCTACCGCTGCGACCTCTGCCAGGAGGGGGCGCTGGTGACCGCGGTCGGGAGGGAGCGGGCGAGGAAAGGAGGGTTAGGGGCAGAGGTCCTATGTTGGAGCCTCCACCGCCAGTTCCTCGGAATGTGACTGCACTCATAGGCAGCGCCTTTAAAGAGGTGATTAAGTTAAAATGAGGTCGTTAGGGTGGGCCGTAATCCAATCTGACTGATGTCCTTGCGAGAGAAAATTTAAACACACAGAGACACTAGGATTGTGTGCGCACAGAGGAAGGCCATGTGGGGCCAGGGAGAGGGTGGCCACCTGCAAGCCAAAGAGAGGCCTTGGGGGAAACCAAACCTACCCACACCTTGATTTTGGACTTCTGGCCTCCAGAACTATAAGAAAATAAATGTCTGCTCTTTAAGTGCCCAGGCCGTGGCATTTTGTTATGGTGGCCCAAGTTCACTAGTTCAGAGGGGAGGGGAGGGTCCACAGAGCCACCAAAATGAAAAATAAACAGACCTGGGAGGAGAAACAGCTCAGGGAAGGAGAAAGGGCTCTGCTCCTGCCCCGAGAAGGGTCTCACAGGCACGCCCTGCACCTCTAGCCCTTCTGACCCTACCTTATGACTGATTCCACTGTCTGCCCCCCCGACATTTCCCAAATGCCCACTGGAAAGGCACTGAACATTAAGCCTAATCACCCCTCCTGGGGCCCCCAGGACCATGGAACAACCTCTTCTTTGCCTCCTTCTCTGCCCCAAGGCTGCTGAAGAAAAGGCCAGTGTGGCCTCTGTTGCCCAAAGTGCCCGTACAGCCAACCCACGTCTGACACAGCCCTGGCCACAACAGGAAGCCAGCAGAGCTGGGTGCCAAGGGTCCCTTTAGCAGCCAGGCAGGGAAGGTGGTAACAGCCACGCTGGGGGCCTCCGGAGCCCCTCAGGGTATATCGCCCACCCTGGCGCAGGGGCAGCCCGGTGGGGCTCTTGGCTCTGCTAGCTGCTCCCCAACCAGGATAGAAGCACAGGAAGGTTACTTGTTGATGGGTCGTCCAGCGGGGGCGTGTTCTACCTCATAGCCTTCGCGCCGCAAGACATCAAGCACTGTATTGTTGCCCATGAAATGACCTGCGGTAAGAAAAACGATCAGAAACACAGGCATACCCCCAGACACACGCCCCAGAACAAAGAAATAACTGTGCCAACCCTCCACCCTTCTGTCCAGCCCAGTAGAGTTCCAAAGAGCTTCTGAAGTCAGGCCTCCCAACCACCCACGAGGGCAGGCAGGAAGGGACAAGCAGTGTTTCAGAGATGAGGACATGGAGGATCAGAAGTGTGGGGTGGGCTGCCCAGAGTCACACAGCAAGGGGAGAGGCTGGACACCCAATCCTAACCTTCTAGGTCTGAATGCAGTGTTAACAGTCCCCACCATTTTTGTCATTTACAAAATCCAACCACCTCTGAGACCCGAGCCCCCTTCTGCCCCACACATAATTATACAGGCACAGTGAAACAAAACAACACCAAAAAAAAAGAAAAAACACCTCCATTTAGCAGAAGCCACCATAGCTGGAAACCTCAACCTGAATTTTATTTCACTTCCTCCCTTTTAATAAAAAACAAAGATCAACCAGGCAAGCTTACAATGACATCTTAGACATTTTCAAGGCCAAGAGCAGATCCTGGGATTAACCTTCTTTCCATTCAGGTTTTGATGCATTTTAATGCTCAGAACGGACATGATAGTCCGGGCTCACAATGTTCCCTCTCTATGACAGTGTATGGCACTTTAATGTCCTAAATGGCTGATTAAGTTGTAGCACTCCATCCTGTGGTTGAGCAGAATCTGGGAGGTATTGTTCTTATCTGCACTTTAAATTGGAAAACTGGGGCGCCTGGGTGGCTCAGTCGGTTAAGCCTACGACTTCGGCTCAGGTCAGATCTCACATTCGTGGGTTCGAGCCCCACGTCAGGCTCTGTGCTAACAGCTAGCTCAGAACCTGAAGCTTGTTTCCGGTTCTGTGTCTCCTTCTCTCTCTGCGCCTCCCCCTCTCATGCTCTGTCTCTCTCTGTATCAAAAATAAATAAAACATTAAAAAAAAATTGGAAAACTGAGGTAAAACAGGTCCAGGCTTCACACTATAAGCAGCCGCAGAGCAGAATCTAAAACCCAGGCCGTTTGGACTCCAGGGTCTATATAATCCTGACACATCAATACTCAATAACCAGGGACCGGGACAGCAAATTAAGGTACATCCAAGCTGCTAGACAGGCAACAGGCAGTCTGTAGGTCTCTCCTGTGCCCTGTTCCCACAGGGTGAACCTGGATCAGCCTCTGAGAGCCTGGGGAGCCCAAGGGTGGTCACTCGTGGAAGATACTGGACTCTACTACATTCTTGGGTTCGACTGTAGAGTCTGTGACCTCAAGATTGCTCAGGGGAACTGGCTCGGATGAAAGGGATGTTGGTTGGCAAGGCCCAGATTAGCCCTGGTACGTACACAAGTGCAATAAACTCACGCACATATTTTGCCTGGACTGGGGCAGGGCGGGGGGAGCAGGGAGACGATGACCACAGGGCTTGCAGAGTGCCGCAGGGACACTCACTCCCCCAGCCATTACCGAGCCCGCGTAGCAGGGAGTGATCACAAAAACCAAGTAGCCAACAGTCATTGAGCATTACTAGGCACAATTACACATCACTTGACACCCCCCCGCCCCCCACCCCCAACAACAGCCCTATGAGGTGGGCGTATTATTATCTCCATTTTACAGGTGAGCGAGAGACACAGAGACGAAGCAGATTGCATCTCAAACCCAAGTGGTCTGGCTCCAGAGTCCACCCTCTCAAGCAATTCGGAATAAAAAACGGTATCCCTCAAGTGAACAAACTGCCCCATTACCAGTGCTTTCTCAGGGTCAAACCTGTTGTTTGATTTTAAATTCTGGAGCTTTTAGTTTTTGTTTATCCTCACTTTGCAACTAAAAGTTTGCTAACCACAGACTTTTTAAAAATGTTTAACCATTAAGGCTAAGTGTCGGGAGCAATTTCTGTGGTTCCCTCTGGTCAAAACAGCCTTCAGAAGACACGAGGTGAAACGGATTCCTGCGGTGGAGGAAGCACGCCAGGAAGAGAACGTGGCACTGGCGGCTGTCGAGGGCGCCCCCAACCCCCCCCCAGGCGCCCAGCTGTGAGGCCTCTGCCCAGCGCTGCGGCAATATGATGAGCTGTGCCCCAGAACGAGGCAAGCGCAGGTGCTGCGTCTCACCTGGACCATCTGCCCAGCACAGTCCTCAGCTGGAGGGCCCACCCTCCCAGCTGCTCAGATCAACCTGCCACCTGGCTGCCAGCCAACCCGCTGCCCACTCTCACGCCACACGGTAGGCCACTATCATCTCAAAGCATCCGTCCTTCCCCTGCACCCAGTGCCCCGCTATCCCGCCACTGGACCATCAGGGAAGCTTTTGAGAGATCAACTGAGTCTTGCAGGAGTGGAAAACTAAAGCCCACGCTCAGGAGCTGACACCTTCAATCCTGGAGAACCCGGCACAGCCTCTGGGACCAAGCTACCAGCTCTGTGTCCTAACAGAGGGCCACCATCATGCCTACCAGGGGCCATGGGCGGCTTCTGGGACCTACCCCCTGTTGGGGCGCTGCAGAGCCAGAGCTAACAACTTTGCTGAGACAGGCCAGGCATGGGCACAGTGCAGCACAGCACTGGGCACAATCCCGATAGGAAATACGAGACTTAGAGAAGAGGAAAACCACTCACACAACTCACAGGGGACCAAGCACCAAAGGCAGAAACTGTTCATTTGTGAACATGATGTAGGAGCCCAACCTTTCATTTTTTCCACAACTTTATTTGACTATAACTTACATAACATAAAAAATCATCCTTTATTTAAAGCTTATTTTCTTTAGTGATCTCTGTACCCAACATGGGGCTTGAACTCATCACCCTGAGATCAAGAGTCCCATGCTCTGCGGACTGAGCCATCCAGGCACCCCTAAAATTCATCTAATTACAGTGCACAATTCCGTGATTTGGGGAATATTTGCAAAGCTGTGCCACCATCACGACTATCTACTTTTAAAGCATTTTCATCAGCTGAGATTTTGAGAACGATCACATTGAATGTCAAGATCAACTGGGGAGAATATCGTCATTTGAATACTATTCAAGCCTTCCAATTCATGACCACGAGGTGTCTTTCCATTCACTTAGGTCTTCTTTAATTCCCTCTGATAATCTTTTTCGTTTTCATGAAATGTCTTGATAAATTTAGTACTAAGTCGGTTTTTTTATGCTTTTAAATGGAACTAATTTCTTAGTTTCATTTTCAAATTATTCCCTGCTAGAGTATGGAAACACAACAGATTTTTGTGTACTGATCTTGTATCCTGCCTCCTTAGACCCTGGGTTTTTAGTCCTATGAGTTTTCTGATGGGTTACCTAGGATTTTCCATACACAAGTCCATGTCATCTGAGAAAAGAGATAGCTTTACTTCCTCTTTTCCAATCTGAATGTCTTTTATTCCTTTTCCTAACTTTGCTGGCTAGAACCTTCACACGTTGTTGAAGAGAAGTGGTGAGAGCAGCCATCTTTGTTCCTCATCCTAGGAGGAAAGCATTCCATCTTTCACTGTTTTAGATGTTAATGTGGGGTCTTCACGGTGACCCTTTAACAGGCCGATGAAGTGAGTTCCCTTCTAGCCCTCGTTTGACGAGTATGTTTATCATGAAAGAATGTTGCACTTTATCGATGGCTTTTTCTATGTCTATTGAGAGCATGTGTTTGCCCTTGAGTCTACTAATATGGGGGGTGACATTAATTGACTTTCAGACGTTGTCGTATAGGTCCCCCAAAATACATCTGCACTCTGATTCCTGGAACCTGTGAATGTTATCATATATGGCAAAAAAAAGAAAAATTTCAAATGCAATTAAACTAAGGATCTTGAGATTAGGTGATTATACTTGACCTCTCACTCGGCCACTCTGGAAATGCTCTTCTCCAACCCCCACCCCACCCCATTTTACCAGTAAAAAAAGCTGAGGGAGGTGACTGGCCCAGGTTTATGAAGTTAGTGGAAGAATTGAAAGGAGAAAGCCAAGGCCAGAAAATGCTTCTGCACACTACCCAGTCTCTGGCATTTCTTTTCTTTCCTTCTTCTTTTTTTTTTTTTTTTTTTTGATGTTTATTTATTGGGGCAGAGAGAGAGAGAGAGAGCACATACGCATGATCTGGGGAGGGGCAGAGAGAATCCCAAGCAGGCTCTGTACTGTCAGCACAGGGCCCGACAAGGGGCTTGAACTCATGACTGTGAGATCATGACCCAAGCCAAACCTCAGTCGGATGCTTAACCCACTGAACCACCCAGGCACCCCAAGTCTGTTGTCATTTCTGTGTTTAATTCTGGAGGTGCAAAGCTGTGCTAGAATGACTCAAGAAGAGGAGATAATTTATTTCAAAAAGTCCACAAAAGGAAATCATTCGCCCAGACTCCTTCCAGGTACACTGTTAATAGTTGGTAATAGCTGATGTTTCCGCCCCAGGTCTCAGGCCTGGGAGGCTCAGAGTCAGAGAGGAGAGAGGAGACAATACACATTTTAGGGGAAGTTAAAAAAATAAAGGGTACCATAAAGAAGTTGGGATTAAGTGGCAAATTGGGAAGAGAAAGAAAGGCCTTCCCAGCTCCCAGGAGAGTGTGTCTTGAATACCAGGTGGAGAGAGGGCCATGGTGATGTCACAGGGAGGGACCAGTCCGCCCAGCAAAGTTTCCACAGTGCTGGATACTCAGGCCTCAGCTGCAGCCACTTCTCAAGTGAAATAAGTCAGAGAAGCTACCCCCCATCTCACCTCTTACAGGCAGCCCCGCTCCGCAGTCCCTTGTGGAAGGAGCCGCAAAGCCCAGCCTCCCAGCAGAGGTAACCTAAGACTCACCGGCTCCAAAGGCAAAGAAAAAGCCTTTGTCCGGAAACTCTTCCAAAAGGGCCTTCACCCGCTTCCCCATTCTCTCATTCCGCTTGTAGATGAGCTCCTGGCGGAAGTAGCTGTCAATCTCCTGGGCAGTGACGCGCTCCTGCGGCGGCAGTGTGGCGTTAATAAAATTGGGAACCTCCGCCAAAAGACACAGAAAAAGCAAATTAGGGGCAAGAGAGTCGCTAATCAAGTTGCTTCATTTGAGCCCCAAATCACCCAGCCAAGAAGGTCAAGCAGGGGAAGGGCAAGACGAACACACCACTCTTGGGGTCTCCCACCAACTACTTTTCAAGCTGTGGTGTCAGTCTCTGTGACCCAAGTGAAAACACAGTCGACGCACTGCGCTGAAAGTGCTCAGGCTATTTTAAACAGTACTTCTGTTCTATTCCAATGAGAATGCTTGATGCCATGTGTTTATATCCGGAGACCGTATCTTTGCCTAACACATCCATCCTCTTTACTTGTTAGATTCACACATGCTTTCTCTACCAAACTAATGTTACATAATTACATATTTTAGAATCAAAATTATAACTGTCCTGCTGAATAGATGGCATGTCTATAACCATTCACCCGTCTTCTAAAGACCACACAATTTTAATTTTCATTATTTCTCCAATTCCCATGTATCCCTCTTGCTTTCTCCAGTGTTCTTTGCCCTCCTGGCAAATATTTCCCCCGGTTCTGGTGCACATGTGAGCCAATTTCAGTATTTCAGCCAACAACAGGGGCTGTTGGTGAGGTGATACACCGCGCTCCCTCCCCACCTCCCCTGGATTCCCTCCTCCTGGGCGCATGCTCTCTTCCCTACCTAGGGATTACTGTGCTCAAATATAAAACAGAATATCTACCCTGGCTGCTTCTCCCATGTGCAGTAGCCTCCCAAAGACCTTCCGGAAGTCCTCACCCTGTAACATCGCCATCCATTTCCACTTGAGATGGCCAACAGATCCCCTTTCGCCATTTCCTTGAAATGATACTTTTTTCATTTTCAAATCCAAAGTCTTCATCTTCTCCTTTATCATCTTTTTAAAAATCATGTCATTTATGTGAGATCCTTCCATCCATTTCCTCAAGTCCCTTCTCTTCAACAGAAGCTTCCTTTGTACCAGCCTCTCCCCACGGGCGGCCCAGAGCATGCAGGGTGACCTCCCACTGCTAAATGCCAAAAGTGACCTATGACCTGTTCCCCCGGGCCTGACCAGCCCGGCCCTCCTGGCACTGAGGCAGGCACATTCCCAATACCCCACACCAGAGGCAGGGTCCTGTGAGCAGGTGTGAAGGGATGAAAGAGCCACAGGAAAGGGATGCATAAGACATCTGTTCCTGACTGCCACCAGCCTTACCATTTGTCCATATTTCCAAATCCCCCATACATATTGGCTTTTTCTCTGCCATTTCAAATTTTAATTTTCCAATAGATCTCAACTTCTCTCCCCTCTTTCCCCACCCTCACCAAGAACTGTCATCACCCTCACTGTACTACTCTTCCGTCAGGTGTTTCTTGTTTTCCTCTTCCTCTCGCTTTGCCTTGGTTTAACTTCCTCCAGCTCCAGACTCTCTGGAAAGCTCATTCTATCTTCTGACGCTTGTGGGGCTGATGCTGGATCCAGCCCCTGTTGTTCCTCTCCCCAGGCGGCCATTCCTTTTTCACCTCTTCCATTCACTCATGTTTCCTTAGGGTCCCCAGATCTAACAGACCCCCAGCATCACTCACAGCCCCCTACCACATGAGGACACTGGTCCTGGTGGGAGAGACAATGCATGCCCCAGCTCAGAAGCTCAGCTGCCATTTTACAGCCCCGTGAGCTTGGTGAGGAGAGGGGAGTAGCCATGGCTGGTCCTGTGGGAAGCTCGTTGATGAAAGACTAACAAATATCCCCACCATAGGGACGCTGCGCTCCTCTGAGCTTCCTTCCCCTTGAAGGCCCACAGGTAATACCTGTCCCGTGTGTCACTCATTGCACCAGTCCGGCCATGAACATATCCAAGCCCATCATGCTCACGCAAGCTGTAGCCTAAGTTCTCTTCCATCATTTCCCGGAAGGGTTGCCTAAGTGAGCCAGGGGCTTTCAGACTCGGATCCCTTCCCTGCTCCGGAAGCAGCTTCATGCTGCCTGTTGCCCAGGACTTGAGGCCTGCCCCTGGATCTCCTGAAGCTTTTCTTCCTTTGCCTGGGATCCTGGAATTAACTCTCTTCAATGCCCCCTCTGTCCTCACGTATCATAAAGAATGGCTCTATTAGCCACAGCATCTCATTCAACATCTAAACCTGCCCAATTTTATTTTTAGAGCCCTTTATGATCTCAATCCTTTGTTCAGGGAAGATTCAGGTGTCAGCAGGTAATGGCTTTATTCTTGTGTTTAAACGCAGGCTGCGCTAGGCAGAGGACAAGGGCCCTCACCTGGGAGCTGTCATGACTGAAGATGACGGAGCTGAGGTCCCCACAGTTATAGTGTTTGATGAGATCCTCCGTCGTGTAGGGGATCTGAAGGCTGCCTGCTCGAAGGCTCTCCTGCTGCAGGAGGGTCTGGTTCAAAGCAAAGATGACCTAAGGGGAGAAAACACAAGGGCCTTTTAAGATCACTGACACAGCAATCATTAGCCGCCATCTTATTTCTTTTGTTTGTGGTTGACAATAACCTCACCTCTGGGTTTTTGCCATAAGAATATGGACGCTGCTGCTAAAAAAAGGAAACACAAATCCCCAGGTGGTGTCCAAAGAAAAGGAGGACAGTCCTGCCCAACTCGGTCCCCTGTGGCTCACACTGGAAGGAAGTACCTTAAGAGGAACACAGACAACCTGGAGCTATCCCATGAGAGCCACCAAGAGGTAAAGAGACCAGAGAATGGCTGCAGAGGAAGGTCTGAAGAATGGGGAGGAAGGACAGGAAGTAGCCAGAGATAAACAGACAGACTCGTACCAAAGGCTCCACTCACATGAAGGACCGGACAGGAATATATACGTGACATACACAAGTCTGCTCTAACCATCCGTCTGCTGGCTAATAGATTTACTGGGTCGGCAGAATGTTAATAAAGTTATGGTGGAAAAAGGGAGAAACAAGGACTAAACAAATCAAACAGTTGATCTGTACAAGTTTCCAGAGTCTGATACGCTAGTTAGCACCACGCTTCTTCCTGAAAGGAGAACGTGCCTGGCCTCCCACGTTTCTCTGAGGCACGCATCACAAGAGAAGGGTTCACTAGAACACCCTTTAGGAAAATCCAGACTCAAGGAATTTTACAAAACAGTAGGTTCTCCGTGGACCCGGAGAGCTGCGTCAGAGGGGAAGGGGGGACTCTGGCACCAAGGTGGCCTGGGGCTGGCCATCCTGTATGAGGCTCCTGACAGCACTGAAGAGGCTGTGGCATTTTCTCTCCTGTTCTCTCCAGGTATGGATGCAGACATATCACCTTCCACAGCTGCCCTTCCACGTGCTGCCCCAGGAATCCGTGTACAGACACTGCTTTGCTGGAATATTCCCCCGCTGTTTGCTGAGAGGCAGGCAGGCAGGGTCTGCCTGAGCACTCTGACTGTGAGGTCTTCAGCAGGAAGTTTTTGATTCTCCAGAGACAACCTCTTACACATCTCAAGTCAGCAAATGACCCCTTCCTTTCTCCTGGCACACATTCTCCCCAATCTGAGTGGCAAAGAGGCTCTTGTTGAGTTGCTTCCCCCGGGGCCACTGCGGCTGGAGCCTGCTGTATGCCCTCCTCCCATGGCCCGGTCTCCCTTGGTTACTCTAATAGTGGCTGTCCTTGTCCTGAAGCCTTTGGGGGCAGGTCCCTCTTTGAAAAATCCCCTCCTCTCCGTTGGGCCTAGACCTTCTGGACCATGCCCTGTCCCCAGCCCACTACTGGTGACATGAGCTGACTGAGGCAGATACACTCAGGTGTATGTCCACAAATGATGGTCTAAATGAGGAAATTTAGTCTTCCATAGGGATGAGCCTCTAAATTCTAAAACCACACCATTAGGACCTGTCCACCACCACTGGGATTTGTTAAATGACTTCAGATTACCTGGAGGAACAGATCTTTGGAGGGGAGGAGGGGCAGTATGCCAGGCCCCAGGCCAAGATCTCACACTTGCTGTCTTAATCCAAACCAATTTTTCAACAAATACATACTAATGAATTTTGCCCTTCCCCTAAGGGCATTCAGGACAAGCCAGGAATTTGTTCTTAGCAGACCTTCCTCCAAGAGCTTCCGTTGGTTTCTAAATGCTTTTTTAAAGGTGTTCTTGGTATTTGGAGAAGATTGAGCCAAGCATTCTAATGGACTGGCCAGTCTGCAAAGTGGAGAAGACTGTGTGTGGCCCACGTCTGTTTATTCAGTCCCTTCTCAATGTAGTCAAATGTCATTTGCCCTAGAGACATTTCACCTGTTCTTAACAGGCTTCCAAAGCCTTGCTAGGATGTTTGTCTTTGCTTCTTATATTTACTTTTGATGATCCAGCCCCATCCAACCAGGGGCAGGGCTGTAGAGGCAGGGCTGGAAGTGCCCTCTTGGGGAGAACCAGGGGCGACCCTCTGTGTCTGCCTTGGCAGCTGGAGGAGGCAACTGCCCCCTGGTGCTCTGCAGGAAGTCTCAAGGGCCCCAGAGCAGGAGTCAGGGAGCACATGACGGCTCCACAAAGACAAAAGAAAGCCCAAAACTCACCCAACTAAAGCCCTGGTGGTCCAGACTCTGCTTCCTCAGTGACCTGCTCTGGCATCTCAAAAAAAGGCTCCATAATATGACAAGATTAATAACTACTGGTCATTCTTCAGCAATTTATTCTCTTTGCTGTGCTTGGCAAAGCCTGAGCCAATCTGACAAATTTGGAGTTTCAGGATGTGACTCACAGATTAGCAAATTCCTCAGAAACAACTGTATTTGGTTACCCCGACCCCAGAGACATCTCCTAAGAGGTTAATCCTGATGGGGCCTTGTCATTGACCTAGCCTCCTAGCATTGTGGAATCACACCGGCGCTATTCCCGGGCAGCCAACAAGCCCACATACAGCGGGCAGCCTGCCCCACTGAGAGCCAAGGCCAACGACCAGGAAGGGAAGGCAGGGCAAAGGAGCAAGTGCAGGGGTCTGGCTGAATGGCCCAGGCCATGCACGCTGCCCTCCTCACCTCCTCCCTAACCAACTCCCCACCCTGCACCACCTCCTCCTCTACATCCAATCCCTTTCCTTGGAGCTTCTGCTAATATTTATTCACAAGTTGTATTAGTTTCCATAGGCCGCCATAACAAAGCACCACAAGCTGGGCGGCTTGAATCACAGAAATGTATCATCTCACAATTCCAGAAGCCAGAAGTTCAAAATCAAGCAAGGCCATGTTCCTTCTGAAGGAATTAGGGAAGGATCTGTTCCAGATCTCTCTCTTAGCTTCTGGTCGTTCTTTGGCTGGTGGCTACATAACTCTAGTTTCCACATGGCATACTCTCCGTGTATGTCTGTGCCCAAATTTCCCCTTGGTATTTTTTGTTTTTAATATTTTTTATTTGTTAAAGAGTAGCAGTATTCATTCATTCATTCATTCATTCATTCATTTTGAGAGAGAGAGTGCACATGCAGAAGCAGGGGAGGGCCCGAGAGAGAGGGATAGAGCAGGCTCCACGTCCAGCATAGTGCCTGCTTTGGGGCTTGATATCATGACTGCAAGATCATTGACCTGAGCCCAAATCAAGAGTGGATGCTCTACTGAGCCACCCAGGCACACTCAAATTTCCCCCTTTGTATAAGAACACAGTCATATTGGATTAGTGCCCACTCCAAAGACCTCAGCTTAAATCATCTGCAAAGACCCCATATCCAGATAAGGTCACATTCTCAGGTCCTGAGGGTTAGGACTTCAAGGGAAGTGTTTGGAGACACAAGTTAAAACACGTCAGGCTCAGCTTACCTTTTTTTTTAATAGTTCATATGAATATGGTGAAAATTCCAAGCAGTATTAAGAAAAAGACCTCCCTCCTATTCCTGTACCCCAATCACCCTCCCTAAAAACAATCATTTCCTGTGTCTCTGTGTGTAAAAGGCGACAGATGACAAATGACAGACAGGTGAAGTGATGCCTCCTCCGCTTTTTTCTTTGTGTTCTTTTGGCCTTTAAGGATTCAAATAAATGCCTTTCCATGAATTAATGCTGAAGCTATACATTATAATGTAAGACAAGAGAATTATGGAATAAAAAGCCAGGGTTTGGCAAACATTGTTTTGGAGTACAGGTGGCCTGAGTCCTTCTTATCGGTAAGATAACATTAATGACTACAGCAAATCAGAGAAAAGGACAAGGGAAATTTCTGACTATATATCCTGTATCCAAGAAGGGACAAAATAAAGGTTTCCTGCCGTGCCCCCAGTGAGAAAGCAGGCTGGATACAGAGCCCTGGATGCATCCCAGCTGTGTCCCCACTGCCCCCAGAGGTGTCCCCAATTCAAAGCTGTCCTAGTGACATGGTCTGAAGCACTGGGGTTCAGAGCCCACGGCCAAGAAAGAATTCTTGAGTCATCTTCGGTGCAAAGCGGTGGTTTTATTAAAGCAGGGGGACAGGACCCAAGGGCAGACAGGTAACTGATGATATACCTTCAGGTTGCAGGGCATCAGGGATAGTGAGTCTCTAAGGTATTTTGGAAACAAGGTTTCCAGGAGCCTGAGGGGGCTAGTTATTTTTAGAAAAGGTCATTTACTACAGTCTAACAAAACCTCAGTCACGAGAGTCTTCAGATGTATATCAATGGGTCATAAGCTAGGAGTATGATTGCCAACCTATATCCTGGGGGGAGGGGAGAGATAAGGGAAGTTTCCAAAGGAATGTTTATACGTTAAAGTAGACTTACAGGATCCTAGAGGTCAGGATAATGTTAAGCTAAGATAGCCTTTTGCCCTTAGCAAAGTGTCATCATGGAGGCAGCCAAGCTCCCGGAGGAATGTCAGTCACTGCCTGTCTTGAGGACTTGTCAATGGCTGTAAGTTGTAAGAAAATTTAATCTTTTTTCTTCTGGATCCTCCAGCACAATGGCCAAGAAAGAATTTTTGAGATGTTGTACAGTGCACCTCAAAAAGTGTAGTGAGGGGTGCCTGGGTGGCTCAGTCAGTTGGGTCTCCGGCTTCAGCTCAGGTCAGATCTCACGTCCGTGGGTTTGAGCCCCGCGTCAGGCTCTGTGCTGACAGCTAGTTCAGAGCCCGGAGCCTGCTTCAGTTCTCTGTCTCCTTCTCTCTGCCCTTCCCCCTCTCATGCTCTGTCTCTCTCTGTATCAAAAATAAATAAAACATTTAAAAAAAATAATAAACATTAAAAGTTTAAAAAAAAAAGTGTAGTGAGCTTGCACGGGGACAGGACCCCGTGGGCACAGAGAGCTGGATTTCCACTGTATGAAGCTGGTGGTTATATGCTTAGTGCTCAAGGGGAAAGGGGATGCAGGGAGTATTAAGTCATAAATGTCTTCTTCGAATTCTACTCATAAATCTACTTCCGCAGATTTCTCAAATGTTTGTCATTCAGCTTGATATGAACTATCAGTGAGATTCACAGGCAGTCATGAGACCCTTTATGAATGTAGCAACTTGCACATCCCTCATCCTTACTGAAACCATGCAGGCTACAGATCAGCCCTCTGGGCGACAGGTGAACATTTTTCTGTCCCTCGTCACCAGGACCTCTGCTCTGGGCTCAGGCTGACCCAGGGAGGCCCCAAGGGGGAAATCCAGGCAAAATTTGGCAGATGATTTCAGACAATCCTAAAGCACTCAGTTTCATTTCTCCAAGATCTCAGATAAGACTTCTCCTTCTAGATGCCCAAATGGCTTGGTTTTCCCAAGAACCTGCTAAGCCAGTGTCTTCTGAACCATGGATCACAACCCATTATCCACCAGTCCACGGCTGACATAAGGCTCAGCATGCTCTACCCACTGCTCTGTAGCTTGCTTATTTCCTTTAATTGTGGCTATCGGTCCACACAGTGCAGCCAGAGCTGCTCTGTGCTTTATAACAACTGCACATGAACCAGGCCCAGCCGGGCAGGAGCCCCTTTATGGGCACCTCCCGTAATTACAGGAACCACCGCCTACAATCACCCCTAGGTGACTCCAAGTGCAGGCAGGGCTGGGAGTCACTGATGGAATTAAGTCCGGGTTAGAGCTTCAAGAGCCTGGAGAAATGAATAGCTAACACCTTCAACTCTTTCAAATATGAACTGTCTCCAGAGAGAGAGCCACTGGTATGCGCTGCCCTGCAGTCACTCCCTGGCTCGGTTCTCTGACCCTGAATTATGAATGATGATTCTCCGCACCATAGTTTTTGAAGTCTGACTCACATCCTCACCAGGAAGGATGTGGGCTATGGGACCAGCATGCTTCAGAAACAGAACTGTTTCAGTTCCTCCTTGCAAACAAAACTATGTGTGGCCAAACCTAGAAATCACCACCCAAAACACCATTTCAGAAGAAGTCCACATACTAAATTCAAGTCTAGCTTTTGAAATGTACCAGAAAGTTCCAAGAATTATGCCTCCTGTATGGTTACTACCTTGCCAAGCTACTTGTGCTGATGTAGGGCAACAAAGTCACTTAGAAAATTCCTGAGGGGCAGATGCCTTACACAGATCCCTGTCACTCGTTGTCAATCTTTTCATCTGAGGGCAAAGCAAGACTCATTAGGGAGAAGAGGACAGAAGGTGGGGTGGTAGAATATTAGAACTCTGAGCACCTGGAGGGGGTCAGCAAAGTTAGTAGCCTGATGTGTTTGCATTATAATTGTAATAATAACAGGATCCCCTTCCCTCCCCTCCCCCCCCATTCATCCTGCCCTCTGGGAGGTGGAGCTGCATTTGGGGAAGAGGATTCCATCCCTGTCCTGAGGGGGTGGCTGTTGGGAGTGGGACAGAACAAAAGGCTGTTTGATGGCAACAGGTCACAGAGGGCAGTCCAGGATAAACAATCACCCAGTGGGAATCTGGGTGGAGGCGGAAGTTCCAGAAAGAGATGGGCCATCACAGTCACTACCTTGCCCCTGAGCTACAGTTTCCCCTGCCAGTAAAAACAAACAGTGCCAAGGGCAGTGAACCTGTGCAATATCACTACCAGGCCCACAGCAGCCACACCGCTGACATGCTCAGCCCCTCCTGGGGGACCTGCAGCAACAGGAACACAAGGAGAGTATGTATTCAAGGACACAAAGTTGTTTGAGAGCAACGTTATCCTGATCAGCCAAAGAGAAGTGACTGATATGCACAACACATCAGGAATGGGGACCACGGACAGAGCACCCATCAGCCCATCCTCCACACCCCAATGCCACGCTGCTGACCTGACCAGCCACACATTGTGAAAAGCATGCTACACATGTCACCAGGGGCCACCAGAGGAAGGGACCAAAGGCCCCCCAAGATCTTAGAGCCAACCAGGCTACTTCCCTTGAAACCTTATGTAAAGATTTCTGTCTTTGACCACATGAAATAGCAGCTACGCCTGAAGCTTGCAACTGCAGAAAACCCTGCTACCTTCAGGGTGTCCCTTTAGATACATAGGAAGACTTCTTACCTGTTGGGAAAAACTCATTTATCTCTTGAGGGCATCAGTGGAGGATCCTGGCAGAACTCAGGCCAACCCTGCTGGGGATACAACGGACATTCCCATGTCTATGATAGAGGCCAAGCAGAGCCCGGTGGCACACCCAGCGTGCAAACACACAAAGAGATGGGCTCAGAGTGCTTTGGGATGCGTCCTGCAAATCCATTGTTGTTCCTGGAGGCTCACTTGGAAGATGTGTTACATTTTTAAGGGCTCAGGGCCAAATAAGCCACCACTGGTGGATTTGCCACCTTGGAGAGGTTCCCAGTATACCAAGCTCTTCTTTTTGAAAGCTTGCTATCTCCGGTCAGGTGCTCTGCTCTGCGGTGCAACATTTTTAACTATTAGAAAGTCCTTCCTTCTTTTTGAGCTCCATGTCTCTCCATGATTGCCATGTACTCATTTTTGTACACATCAGTACAATGTGTGTTTCCATACATGCACAACTTGTTAGCAGTCATCAAAATGGAAAAAGTGTGTGTCCTACTTCTCGGAATGTCTCCTATAGAAACACTAGCATGAGTGTATATGTAAGTGTACAAGGGTGTGGCCTGGGGACTGTCATATTGCTCTCCTCGGCACGGGGACTGTTCAGTCAAAATTGGAATGTGCACAGGAGGGGGTTCCCGCACCAAATGGGAAACTGCACATAACACTCTTCCACTTGGAAGCATCTGATCTTCTTTATTTCAGAAAGGAAGGGGAGCAGACCCTCTGGCCTCACAATCGGTCTTCTTTCCCTCAACTGTTTCTCCTCCGCTTGGCACAGCCCATGGGGCTCCCCAGAGAAGGGAGTTGGGTCAGACACTCATCAGGAGCCTCCCTCCATGTGGTCCCTGCAGTGTCTGAGCCACCTCCTCTGCTTATGCTGGGGGGAGGGAATCCAATGGACCCCCAAAAGACCTTTGTGCATGGAAGCACCAGTGTATCCGTCCCAAGCACATACACTCCTATAGTCATGAAGCCACCGGGGCCTCACAAAGGGGTGACAACAGGAGTGGCAGCAGCCCAGGCAGCCACAGGGTTGCAGCAAGAGCTGTGAGTATTACAGCAACCAAGTCAATAAGCCCAGGACAGACAGATGGAGCCATGATAGGAACTGCCTGCAAGGCTCCAGGAAGCAGCACCGGGGCATGACCACAGGGGTGGGGCACCAACATGTCCTCAGGGAGTAACAGCAGGCTGGAGGAGGAGGGTGCTGCAAGCTTGTCCTAGGAGGAGGCTTCCGACAGGTCGCCAGAAGCCAGTCTCTCTCCAAAGGGCATTAGGAATGCGGCAACTGCAAAGGCAACCACTGAACCCAATGGACAAACAGCTAAAAATAAAATGATCATCTCGTTCAGGCAGAGTAAAGGCTCCATGAGCAACTGGGATGGAAACCAGAGTCTTCCGGGCCAATGCTGAAGCACAAAAGAAGCAAAAACAGAGAATAGAGCTTCTGATAGAAGGAGTTCCCACCACCACAGGACAAGTGAAAGTCCCCACGGGTCAGGCAAGAAAAGTCAATCTGAAAATCACCTCCTTAGCCAGCTGTGCGTGCAGGAGAGAGGGTAAAAAGAGGATGTTATGGGTTGAATTTTGTTCCCCCAAAAAGATGCGTTCATCCTAATCCCTGTACCTGTGAATGTGACCTTATTTGGAAATAGGGTGTTTGCAGATGTAATCAAGCAAAGATGAGGCTTTTAGGGCCCTAATCCATTAGGATTGGTGTCCTCACACAAAGGGGAATCTGGACACCGACAGACAGGCACAGAGGGAAGACACCGTGGAGGCACACAGTGAAAACACAGCCATGTGCTGACCGACACAGGCAGAGATTGGAGTGATGCATCCGTAAGCCAAGAAATGCCAAAATTGCCAGCAACTACTAGAAGCTGAATGAGGCAAGGGAGGATTCTCCCGCAGGCCTCTCAGAGGGGGCAGGGCCCTGCCAACAGCTTGATATAAAACCTCTAGCCGCCAGAACTATAACAGAATACATTCTGTTGTTTTAAGCCACCAGCAGGAAGTACTGCGTTAGGGTAGCCCTACAAACTAGTACAAGGCCACAGCCCCAGCTCCTGCCCTCACCACGGCCCCACTAGGAAGGATCTGGGGCATCTTACAACCAGGAGGAGCCAATCTGTGGCTAGTTCCAGTTCTCCAGGTGAGAGACACAGCTGGGTTGACTCTCAAAGAACTTAAAGAAGCCGATCCTACTACAAAAAATGATGGTCTCATCTCTTGGTAGACGGGAATAGCATGTCTAAGACTGTGCTAGGGAGCAGTGAGAGGATCATCGTGGAGCCACAGAAGGTGGAAAGTGGCTGCAGATCACAGGTACCTAGTTCCTGAGACCAAGGAGACAGTAGCCTTTGAAGCAGGTTAAAGAGGAGTCAAAGCAGGATGACTGAGGCTCAGAGAAGTGTCCCTAGGGAGTTATCCCAGCATTCCTGATTACAGTTCAATTAAATAGAATGGAAAACCATAGCATGTGGGAATGAAGCTCTCACATGTGTGTTCTAGGAGAATACTATGATGTTTATAGCAAAATAATTTGAAAGAGCAAAACCCTGGACACAGCCAGAATGTCCATCAAGAAGGGAACGAAAAAGTTGTGGTAGATGCCACACAACAATGCAAAAGAATAAGGCCATACACATTAGCATGAATGAATATCACACAATTTTGCTTAATCAGCAAGACACAGAAGAATGGACATAATCTAGTTCCATTGTAGAACAATTCGAAAGCAAGACCAAACACTACATTGTTTAGAATACATATTTGATAAAGAAAAGGAGTGACTTCAGATAAGGAAGGGGGAGTTTATATGGAGCAGTCACAGGGACCGTGGGAATAAAGATGAACAGAGACTAAGTTAGTTTAAACCAAAAGGAAACAGACTCTTACACAACAGAAAGCCCAAAGCAGAGGAGCATGGTAAGTTCAGGGCTCTCCTGGTTTATGTAACTGCTTTATTTTTGCTCTACCCTTAAAACTAGAAAACCCAAGCCTCCCCAGGGCAAATGAAAACCTCTGTTCTAACCTCTCTCTTCCATCGATTTGCCCCAACTTAGGACACATGCTCAAGCCTACACCACCAATAAGAGTAGCCAGAGGAATTCTGCATGCTGATTGGCTTAAAACCAGATCCTGAGCCAATTACTGACAAGACTGAACCAATCACTCCAAGATGGACACTGGAGCAAGGCAAGTAAGGTGGCAAACTACCGGATTCAGAAATAAAATTCAACCTCAAGGCTGTCCTGGTATCTCCTGCTAGTTTGAAAAGAATGCCTAGGAATGAAGAAATAGAACAAGGCAAAAGGAAAAGATATGTCAACAGGGATGGGGTATCAGAGCATACGGAGTAGGTAGTGATAAGCCCAACCACTTAGGGTGGTGTGAGCAAAAGTAACTGCCAGCTTCCATCAAATATCTTTTATGCACTGGGTCCTTTACAAAGGCTCTTTACAGAGGAGGAAACGGACTCAGGAAGGTTCAGTATCTTGCCCTATGTCAAAAAGGGAAGAAATAAGGGAGCCAGGATTCAAACCCAGATTCAAAGCCTCCAAAGTTCCTGCTCTTTCCCGTGAGAAGCTGGATAGAACAGAGGGATGGGCATCAAGACCAGCCTTGACCTTTCCAAGGTGCCTGAAGCCTACTTCTTCCAAAGCCCGGCCCAGCTGCTTAGGATCCATGCACTTCTAAGAAAGGACAGTACCCTCCTCTAAATACCCACTTCTCCCGGATGCCCTATCCTGGTTATAACAGCACCACTCAGGTAAAAAGATTCAGAGACAGCCTCAAAGTCACCCTGTATGTTTGTTAATGCCCTTCACTCAGAGATCACTATATCGGGTCAATTTCCACCTCTGGGGGAAAAAATCCACAAAAGTATTCTTCTATTTCAGATCTTTCTTCGCTTCTAGGCGTACAAGAGATGCCAAAATCACCATGTTCCCTTCTCTCCCAACGCCCTACCCAACCCACAGCCCCTGAAGGGACAGCCCTATGTAAGACATACCTATTCACTCCCTCCCAAATCATTCCAATGACACCTGCGTGCACATCCGACTCCATGATATGACGCCAGCTGAACCATCAGGCTTATTTCCAAGGAGTACATCTACCCCACAGAATAGACTTAAAAGTCATCTGCAAATAGAACATCTCTAGGCCAAATGCCAAGTGCTTTGTTTTGAGTTTTGGTTAAGACTTCAAGAAGGGTAAGAGACAGCAAGAAAGTACTATTAGAAATTATTACAATTCTAATAAAAGTCCAATTAGCATAGAGTTTCTGACAGTGCACAGACTTAAAGGGACTTTCTTTTCTCCTCTGATAAGATCCAAATAGATGTCTGCTTTCATAGTAGTGCTTGCCTTATACTGTCTTTAAAAAGAAAGTGTCAAAAAATAAAATAATAAAAAAAAGAAAGTGTCAGTTCACCCTCAAAACATGTCTTATTAGCTGAATACTCTTCTCCAACCCTCCAGTGACACATACTCATCCATCTGCACTGTCTTCAGAAAAGTAACAAGTGTATTACCAGAGAGTTTGCTCCAGTGTTCCCACTTCCTTCCCACTGCCCCCCCCCCCCCCCCCCCCCCCCCCCCCCCCCCCCCCCCCCCCCCCCCCCCCATGTCTCCCCTTCCGCTCTCCCCTTGCCTCCCTACAGCTCTTCTCTCTCCTTTCTTTCTGGGCTGTGGAAAGAATCGATTAAGCTCCCTGTCCAACATTTGCAGCATGCTTCTTTCTGTTTCCTGAGACTTCTTCAGCTGTGGGGAGACCCAGGTCCCAGTTGGGGCATTGTTGCGGGAGCCCAAGGGCTGAAGGAGCGGGCGAGGGGGTTCGAGTCCGGCAGATGCCTTTATTGTCAAAGACAAAGGCCCCCCATGGAGCCTCTCCACTTTCCAGCACTTTCATCCCCCTCAGATCAAACGGCTGCTCTGCATATGAAAGGCACCGCCCATTATGCGGCTCACATTAGCCCCGCACCACCCCACCAGCCTCCCAGCTCTGCGAACAAAGGGCCTCGCATCTGTTCAGGCGCAGGCCTCACCTTCTGGGGCGGTGGGTTGTTGTGTCTTTTTTCTTAGCTCACTTTTGAGAGCCATTCAGCCCCTTGAAGTATAGTTGGAGAGCGGTAGGGGAAGGTCTTCGGTGTCCTCAGAACATTCCGCCCAGATACGGTTTTGAGCCCCCTTGAGGATGTCTGGTCCTTGCTCTCCCACCTCACCTGGGAGTGGAGGCAGTGGGCACCCCCTCCTCAGGCTCACTTACTTTCTCCCATCCCAGCCACTCTGTAAAACTCCTCCTCCTTCTTTACCTGGAAGGGGACTAATCCCATGAACAGTCTAAACTGGCCCTCCAAAGCAAGATGGTGAGAAATCCCGCTCCTTTTCCTGTCACTGTTAATAGACGCTACATGACATAGAAGGTAAAGCCTCCGCACACTTCTTTGGACATTGAGGTCTGCTTTCCAGGGGAGAACACGTGCTTCTAAGAATTTGGATATGAGCTCTTTGCAGCAAAAGGACTCAAGCATGAGGACAAAAGAAACAACTTCAGTGACAGTCCAGCCTGAAGAAGCGCCCTTTTGTAAATGGTGCTGGCTCCTGATACCAGGAGAGCCTGTGGAGAGACTTGGCAGGACGCACCAGGCCCACCAGGCCCTCCTTCTCTTCTCTGCCGGCCACCCCTCAACACGCCCTCCATGCCTCTCCTCTCCATCTCTCCTTGGCCAAGTCTTCTGACTGCTCTCTCCTTTCCGCCCAGTCCGTGTCCTGCCCTGACGCCAGATGGCTGACTAAGCACGTGGGCGTCCTGTTACAAACTGAACTGTGCAGCCCACCCCCTCCAAATTCACATGATAAGGCCCTGACCCCCAGGGCCTCTAAGGAGGCCTCTAATGAGGCCATAAGGGTAGGACCCTGATCTGATAGGGCTGAAGTCCTTCTAAGAAGAGGAAGAGACACCAGAGCAATTCCCTAACCACACCCCCCCACCTCCCCCACACAGAAACGGCCATGAGAACATCTGCAAGCTGAGAGGGGCTTCACTGAAAACCAACTGGGCCAGCACCTTGATCTTGTACTTGGCCCTCAGAACTGCGAGAAAATACATTTCTGCTGTTTTAGCTTCCCTGTAGGTGGTATTCTGGGACGGCAGCCCGAGCAGACTCTATACCTCCTTCCCCCACATCCCACACAAGGCTAAGTGACACTAACAAATACCACCCTCCTGTCTCCAAGGCCTAGTGAACTTCCGGCCTGTCTCAGCCTCACCCTAGAAATCTCCATTTTTTCACTTCTATTGCCCTGAAAGGTAATTTTCCTTTTTGTGTTTTAAAGGTCAAACAAAACAGGGACGCCTGGGTGGCTCAGTCGGTTAAGCCTCCAACTTCAGCTCACACACAGTTCGTGGGTTCAAGCCCTGTGTCGGGCTCTGTGCTGACAGCTTGCTCAGAGCCTGGAGCCTGCTTCAGATCCTGTGTCTCCCTCTCTCTCTGCCCCTCCACTACTTTCTCTTTGTCTCTCAAAAATGAATAAACATTCAAAAAAAATTTTTTTTAAGTTATGACAAAACAAACAAGCTTCAAGAAGAATTAATTAGATGAAGAACCCAACTGAAAGCATCCACTTAACCACACTCAGAACTGTTACTGAAGCTAGTTAGGCATAAGTGGTAAGTACTTCATCTAAATGGCTACAGGCTGTATTATTTCTAAAGTCCGTCCTGCTCCTGGACGTTCTCTTATTTTGTTTTTTCCAATATCCGGTATCAGATCCGTATCAGGCTTCCCTGGTACAGCAAACAAACTCTGGTCCACAGAGACCACGGTTCCCAGCCTCACAGTGTCTTCCTCTCGACGGCCCAGGGTCCTGGACCAACACGGCTGAAGCCCTGAGCCAAGAGGCTAACTCTGACACCCGGCGGCAGTGACCGGTGGGCCCTCTCCTGCCCACAGCGCTTCCAGGCCCCCTGACCTGCAACACTCCTCTTGGGGCTCCCACCTCCTCCCGACAGACAGCCCCTAGGCTTACGCGGAGATTTCCCAGCCTCACACTCAAACCCTCTTGGGCATCGCCTTCCATTCCACCCCTACCCGAATGCACACGGGGCCCGCCCAGCCTGCCACCATTTGGCCAGCACAGCAGGCTATTCCCCAGGTTTGCCTGCACTGTTGGCCCATTTGAAACATCTCCCTCTTTTTCCACTGCCTGTCTGAATCCTTGCCTCCCCTTGAAAACGCCAGCTCAATATTAAAGTTGCCTGGATAACATTTAGCAAATAATCAGTCACATCAATCACATTCCTTGGTGACCATTTCACCACAATGGCCCCAGGGGGGAGGAGAAAGGTCAGTCGCCCCTGGCCAAGGCCACATCCAGAAACCACGCCACCTGCAGTGGGCCCACTTCTGCGGCCAGCAACTGAGGGCCAAGAGGGCACCTTCATTTTCAAGTTGTTCAATCTCTACGGTTCTCCCTAAGGTTCAAGACTGGTCTAGAGAGAAGCTATAAAACTGCACCACAGACTTGGAAACCCCTCTGGAAAGGAAGGGGAGGCCTCCCTAGGACACCCCGCAGTCTAAAACCACACACCCACGCAGCCCTCGTGAGGTATGCCTACCTGCACTTCTCACTCACCCACCGGGGATCTGGGAGGCACGCTGCCATTACTGTGTGCCCAGCATCCCTGCCCAGGTGGCAGGAAGGAAGTTACTCTGGGAGGATGAACAGAGGGGGAAAAGTCAGGGTAAAGAGGGAAAGTAGCAGCAGAGGTACTGCCAAGGCTCGCTTGCTGCAGGAAGTCTGGCCTGCTGGAGGGAGGAGAAAACCACAGCCTGCAAGGAGCAGCCAGCGATTAGCAACTGTCACTGCAAGGCACTGAGCTAGACTCATTTCAAAAAGGTAAACCAGGGGCGCCGCAGCCGGTTAAGCATCCAACTCTTGGTTTTGGCTCAAGTCATGATCTCATAGTTTGTGAGTTCAAGCCCGGCGTTGGGTTCCCTGCTAACAGTGCAGAGCATACTTGGGATTCTCTATCTCTCTCTGCCCCTCCCCGACTTGTGCTCTCTCAAACAAATAAACATTAAAAAAAAAAAAAAAAAAAGGTAAATCAAGACACTTGCTCTCCGGGAATTTCTGTGCAAATTCAGGATATAAGATAAACACATGGAAAGCTAGACACCAGTGTACAAATTAAATAATCATAAATCTGATCATTCAACAGCTGCCACAAGGTAGCAAAAGAGCAATTGCCCCATTATCTCAGGAGAAAAGGAGTCTTCTGCAACCTGAGGTAACTTCCAGAGGCAATTCAAGAAGAGACTAGAATGGTGGCCAAGAATAGAAAACGGAGGTTCTCAAGCTTGAGAGTGGGTTGGAATCATGTGAAGGGCTGGTTGGACCATAGATTGCTGAGCCCCATGCCCAGGGATCCCAATTCAGGAAGTTTGGGATGGGGCCTGAAATTCTGCATTATAAACAAGTTCCCTAATGACACTGACGTTAGTGGTCCGGGGCCCCACTCTGAGACCCACTAGTTTGGCCTGAACATGCTACCTGAGTGGTAGGGAACAAGCGGCCCTGGTGACCTGCCTGGATCACAGCTAAGTCCTATTGTACTATACAATTGTTCATTGTTTTCGGTGGTTGCCAACACTTAAACGTCAGGACATCTAACAGAAAATGAACTGATGGTTGCCGGGGAAAGGTGTGAGGGGAAGATGTGCAAAATGGGTGAAGGGGAGTGGGAGATACAGGTTTCCGGTTATGGAATGAATAAGTCATGGGAATGAAAGGCACAGCATAAGGAATATAGTCAATGATACTATGATACTTCATGGGATGCTGCAGGCTAGTTTCTGCCCCATGTCCCTGCCTCCCGACTCCCTTCCAGGCAAGCCTCTGCTCTTGGCAAGTATGTTGGGTAGGAAGGTTGCTTATCATTGAACATAATACCCTCGTGGGGTGCTGCTGACTGACTTCTCAGGGGGGGGTATCTCTGGGGGCACTCTGTGCTGTCTGTGACTTCAGTGGGACCCCCACCTTACGAGGGTGCATGCAGGGGACACAGGGATGGGGTAATGCGACCCCTCTGCATTCTCACATGGTCATCCATGTGTATGATTCCACAGCCTTTACTGAGGCCGGCACCAAAGCCCCACTCGCTCCCTCTCAAGGACTGACTGACCATGAATAGAAAGGAAGGGCCTCATGGAAGACAGTGGGGAGGAAGGGCAGCACAAAATGTGTTGGGAGGGATGGAGGAAAAGCAGCAAAGCGCCATAACGTTCAAGGTGTGGCATTACACAATGCCACCAATGTCCACCTCCGCAGTGCAGGGCAGCCTGGCTCCATCGCTGGACCACATAGTACCTTATCATACTGAGACTTTGATTGGCTTCTCGGAGTGTCCCAGGGAAGAGTTGGTCCAGTTCCACCCAGCTCCTTCCCCTCCTCCCTACCCCCTCTCCTCCAAGCAGGGTCGACTGCCTGACCTAGCCCTGTTGGGAGGCAGACTCCGGAGGGAGGACAGAGCTCACACTCTGAGTGATATGCTGGGGGTCATTCCTAGAGTCTAGGGGTGTCCTGGCACTGATCCATCATGGAAGATTTGCTGCTCAGATGTCAAAGGGGCCCCCTGCTCCCAGCCTAGTTCACCAGGCAGGAGGCAGGAACACGGGGCAGAAACGAGGCTGCAGCATCCCTTGACGTGTTTCCCTTAGGACTCCAAAGGCAGCAGAGAAGGGTGAGGCCAGAACCCCAGGAGCACAAAGTTCACTTTGGACTTTAGGGAAGCAGCCCAGAGCCAGGGGATGGCAGGATCACCACCAGCTTTGTCTCGGAGTCCCTAAAATAGGAAACAAGAGTGCCCAGCCCATGCTGAGTGCTGAAAGAATTGTGTCCCAAATAAAGACTAGCCATAAAATAAAAAAAAGACTCAAATCCTGAGCAGGCCTGCTCCCAGCTAGAAACACGGAACTCAAGCCTGCATCTGGAAGTTCATGAAAATCACAGCCAGCCATAAGACACACAGTTGATGCAATTTTCTATTTCTGGTCCAGAAACAAGAAAGTAAAGGGATGGCCAAGGTGAAGAAATGCCATGGAAGACCCCTGCCTGGGAGAGCTAATAGCCCAGCCTGGACTTCCAATGTCTGAAGACCACGCCCCTCAGAAGGGCGATGCTGATACTCTGCGTGCAAGTAGGCACAAGGCTGACTCAGGGACTAGATGTCACAGGCTCCTGGGGCATTTACAGTAATTACTGCACTTCACCCAGCTGTGCATCAGAACATGAAAATATCACAGAATAGTACTGGGAAAGGACGTAAAAAAGCAAAAGAGCGATTTATGTCACAAGCACAAAAGATTGGACACAATGTGAATTTTAACATGCTGGTCTTAACACAGAAAAGCTGTATTCAACTTTTTAAAGTAATTAGCATATACTCATGTTGTATCCCATTTTAGCCAAGGTATCTACAAGTTCACTGTCTCCCACTGGCCTCACTGACATGTCCCGCAGTGGCCCACCTGTTAGCCTATAATCACTCATGAACCCCTCCCACATGCCAGTCACCAAGCACATTCCATTTTGATTATGGAAAATGCAGGAAAGTCACCCATCAGCATCACGATCAGTTTCAAAGATGAGATCATCTGCTTTTATTGTTATTTATGACTAGGGAGAAGGAACACCCTCAGCAAATTAGACCAGTGAATCTGGCAGGTGGTAGCACTCAGCAGAACAGCCATAACACCGTGAAGACACCCGATCTCATCTGATCTCAGAAGCTAAGCAGGGTTAGGCTTGGTTAGTACTGGGTGGGAGAAAACAGGAAACTGGGGAGCCCAGGACAGCCCTGCCTAGTCTCTGCATGACCCCAGACCCTCCACCAGGTTTATTCCAACAGGAAACCGACCCCAGCGGAGCCTCTGCCTGATGCACCATGGCACTCTTGCCACGGCTTCAGGGCACAGAGACCTGAGGAGAGGCCTGCAAAGTACAAAACAAGGTACCCTCATGCTTTCCCAGGATTGGGCTATCCTGGGCCTGGCAGGTCCACACCCTCCTAAAGAATGTCCTATGTCCTCAGGAGGCTTTTCAGACCAGCCAGCACCTCCCCAGCTCATATCTCTCCTACATCCACCTGGCCCTTACTAGCCAGAGATGGAGACACATGGACGGCATCTTTCTAGGGATCTGCCCTGCCAGGGGCTGCCTCCATCACTCTGCCCAGCCTGGGACACAGCCTATCCTAGAGCCATGGTTTCTTCTATTATGCAAGTGATCCATTGAATTTATTTATTTTTTTTTTTGAGAGAGAGAGAGGGGGGGGCAGGGAGAGAGAGAATCTTAAGCAGGCTCTCTGCCCAGTACAGAGCCCAATTCAGGCCTCCATCTCACAACTGTGAGATCACAACCTGAGCTGAAATCAAAAGTCGGATGATTAACTGACTGAGCCACCCAGAGTCCTGTAACTAATCTAAAGAGAACGTGTTCCTAAGAAGAAAAATCCCCATCTTCCCAACACCCCAAAACTGTGACTCAAGAAATGCACTTTCTCATAAGACTCAAAAACCCATTGGCCCAAGCCATTGTTCAAGGTTTCACTTTGGGGGGTGGGAAAGAGCAGAGCAAGTTGTTAGGATCCTAGGGGTAGAAGGCAAGAACGAGTAGTGACACATACTACTGGAAGGGACAGCAGAAGTGACAGGTGAAAAGGCAAATATGAAATATGTTAGTGCCATCTATTGGCAAGAGTAAACAGTAACAGAAACAATTCTGCACAATAGCAATTCAGATCATAGGGCCCTTATGCATCATCCAAAGATCAGTCTGGGGTTTGCAAGGGACTTTTACAACCTACTAACTTCAGTGTGTTGAGATACAGAAAGCTCAAAGATGCAGGCTTTACATGAGGAAGGCAAAGGGTAAACCCAGACCTACTGGCTTTGCTCATATTAGATTTTGGATCCCATGACTCGACCACAAACATGGATGCGGCCAGGTCCCAAAGGACAGACTCTGGGGCTGTTTCGAATTCCCACCCCAGCCCACAGTGACATCTGGTCCATCACTGGGAAGTGGGTAGGAGAATCCTGTGGTCAGACAGATTTGCTCTGGCCAGCCCTTCACGGGAAGCAGACAGATAGCACCCCACGCCTGGAGCTTGTGCCCAGATGTCCGGTGATGTGTGGCCATGGAAATAGGATTTAGGAAGATCATTTCTCTAGGGAATTCGTTAAGGCTCTAATGGGAACTCACCTGTGCAGCTGGGAAAGAAGGGAGGGGGCTCAAGGTGAGCCCTGCATCACTAAGCTGCAAGGTCATTTGCTTTCTGCACATAGGGAATGGCAATGCAGCTGCTAGCACGAAGCAGACACAAACTTTGGGTGAAAGAGAACAGATCATAACCTGACTCCATCCTGAAACGGGAAGCAAGCATCTGCTTTGAGATGTCAAGATCAAATCCGCAGACAGAAAGTAAGCCTTTTTTCCCTCATGCCAAATCCAGATCGCTGAAGAACAATTAGCTCTCAGGTAGTAAGGGAGAGGTGAAGGGGGAGCAAGAAGTAGGAAAAGTAATGGAATCATGAAGGATGTAGAACAGAGAGAGGACTTTGGTCATATGCCCCACAGAAGCTTACTACGCCGCATCTTGTAAGTGTGGGCCATGGTGCTAAGTCCTAGGAAAACAGCGATGAACCCTCAAGTTCTGGGAAGCAACAACCACATTACATCTTATTCTGTTAATGTGGTACCATGCCCAGCAGGAAATCAACGTTGACTAAATGAATATAGGAACAGGTGGCTTAGGAGAATAACTCTCAGTGAACTCACACCCTGGTGTTTGAAGTTTAGGGCCAGCTGGGCAGGGATAAGTCTACAGACAGAGGAACAAAGAAAGCCATAAGATCAAGACATCACTGAAGGTTGCTAAGAGAACAGATCTTAAAAGTCCCCATCACAAGAAAAAAAGGTTTATAACGGTGATGGATATTAATTAGACTTATTGTGGTGATCATTTCACAATGGTTACAAACATCGAATCATTACGTCATACATCCGAAACTAATGTTACATGTCAATTACATCTTAATTTTAAAAACTCACAACAGAGACCAAAAAAAAAAGATCTTAATAAAACTTAAAAGCTGCTTCCACTAATAACAACAAGTGCTTCTGATAAAATTTCTAGTAAAACAGAAATCCAAGGACATTTCATTCACATCAGAAAGGCTAATCAACTACTGGCATTGTATTTAATGGTGAAATAGTAAAGCCATTCTTTTTCAAGTTAGGGAAAAAAACAATGCCCTTTTTTATTACTACTACCTAATGCTGTCCTAGGTATCCTAACCAAGAAATCAAGGCAAGAAAAAGAAATGAAACCAACTACAGAAAGGTGAGGACAAAATAATTATTTATCAATGCTATTTCTAGTCACTATGAAAGCCAGGGATCAACTACCATTGTTAGAATACGTAACTTCAGCTCAGTAGTTAAACTGATGTAAAACTTAGTAACCAGATAGAAAATATATTGCAAAGAGAGTCTTTACACCAGCAAAATTTTTATTAAACGTAACAAATAAACTTACGACTTGAGCAAAATCTAAATCAAGAACTCTACAAAATAAGAAAAAAGACTAAGATACAATCAGACAAATGGAAAAGATAGCCTGTCCATGGATCAGTTGACTTAACGTGAGGAAAAATGTCATTTCTTCCCCATATTGATCTGGAAATTAAAAGGTCGTAATCAAAATGACTTTAAGAACCATTAAAGAAAGAGACATCATTATCATATATTTACATCCAATCACTAAGAATGTGATATTGATACAGAAACAGGCCAACAGATCCATGAAACAAAATGGAAGGTGCAGAAGGTGTGTGTGCATGTGTGTGTGGGTGTGTATGTACGTTTGCGTCTGCAGTGATACACTGAAAACACAGAGCATCACAAGTCAATAGAAAAAAAGCTGACCCCAGGCCAGTTACACCAGAAGGGGCAGACATAGGCATTTAGAGGCTCCCCAGAGTCAAGTCCTAACTAGGCATGTGGGCAAAGGGAACTGTGAGGGGACCCATCACAGGCAACATGGCCTCCAAGTGGATAAGCCTCAGACACACTCATCCAGAATCAATCTGGATCACCGCTGTCTGACAGAAAGATAGTGTGAACCACATATCTAATTTTAAATTTTCCAGCAGCTGCATTAAAAAAGAAAAAAAAAGAAACAGGTAAAATTATATTTAATGATATATTTTATTGAACCCAAAACACCCAAAATATTATCATCTCAACATGTAATCAATAGAAAAAAGTTTGGGGTGCCTGGGTTGGCTCAGTCAGTTGAGCGTCCGACTTCAGCTCAGGTTATGATCTCACTGTTCGTGGGTTCAAGCCCCACATCAGGCTCTGTGCTGACAGCTCAGAGCCTGGAGCCTGCTTCCGATTCTGTATGTACCGCTCTCTCTCTGCCCCTCCCCTCATGATCTGTCTCTGTCTCTCAAAAATAAATAAATGTTAAGAAAACAGAAAAAGTTATTTAATCTTTAGCCATACTTAATCTTTAGAATCTGTTATGTACCTTCCACTCGACTGACATCTCAATTTGGATACTAAATTTTCATCAGAAACACTTGATATGTAGTTGAATTTCATAAAATTTATAGTCAAGAAAGGAGATCCACATGCCCAAGTTGCTCCAAACACAATTATTGTTCCAATAATTGAACCAATTATTGGTTTTTAAACTTTAATTCAAATTTATTAAAATTTAACTTAACTTAAAATTCACTTCCTCGGTCACGCTAGCATATTTCAAGTGCTTAAAAGTGAGCAGGGGCGCCTGGGTGGCTCAGGCGGTTAAGCGTATGGCTTCGGCTCAGGTCATGATCTCACAGTTTGTGGGTTCGAGCCCCGCGTCAGGCTCTGTGCTGACAGCTAGCTCAGAGCCTGGAGCCTGCTTCAGATTCTGTGTCTCCCTCTCTCTCTGACCTTCCCCTGCTCATGCTCTGTCTCTCAAAAATAAATTAAAAACATTAAAAGAAAAATTTTTTTAATTAAAAAAAAAAAAGTGAGCCACATGTGGCCAGTTGCTAATGAGTTAGACAACAGAAGTCCAGAATCCTCTACTGCAAATCCAAACCCCAGGGTCTCACACTGACCACCATGCCTGTTGGAGACTCAAAGTCACCATGACCTTCCACATATCTGGAATCAAACCCAAATTCCTCTGTTAGCTGTGTAATCACACGCAAGTCTCTTAAGCTCACGAAGCTTCCGTTTTCTGATCTATAAAACAGGAATGACACTGCCCATCCTGTAAAGTTCTGAAGATTAAATATAATGTTACCATGAGGCCTGGCTCACCGAAGGCAGGGCATGCTGGTTCTCTCCCCCATATCTGTATAGTATTCATGATTTTCCAATGTACTGTTTTATTTGCTCTGACAACAGGATGGTAGGGCAAATATTATCCCCATTTAGAAATGTGAAAACAAAGTTCAGAGAAGTTAAGGGGACAGCATGAAGTCGCACGCTGGTGATGGTGCAGGAACTCTCACCCCAGCACATCTGGGTCCACTGCTTCTCCCACAGCCAGCATGGCGCTCCAGCCTCAGCCATGCCTCAGTCTCCAGCTGCCGCCACCCTACACCCCAACAGGAGTGCGGGGAGCCCTGAAGCAGAGGCCCACAGGGCTCCTCCCAGGCCTCAAGGAAGACCTGCTCTCCTCTCCAGCTCCCTGGCAGCAGGTTGGAGAGGTAGCCCAGGAGCCTGCAGGGCCTGGCCATCGCCTCATCTCACCTTGTAGTCAGGCAGCCACTGACGTCCTTCCACAGTGTTACAGAGAAGGAAGAGGAACCAACCACTCCTCGAACGGGGCAGAAGAAAAGGACCAAGGGAATGAGTTAGGCTCGTCTTCTATCACATTGAATGCAGATGATCTTACTGTTCTCTGGACTTACTAAGAAGGGAGACTCCAGAAGGCTCCACCCCAAACTCTGGCGGAATTCTTCAATTCCACACAGCAGTGAGGATGAGCAGTGGACAGCTAACTACACACAGCGACCAGCATGGTGAGTCACGAGGGATTGCTAAGGGAAAGAAGCCAGGTCCTCTAAAGGAAGCATACTGGGTAATTCCACTTATGTGAAATTCTGAAACAGTCAAGCTCATTTCTGCTTAAGGATTTTCAGAACAATGGTTGGCCTGAGTTGGGACAGGTGGGAGGGGAACAGGAGGAGCAGACGTCAGGGTCAAGGAGCTCGGGGGGACCCAGTGCTGTTGTTTCCCACCCTAAGTGCTGGGCACATGGCTGTGTTTGGGAAAATCAAGCACGTGCACTTTTCTGTATAGTTATGCTGCAAGAAAAACTTGACAATAACTTTCTGGGGTGATGGAAATGTTCAATAAATCAATCTGAGTAGTGGATACAGGTATATGTTAAGTGTCAGTGACCTGTTCACTAAGGTTGTATTTTACTGTTTATAAATGAAACACAGAAAGTTACACCTTCCCCACCAAAAAAAAAAGTTTCAGGAATATCATATAATTTTTCTTCCTAAATTTAAACAACTTTAACCTCACTAGCTTTACCTCAAGTTCATATAAAAAAATAGTTTCTAAATACTAAATACCTACATGAACTTTAAGAAGGTGTTATGAAATCAAAATGACACTCCAGTATATAACTCCAGTGCCCTAAAATATCTCTTAAATGTATTATCTTAAGAGATGGTGCTACACACCCTCCTCAAAGATATCTTGCTTAAGATAATATTTTACTTCCAAGCCTTTTCCCCTCCCAATTGGAAGTATGAAAGAAGGCTTAAGCCCAAGTAAAAATGGTCACAGATTTCAAACTTATAAGGTCAAAATCAATGAGACTTTAGATCAAAGCACTTTCCTTTTACAAAACATTAAGTTTAGTTTAAGTATTAAGTTTAGAGATTGGGCATCTGGAAGACCCAGTGGATTAGGTGTTTGACTTTTGATATCGGCTCAGGTCATGATCTCATGATTCATCAAATTGAACCTCATGTCTGGCTCTATGCTCACATCATGGAACCAGCTTGGGATTCTCTCTGTCTCTGTCTCTCTCTCTCTCTCTCTCCCTCGAAGTTCTCTGTCCCTCTCTCAAAATAAATAAACTTTTTCAAAGTTTATTTATTTATTTATTTATTTTGAGGGGAGAGAAAGCACAAGCAGGGGAGGGGCAGAGAGAGAGGAGAGTGTGAGAATCCCAAGCAGGTTTCACACTGCCAGCATGAAGCCCAATGCGGGGCTCAAACTCACCAACCATGAGATCATGACCTGAGCTGAATTTCGATGTTTAACCAACTAAGTCACCCAGGCACCCCCAAAATAAATAAATAAACTTTAAAAATAGGGGCACCTGGGTGGCTCAGTTGGTTAAGCATCCAACTTCAGCTCAGGTTATGATCTCATGGTTCATGGGTTCAAGCCCCCCGTCAGATTCTGTGCTGACAGCTCAGAGCCTGGAGCCTGCTTCAGATTCTGTGTCTCCCTCTCTCTCTGCCCCTCCCCCATTCGTGCTCTGTCTCTCTGTGTCTCAAAAATAAATAAACTATTAAAAATTTAAAAATAATAATAATAAATGCAAACATTGAAAAAGTTAGAATATTGACTTCTTAGGTTTCCAAAATAATGTAAGAAAACTCCCCCAGGAGACTGATGGACACAATTATTGGTCCCTTATCTTGTCTATAAATCTCAATGTGCCAAACAAATACTATATCTTAGCACCTGAGTATTTGTTAATATAGACTCTTAGCAAGGCAAATTAAATTCCCTACAAATGTTATTATCAGTTCAGGAACACTATTTTTAGGCGTTGAATGTCCTTAAGCTCTTTTTTTTTTTCATGTTTTATTTATTTTTGATACAGAGAGAGACAGAGCATGAGAAGAGGAGGGGCAGAGAGAGAAGACACAGAACCGGAAGCAGGCTCCAGACTCTGAGCTAGCTATCAGCACAGAGCCTGACGCGGGACTCGAACCCACGAACGCGAGATCTGACCTGAGCCGAAGTCGGAGGCCTAGCCGACTGAGCCACCCAGGCGCCCCTTAAGCTCTTTAAGTAACAACCCAAGTTCAGCATTTCAAGATCTCCTAAGACCTAGAGGTTTGACTTTTATTCTGAGGATCAACATCCCAAGGCCAACCACTGAGAATATTTGCAAAACAAGAATACTTATTTCAATATGGTCAATGATATTGTAACAACTCTGTATGGTCACATGGTAACTATACTTATTTTTGGGGTGAACATTTCATAGCACATATAATCGTTGAATCACTATGTTGTATACCTGAAACTAATGTAATATTATATGTCAACTATACTTCAATTAAAATTTTTTAAAGTAAAATATACTTATTTCATATTGTAAAATTCCCATTTGCCCCCAGAGGTATGTAATCCACTACAAAACATCAGCAACAAGTTTCACCAAAAAGATTAAACAATGGCACTTTAATAAAGTGTTACTTGTCTTAGGAGAAATGAAGAACTTCTTGAACATGAACCTAAATTCCAATATCCTGGGGAGGGGGGGCTCTAAACTATGGGAAAGAGGAATATAACTCTGCCTCACAAAAAAAAATACACTGGGGAAGGGTCCTAAACACAGACAGCAATGATCTCAAAGAGACCGATGTGACCTAAAACAGCCATGGCCAGTATAACTTTCAAGCCGTGTGATAGTCAGTCTGACATTCACATTGTCCACATACTCTCAATGCAGCTTCTTTCTTTTTTTTTTTAATAAAGATGGATTTTTTTAGGGGTGCTTGGGTGGCTTGACCCCACGTTGAGCTCTACACTGACCGTGTGCATCTGCTTGGGATTCTGTCTCCTCTCTCTCTTTCTCTCGCTCTCTCTCTCACACACACACACACACACAATAAACTTTAAAAAACTGATTTCTTAAATTTTATTTATTTTGGTGGGGAGAGGCAGAGAGGGAGCGAGACATTTCCAAGTAGGCTCCATACTGTCAGTGCAGAGCCCCCTACAAGGCTCAAACTCACAAATCATGAGACCGTGGCCTGAGCTGAAATCGAGTCAGATGCTTACCTAACTGAACCACCCAGACATCCCTCAAAGCAGCTTCTTTTTTTTTTAAATAACTTATTGTCAAATTGGCTAACATACAGTGTGTACAGTGTGTTCTTGGTTTGGGGTGTGGAGTCCTGTGATTCATCACTTACGTACAACACCCAGGGCTCATCCCCACAAGTGCCCTCCTCAATGCCCATCAAAGCAGCTTCTTAATGAATGACTTGAATTAAAACAAGTGATAAAGGTATGCCAATACCTTTGGAGATGACAAGAACAACAACAAAAAAATATCCTCTTCTCTCTCAGTACCACACACACAAGTGATATAACTGACTCTACGGCTTATCTTTTAATCCTCAGAATAACATTCTTGAGCAAAGACAAGTTTCGGATAAGCTGTCTTTCTGGCCCATCTTCCATATTATAATTCAGTGGACTCACACACAGTCAAACGCCAAGTCCTTCATGCAAAGACCACCTTACCTGTGAAAAGTTCAGGCCATTCAGCGGATGGCACTGCTCTTCCACCTTTTCCACGGCCCCAGTCTGTTTCCTCAGCCGCTCGGCCTCCTGGGCAAGGTACAGGTCTAGGACAGGCACCCCACGGGACTTAACGTCCACTTCGGTCAGGGAGTTGACCATGAGCATCACCCAGACGGGTCTCTTCCTCTCCCAGTTCCCCGCGATGGCGTTGAAGAGGTAGTCCGCGTAGAGCCCCTTGCCACGCTGGTCTGGGGTCATCCACGAGGGCATCATGAGCTTGACGTACTCTAGGTGGCGCTTGAGGCGGCAGTAGATGTCCCTGGGGAGCACGTCCTGGAGGTTCTCGCCCTGCGGCAGCATCTGACAGCTGGTGAGGGCCGAGATGGTGTAGGGGTCCGTGAGGTCCAGCTCGAAGTACACAATGCTGCTCTGCTGAAAAGCCTCCTTGGAGTTGTCGGGGATAAAGTCCCAAACCCGGGTGTAGGGGACATGGATCGTGCCAAAGAAGTAAGATGGCGGGTCTCGCTTTATGGTCCACAGGAAGGAATTTAATTCATTCTGCTGAAGGGAAAAGAAAGGCCATTAAGTCATGATATGGAGGGTCAGAAAGCTGAGAGAAGAAAACAAACGGGAGAAATATGTCACACCACGAGAGGAAAATGATCAAAGTACAACTTAGACTTCGGAGTCCAGGTAGATTCACCCGCCAGCAGCAGGAGTCCTCGATGCAGCCTTCTCCCTTGTCCCCCCAAAAGGCTGATTAAAGTCGAGAAAGCAATAACAGCCTTTATGTTTGCCCTAGCAACAAATGGGGCAGAAGATAAAGCGGGGACTCTCAAGGGACTCCAAGGACCCCCTGGTACGGGTGAGGGGACCCTGAGGTGACCACTGCTACCTCTTGGGCAGGGAAACAGATGGTGTCTGCTTTTTCAGACCTCAAATCCAACATTCCCCAAAGCAGTGGCTCTCCACGGCAGCCCATTCTCTCCCAGTGGTTTTCCAGGCTGAGCAGTGGTGCACATCCATCCAAGTCCAAGCCATCATACCCTTTGCACCTGAGTGGCTCAGTTTCAATAGCAGGCACGTACGAAGAGTCTGTTTAGGAAGAGACTCTGTACAAAGACGGGCACAGGGCAGCCTTCAAGGACTTCAACTTGTAAGATAAGGAGATGAACCATGCACCCAGCAAGCCAGAAGTGTGAAAATCTGGGTTTACAGAAAAGATATGGAATACATTCTCTTTCTTTAATTTTGGCAGCCTTTTAAGTACCATGTTCTCCTGTACTGTAGAGTTTCAGCTCACAGTCAGTTATTATTTCAATCATTATGATCTAAAAAGTCACCACAAACACTGAATTACCAAGTAATGAACCACTGTTCCTAGGAGAAATACAAGGGTTAGGTTCCTACAAGCCTCTGGTCACAAAATTTTCATCGGCAGGTAAATGCATAACCCTGTTTTATGTGCTCCTTTGAAAAGCACCTTATTTAATACGTGTTGTTGATTCATTGACATTGAACTCACAGCACAACTCATGCCTGAACAAACTTCATCTAACACATACATTTTCTCCCCGAGGTACATCACAGCCTCCCTGTGCTTGGGAACACTAGACAGTATCTATGCTTGGTTATTTTAAACAGTGAGATCACCCACAAAATGGCAAAAAAACATAGCATTAAGTAGATCACCAAAAGGACACCTATTCACGTGTTACTTGTTTGAGAGCTGAAACAAAGCACAGTATCAATTTATTTGACCTCAGCTGGGAGTGTGTACAACAGGCGACTCAAACTCTTCCCAGTTCTGGGCATGTCTACCTGCGAAAGTACCACAGGCATTGGCGTTATTAATAATTTTATCAAGGGGTGCCTGGATGCCTCTGTTGGTTAAGCCTCCGACTTCAGCTCAGGTCAGATCTCACGTTCATGGGTTCGAGCCCCGCATCAGGCTCTGTGCTGACAGCTAGCTCAGAGCCCGGAGCCTGCTTCAGTTTCTGTGTCTCTCTCTTTCTCTGCCCCTCCCCCTCTCATACTCTGTCTCTCTCTGTATCAAAAATAAAATAAATAAATAAATAAATAAATAAATAATTTTAGCAAGAAGCTGAATTCACAAATGTGAGATCTGCAAATAATGAGGATCAGGTGTATCTGCATTTGTGTGTCTATTGTTGACGCTACAGCAGTTTGTTTTCAAATAAAATGTTACAAAGAGCCGCACCTGGTGGCTCAGACTTCAGCTCAGGTCATGATCTCGCGGCTGGTGGATTCAAGTCCCACATTGGGCTCTGTGCTGACAGCTCAGAGCCTGGAGCCTGCTTCGGATTCTATGTCTCCCTCTCTCTCTGCCCCTCCCCTGCTCAGGCTCTGTCTCTCTCTCTCAAAAATAAAAACATTAAAAAAAATTTTTTTAAAGAAATGTTACACAGAATCTCAAAATCTAAGACAGATGAGAGCTGGTTGATGCAGGGACCCTACTCCCCATTCTCACAGACTTCATCTCTTCTCCTCCTGCTCCCCGCCACCTTCTGACCACCCAGAGGGCAGAGGCAGACAGATAAACACAAGGGCTGGGGGTGAGATAATGGGGGCGGGGGCGTTGGCAAAAAATGAGCTCACAGCTCTGGATAAAGGCGATTGGCTAAGCAGCCTGGGCCACATAGGAATAGGCCCAGGGCTCCAGAATGGGCTTTTCAAAAGCAACTACAAATCCTGAGTTTAAATAAAATATTCCAATTGTAAAATGTAACTTCCATTTTCTTAAATGCCATGCAAGCCAGACAGAACACATCTCACTAGCCCCCAGTCTGTGACCTTGTTTTTTCTTGAGTATTTAAATTACAGGGCACCTGGGTGGCTCAGTTGGTTAGGCATCTGACTTTGGCTCAAGTCATGATCTCATGGTTCTTGAGTCCAAGCCCCACACAGGGCTCTCTGCTGTCAGTGTGGAACCCGCTTTGGAGCCTCTGTCTTCCTCTCCCTGTCCCTCCCCTGCTTGTGCTCTCTCTCTCTCTGTCTCTGTCTCTCAAAAATAAATAAACATTAAAAAAAATTTTAAGTATTTAAGTTACAGTTCTACTCAGACACCCACCTTTTTGAAAGTGCACAAATGGGTGAAAGAAGCCTAAATTCCTCTGCTTCTGTCTCAGCTACCCCACTGAGATTTTTAAAAGCCACTTCATTCCTCTGTACCTTCACTTGTGTGTGTGGTACTGAGAAAGAAGAGGATCTTTTTTGTTGTTGTTCTTCGATTTCCTCATCTTTAAGAGTTAGATAACAGTATTTGTCATAGGTTATGGGAATAAACAAACTAGATAGGTAATTGTAAGTGAATGAACAAATTAAAAAAGGTATCTCTGATACTTATTAATGATTGAATTAATATTAAGAGAGGAATCACAACCAGGGTCTCCAACCAGAACTCAGGCATCCGCTTGTGAGGTAACAAATGTCCCCAGGATTGTTTAAATACATCAAAAAGCCAAACGGAAACTCTACATCTAAAACAATGGCTGCCAACACTAACTAAGCAGTCTGATGTCTCACTGTTCGAATCAGATCAAGCCAGTAGAAAAACAGCGCTTAACTAGATGCTAACCAAAAGCTGAGACTGACAGTTATCGCTTTGGTTCATTTAAAATGGTAACAAAGAGCACCCTGGGTGGCTTAGTCCGTTGAACATCCAACTCTTGATTTCAGATCAGGTCATGATTCCAGGGTTATAGGATCAAGCCCCGTATCAGGCTACAAGCTAAGCATGCAGCCTGCGTAAGATTCTCTCTCTCTCCCTCTGCCCCTCTCCCTGGCTGGTGCACTCGCTCTCTCACTCTCTCACTGTCTCGCTCTCTCTTTCCCTCAAATTAAAAAAAAAAATTGGTGAGGCACCTGGATGGCTCAGTCAGTTGAGCGTTCGGCTTCTGCTCAGGTCATGATCTCGCGGTTCGTGGGTTTAAGTCCCACATCGGGCTCTGACAGCTCAGAGCTGGAGCCTGCTTCAGATTCTGTGTCTCCCTCTCTTCCTGCCCCTCCCCCATTTATACCCTTTCTCTCAAAAATAAATAAACGTTAAAAAAATTAAAAGCAAACAAACAAGACTCATGTGCTGGCATCCAGCCATGTGATAACAGTAAGGACAATAAGAGCAGCCGCTGTGATCAAATATTCACTGCACCAGGGACAATCCAAGCATTGCGTGAGAATGCTCCTACCACCTGCGTTCAACGTGCACGTGCTCCACAACCATTTAGACTATGCCCACTACATGCCAGCCACGTTGCAGGCATGAGGCACTGGGGCATTTAAGGGCACTAGCAATACAACTGTGAATGGAAAGCAGGTAACTGGCTCAGGTCTGTCAGTGGTATCTGTTGTGGAGAACATGAGAGCAGGAAAGGGAGCAGGGAGTACTGGCGGAGGGGTTATTCAGTCTTAAATACGGTGATCAGAAAATCACTGAATGCCAGCACCTGGGCGGCTCAGTCAGTTAAGGATCCAATGCTTGGTTTCGGCTCAGGTCATGACCTCATGGTTTCATGAATTCGAGCCCCACATTGTGCTCTGTTCTGACAGCCCAGAGCCTGCTTGGGATTCTCTCTCTCCCTCTTTCTCGGCCTCTTTCCCACTCATACTCATGCTTTCTCCTCTCTCTCTCTCAATAAATAAGTGAATAAATAAACTTAAAAGAAAATCACCGAACGTCTGGTAGGAAATTTAGGTCTTGCTGTGAAGGAGGTGAGAGGGCAAACCAGGAGGATATCTGAGAGAAAAGCCTTCCCTCCAGGAGGGGGGAACAGCAGTGCAAAGGCCCTGAGGTAGAAAGGTGCTAGCAAGGAGGTCATCATAACCACAGCAGGATGAGGGAAGAGGAAAGCAGGAAGCAGGATGAGGTCAGAGAGGTGAGCAAGGCCAGGCCACACTGGAGCTAGGGTAGGTCTTTGTGAAGGGAGCTGGGTGAGCTGATCCTGAACAGGGTCACCCTGGCGGCCATGAGGAACAGAGGAAAAAGGAATGAGGGCAGATGCAAGAAAGTCAGCTAGGAGATTACCAAAACAATCCACGCAAGAGAACACAGTGGTTGTGACGGAACTGAGACGTGATCAGGTCTGGATATATTCTGGAAGCCAGAGCTAATGAGACCTGCTAATGAATCGGTTAATTCAAAGGACAAGGTTGCCATCACCAAGATAGAGGAGAGGGCGGGTGGAGCAGGATCAGAGGGGAAGTCGGAAGTCTGGCCTGGGCCCTGCTAGTCGAGATGTGAAGCAGACAGCCACGCGGGGAGGCTGAGCTGGCAGGTGGGTGCATGAATCCGGATGTGGGAGAGGCCTGCGCCAGAGGTTAAAAATGAGGCACTGTCACCGTTTATATGTGTTATTTAAAGCCATGGGACTGAATCAGATCTCCAAGGAGCCAGGTGTAATTTAGGAAGGAAAAGGTCTAGAAATAACCTAACCTTTCGAAGTCAAGGGAAAGAAGAGCAGCCAGCAAAAGAGAATGAGAAAAGTGGTCATCGAGGTCGCTGGGAAATTGAAAGAGTCAGATGCCAACCAGAGACAGTGCTTCAAGGAGAACGTAAGCAAGGGGTTTGGTGTGGCTGATGAGCCAAATGAGTTAAAGGTTTGAGAACTGGCCTCTGAATGGAACAACACTGAAGACACCGGGGCCCCAAGCAAGAACGATTTGGTGGCATGGTGGGGGCGAAAGCCTGCCGGTTCAGCAGCAAATGGCAAGAGAGGCAGTAAGAAGATACACAACGAATTAAGACGCTGGCCATTGCCAGGTGCAGAAATTTAGACCTCGAGAGGTTTATGATGTTCCCCCAGGTCCCGCAGTGGCTAAGTGGATTCGAAGCCAGGAAGACTGGGTCCCGCCGAGCCCTGAGTCTCAAACACCACATTATGTGACCTTAACACACAACACACTTTACTTGGTCTCATTGTGTCTTTCTCCATGAATATCCTAGCAGGTGCGCAGCTGCTCAGCAGCGCTCCCTAACTCTGGACCTGCAGAGGCTCTGCCCAGCTCCCCTTCCTCCCCTAGCCCCAGGACCTGCCCAAATATATCCACACCAAGCTCTGTCCGTTGAATCACTGGAGAGTCTAATTCACACATCTGTAATGCAGTGAACAAAGGAGCCCAGTGACAACTTGTGTCATGTGGGCTAAGTCCCTTAGCGGCTGTGCCCCTCAGCCCCTCCCATCCAGGCCTCCTGGGACCTGTGATAATAGCACTTTTCCTAAAGTACGCTTCAGCAGACCAGCTAGAATGATACCAAAGTGAGCCAGTTGGCTTTAGTTGACACTTTTCATTCAACAAATATTTATTGAGCATTTACGGTGGCCAGGCACTCTTCTAAGCACTGGGTATGCAGCAGCAAACCAAACAGACAAAAATTCCAACCCTGATGAAGATTGGGGGGGTGAGTAGGGCAGCCGCAGCAAACACATTTTTATCAGTTAAGTGCTTTATGACGAAAAATCAAGCAGGAAAGGCAGGTAAGAGGGCAGATGGGTCAGGAGTTTGACATCATCTTTAATAGATAATCAGAAAGAGTCTCTTTGAAAGACTTAAGCAAAGACCAGGTGCAAGTATGGGAATAAGCATGTTGCAGGCCAGCTTGGACGACCTCTCGATAATGATTAACAAAAGTTGAAACCGGCTCTCAAGACACAAAATGCTACATAGTGGGCTGGAGGCTGGATTCCAGAGCTTTACTCTACAATCTCAAGCCCCCCACCTCCTGGCACACCCACCCACAGTGCCCTCTGCAGAGCGCAGGTCAAGCGTACAGCCCTGCCACTGACTGGCCTGACCTCCGCAGGGGGTAATACAGTTTGCTCCCAGAATAGTTCAGAGATTTTCAAAATGTGGCCCAGGATTCTGTGGGTGTCCACAAGGCTCATCCAAGCAGTCTGCAAGGTCAGAACTATTTTAATAATAATACTAAGATAGTTTCCTCTCTGCTGGCCTTCTCTTACAGATGTACACATAGAATTTTCTAAAGCCTACAGGTGTGTGACGTCACTGCTGTGATGGTTAATGGGTATGTCGGTCAGCCCATACCCATAAGGGCTCTTTGGAGTCCTCGGTACTTTTTTAAAATTTGGAGGGGTGCTGAGAACAAAAAGTTTGAGAACTGGGAGAATAAAAAGGCCATGAACACAAGTTCAAGAGTCAAGAGAAAAAGACTTATCACGACTCATTCATCATACCATAATTAGGGGTGGGTTATGCAAAAGGGAAAAACGTTTGCTTTCATAGGAAAGTATGGGTTTCCGCCTTGTATAACGAGAGCGCAGCCGCCACAGCGCAAAAGTTCCAAACTGTCCCTGGCGCGGAGTTCCCTCTGCGGCCACCACGCTGCCTGCTTTCCTAGAGGGAAAGCGGCGCAGGAAGCCTCAGGGAAATCAGCGTGACTCCCCGGTCAGCCCTGTGCGCCAGGAAGGCTCAATTAAGTCCCCCTCTCCTTTCCTGTGGTTAGGACGATAAATAAAATTACCACTAGCCGGAGGTGACACACCCCCGGATGCTGCATAGGTGTCGCCGAAGGTAGGGCGACCCTAGTGTCCGAGGGCGCACAAGCCACCTGAAGGACGGGCCTAGGATCGCCTTCCCCGGCTCCGGGGAGCCAGAGATCAGATCCACCGACACAAACCCACAAAATTCAACCTCCACGTAGTTCGGAAAAGAACTTCAGAACGACAGAAAATTTCGAGGGTAAGAAAATTGATCAGGAGAAGGAAACATTGGTCTCGAAAGAGGGCCAGGCTCGCGGACCCTAGACCTGTCCTATTTCCGCTCGGCCTTTGCTCCCATAGGGCGAGATGGCCAGGGGCAGGTCACTGGGACTCCCTCGCCTGGGGTCCGCTCACCTGCAAAACGCCCCTGCGAATAGGTAAGGAAGCGTCTGCGCGTGAACGCGAGGCTGTCAGATGTGGCTACTTCGCCAATGCGCTCTGTAACCCGGAGCACAAATGTCCCTCTCTGAGCCTCATTTTCCCAGATCAGCAAAACAAGGGGGGTGGCTTCAGCTCTCCCAAATCCCTTCTAACTCAGTCACTAACTACACGAAGGTTAAATCGAGCAGCTGCAGGGCTGCTTACCATTTCAGTAAGAGCAGGACAAATTAAATGCTAGGGAAGAGAAGGCAGAACAAACTTGCAAAGTAAAAGTGCCAAAGTCCCTGCACCGCTCGATCTTAGCGGACTCATCCACCGAATGTGCCCGAATGCCCGCGAATCAGGCTGCAGAGACCCGGGAGACCCCTCCGGGACTCCCTTAGGGTGTCCAGCCCAATGGCGAGGGCTGGGGACAGGGTCTCACGCGGCCGGGGACTGAGCCCCCGCCAGAAAGGGGACCCCGGGGTGCAGCGGGATGCTCCAGCAAAAAAGCGCCGCAGGGGGAGGTGGCTCGAGATACTAGGGCGCGATGTTTCGCAGGCTTGGGAAGGTGACCCCCCAGCTGGGAGGTGCGGGGAAGCCGCCTCGCCCGCGCGGGACGCGCGCCCTACCTGGGGCTTGAGCTCACAGTTGGCTGAGGCGGGCGCGCCGCGCCGCGGGGCTGCGCCCGTGGGCAGGAGCCAGAGGGTCGGCAGCAGGAGCCAGCCCCAGGGACTCATCCTCCCCACGGCGGCTCGGAGGTCCTGGACGCGGCAGGAAAGAGTGAGGCAGCGGTG
>NC_043703.1:125657277-125665683 GCF_006229205.1 Suricata suricatta
CCCTGACCTCCCACCCCCTACCCCGCCGCCCCTCCGCCCCGCGCCGAGGCCGCCGAGGGAGCGGGGCCCGGGGGCCCGGCTGCTCCCGCCCAAACCCTGGTGGGGCCGCGGGCCAGAAGGCGAAGGGGAAGTTCCAGCACTGTCTTCCAACCTCACCCCAAAATCCTATTGGCTCCTGCCCCTACCTCTATTTATGCTGCCAGTTCCGAGAGTGGCTCTTGATTGCGCGAGAGACAGACCAAAGAAACAAATGAGAGGCAATTTTTTAAAGGAAAGCGCATTTAAACAAAGGAAATCGCCTAGTAGTTTTGTCTGTTAAAAGAAGGGAATAGTCCGTGTGTGCATACACTTAAAATCCAGGACCACAAAAGCCAGCACTCCATTAGGTGTTTTCTTAAGGGAGTTGGGGGAATAATATTAAGGATGTGAGCACCAAACTCGAAGGACTCCTTCAAAGGTTAAGTGGGGATATTTATGGAGAGCGTCTTGTTTGATACACATAGGAGACCTGCAAAATGGACCTGCTCCCTTTCTGCCCTTAATGCCTTTTCACAGCACTGAGCCTTCAGGAAGAAAAAATTACCAAAGCCACTACCTGTGCCCAGCCTCTGCCACCTCCCGCCCAAGCCCTGAGCGCACTTTACCAACCTTGAGGTACAGCCCAGACTTTCGCGTGATCACCGATCACTTTCTAGTGGTGTAGCAGGGGGTTCTTAATTGTTAAGTCCCGGTCCATGTTGAGACCCCGATAAAAACTGGGAACGATGCGGACACGGGGAGACGCAGGAGCCCAGATTTACACGCAATGGGAGTTTTTCGAGCCTCAGATGCCCACTTGCAATACTCCAGTAAAGAACCCCCTGGCTTTTAAAAGCCAAGTTTTTACAGCTTTGATTTCAGAGGCGTTTAGGCTTCAGCTGTTTTTGTGAAATCGCTAGATTTTTCCTGTTCTAAGTTTCAGTAGGGGGTTGCTATCTTGAGTTGACTCTCCTGTCTCCAAATGACACCCGCTCCGCCTATCAGCGAACCTTGGACCGCAAGTCGACCCGCACCGCAACCTGTCAGGGTTTTCAGCTGCCGCCTACTGGCAAAAATGTTGAAAGCACCGGCATCTCTACAGGAAGTAATTAACGATTACTTCATACTCTTTCCCCCCTACTTCAAATGGAGAGTCAATCATTGGCTGACTAGAACTGGGGCTAGAGGAAGAGGGGGAGGGAAAATATGTCACAAAAGGAGACTGAGGAATGTCTGGGTGGCTCAGTCGGTTAAGCATCTGACTTCAACTCAGGTCATGATCTCACTGTTGGTGAGTTAAAGCCCAAATGGGGCTCTGTACTCACTGCTGTGAGCCTGGCGCCTGCTTGGGATTCTCTCTCTCTCTCTCTCTCTCTCTCCCTCTCTCTCTCTCTCTCTCTCTCTCTCTCTCTTTCTCTGTGTGTGTGTGTCTGTCTGTCTGTCTCTCTCTCTCTCTCTCTCTCTCTCAAAAATAAACAAAAAAATTTTAATTGAAAAAAATGTGGTCTGAGTTTGTTAGTTTTCTTTTACTGTCTCTTTCCTATTCCCTTGATTCTTGTTCTAACCTCTATTATCTCCTTCCTTCTACTTTGGATTTATTTTGCTCTTCTTTTTCTAGCTTCTTAAGGTGGGACACTATGTCGTTGACTTTAAGCCTTTCTTTTCTAATATAAGCATATTAAAGCTATAAATTTCCCTCTACATTACCCAAATTTTTGAAAAGCTGTATTTTCATTATCATTCAATTTGGAATACTTTCTGATTTCCCTGGTGGTTTTTTTCTTTAACCATGGTTAGTTTAGAAATAAGTTGCTTAATTTTGAAATTATGGATTTTTCCTAGACATCTTTTTACTGATTACTGATCTAGCTTCATTGCAATCAGAGAACATTGTCTGTTTGACTACAATCATTTTATTTTAATTAGGACTTGTTTTATGGCCCAGGACATGGTCATAAACTGAATTTGAAATGTGTAGTGCATGAACGATTTTCTTTGGCTCTAATGTTTTTTTTAGGTGGAGCTGCCTGCCTTAGACCGATCATTAAGTAGAGTTTATTCTGTAAGATACCCAATGTCCAAACATTCAATAAAATCACATCTACTTTATATACATTGTCTGTACAGACACTCTTAAGGCCCCTATCACTTCACAGTGCTGCCCCAGACGTGGCGATAGGCAGGCCTGCATGACCTGGCCTTCACCTATCTTCTAGGCTGATAGCCTTCCTGGCTTCCACTTTGTGGTTAAGGAGATGCTGGAGTGCCTGGGCAGCTCATGGCCAACTTTGGCTCAGGTCATGCTCTGATGGATCCCAAGGTTGAGCCCTGCCTCAGACTCTGTGCTGAGAGCTGGGAGACTGGACCCTGATTTGGATTCTGTCCCTTCCCCACTCGTGCTCTGTCTCTCTCTCTCTCAAAAATAAATAAACATTACAGGGTGCCTGGGTAGCTCAGTCGGTTAAGCATCAGACTTCAGCTCAAGCCATGATCTCACAGTTTGAGTTCAAGCCCCGCATTGGGTTCTGTGCAGACAGTGCAGAGCCTGGAGCCTGCTTTGGATTCTGTGTCTCCTTCTCTATATGCCCCTTTCCCATTCTCACTCTGTATCTCTCTCTCAATCTCTCTCTTACAAAAATAAATATTTTTAAAAATTTTTATAAATAAATAAACATTAAAAAAATAAAAAGAAAGAGATGCTAAATGTCCCCCTAGCCTCCTCTCTGCCTATCCCAGTTTCTGGATCCAGTTCAACTCCCTCCCTTGGGTATTGTTCTTGCAGCCCATGGCCAGAGACCTAGATGTTCCTAAACGTTTCCCTACTTCTTTCTGTTTCTCTTTCATGTATAGTTGATGCCCTGGTAACCTTCCTATGTCCACCGATTCTTAGTTCTTCCTTTTGTGCCCCTACCAATGGATTCCTGAATGCACACAAATCTGTGAGGCTTGTCCCCTTCACAGCAGTCACCCGAGGAAATTATACTCTGGAGTCCTATTTGTTCTTTCCCCCAGATCAGATCTTCCCTCAAAAACAAAGTTTTCAGGATGCCCAGAGGTTTGCTGTGGCTTCCATTGCACCTGCCTTGCCTGGCTGGCCTAGCCTGACTGACCTGTAGCCATCTAAATCCTGAATCACTTAGCACACTGCAGATTTCCCAAAATGGTCAGGCTAGCCCCAGGGTGGAGGGTAGGTCCCTTGATCCTGCCTCCCGGTATTCACACTTTTGTTTAATTCCCTCCCCCTGAGTATGAGCAGGAACCTGTGACTTGCTTCTAACCAACAGAAGGTGACAAAGATGATGGGTTGTATGTGACTACTTGTATGTGATCACACACTGCCAGTGCTGCCAATCTCACTAGAGTCTCTTCATTGCTATCTTTGACTAAACAAGCTGTTCATGAGTCCTATGGCCAGGAGGAAATGAATTCTGCCAAACATCTGAGTGAGCTCAGAAGTAGATCCTTCCCCAGTAGAACCTCTGATGGGAGCCCAGTCCTGGGCAGCACCTTGACTGCAGCCTTGGGTTACCCTAAGCAGAGGACCCAGTTGAGCCTAAACTCCTGGCCTAGAGAAAATGTGAGATCATAAATGTGTGCTATTCTAACCCACTGAGCTAGTGATTTGTCACATAGCCAACAGATAACTAACACACCAGGCGTGTCTGGGTGGCTCAGTCGGTAGAGCATCAGATGTCAGTTCAGGTCATGATCTCACGGTTCAGTTCGTGAGTTTGAGCCCTGCAATGGGCTTGCTACCGTCACTGTGGAGCCCGCTTCAGATTCTCTGTTCCCCTCTCTCTCTGCCTCTTCTCGGCTCGAGTTCTCTCAAAAAAATAAATAAACAGTAAAAAAGAAAGAGAGAAAGAAAGAAGGAAAGAAAAGAAAGAGAAAACTGCCACACCAGGTGAAATGGAATGGCAAGGAATACCCAGATATTCCAACAGAGGCTACACCATCAGAGTGTGTGTTCAAAGTGAGCAACGGAAGTCCTGCTTCCTGCATTTCCACATCTTCGGGCCCCATGCATTCCCAAAAGGGGACCAGAATTTTGCCACACTCTTTTGGTCACCCAGTAGTGGCACCAGAATTTCTAGTGGGAAAGGGTAGCAATTACCTCACAGCTGCCTTTGCTTAGCAAGTACATTGTGTGTACCTAGATCACAGGCAAAAGAAAACTGTTCCTCACAGCAGGGAGTGGTCTAACTTGATGGGTGAGGACTTGGTGTTGTTACAAGCTGACGCTATCCACAGCCAGGCCGTGGGGTCTCCTACTGAACATCAACAATTTCACAATATATCAACATTGGACAAGGCCACTCTGGGACTGTGGTGAAGACAAAATCCAGATGCCTCCATAATCATGTCTCAACACAGTCAAAACATGAACCTTGTCCAAACCACAAAAGGGACCAGACATCCTCATATCCTTGCTAGTGAGTGACTGCTCCTTCTTCACCAATCCCTGCATTAACCTTTATGATTTCCCCTACCTTATTATAGACAAGATATTTGAAGATATCATTATGACTTGTATTGTGGCACCCAAAAAATCAGATGTTGGGGAAACCTGGGTGGTTCAGTGGGTTGAGCATCTGACTTCAGCTCAGGTCATGATCTCACGGTTCATGGGTTTGAGCCCCACATTGGGTTCTGTGCTGACAGCTCAGAGCCTGGAGCCTGCTTTGGATTCTGTGTGTCCCTCTCTCTCTGCCCCTCCCCTGCTTGTCCTCTGTCTCTCTCTCTGTCTCCCCAAAACAAATAAACGTTAAAAATTTTTTTAACTTTTTTTATGTTTATTTATTATTGAGACAGAAACAGAGCATGAATGGGGGAGGGAAAAGGAGAGAGGGAGACACAGATCTGAAGCAGGCTCCAGGCTCTGAGCTGTCAGCACAAACCCCAACGCTGGGCATGAACCCACGAACTGTGAGATCATGACAGGCTTAACCAACTGGACCACCCAGGCACCCCATAATGTAACTGTATTTGAAGATACGGTCTTTAAAGTAGTGATTAAGCTAAAATGAGGCAGTTACTATAGGCTCAACTCTGATCTGACTGCTGTTCCTGTTAAAAAAAAAAAAGGGGAATTCGGACACACAACAGAGACACCAAGAGCACTGAAGCACGGAGGGACAACCATGTGAGGACACAGCAAGAAGGTGTCTGTTTGCAAACCAAGGAAAGAGGCTCAAGAGGAAACACACTCATTGACACCTTGATTTTGAACCTCTGACCTCCAGACCTGTGAGAAAATAAATTTCTGTTGCCTAAGCTATCCACTGTGGTGTTTTGTGATGGTAACCTGAGCCAGCTAATAGAGATGCCCAATCAGAGTGACACCCACCTCCTCAGAACACCCAATCCAGAGCTAAGCCCTGCTTCCTTGAACCTTCCCCCAAATCACCTAAGGAAACAAGTCAAATTGTATAACAAGCCCTCCCAGGACCTTCTCACTAAGATGCCCCACATTCCCCAAGTGAAGAGCTCCCCCTCTCTGCAAAGAGCGGTAAGTCCATCTAATTCGCCTTCAGATGTGTCCCTGGTGGTCTTTGGCTTTTGGCATTGATAACTGTCTGTCTATTGGGGCGACCTTGGCCAGCCCCTGAGCCATCCCTTGTGCTTCCATTGGTCTTATGTCAGACCTTGTGTGGAGAGAAGTTCTCGCGTTGACACATTTTTACTCCCCTCCCCTGTCCACCCCCTTCCCACAGGCCACATGGGTGAGGCTGCACGGAGGTGAATGGTTCTTGCTCCTGAGAGCCTCGTGCAATGCTGGTGCCTGAATGTCTGATTCCTGACAGAAAGCACTTCCCAGGGTGTCAGGATGAGCTGAGGAGAGCGACGGAGCTCGCTCCTGGCCAGTGTTCAGCTAGCTTCTCTCTTCTGGCTTCCTCCTGACCTGGACTACGCAAGCAGAGAGAAAGAGCTGAACTGTGGGATGTCCATGGGAATTTTTTTTCGGAGAAGGAGGAAAGGAGAAGAAACCGGAGACCAGGAAACTGCAGAAGCCTCCTGGGCAGAGAAAACAGAAAGACAGCAGAGATGTCGTCCAGGGAATTTTTATCGTATGTTTCTATTCATAAGTAATGAAAATTTCAAGAAGTTTTCCATGAAATTAAAATTACACATCAATCTTTCAGAGGTGGGTTTTGAAGCCTCTGACAGTGTAGCATGTGGCTTCAAGGGGCCCTGGGGAAGAGAGACTTCCAAAGGAGAACCAATCACACACGTGTGCCTAAATGTGTAATTTTTACTATGACTCTAAATAAACAAAAGTATACACAGATATTAAAGTGACCTGAAGGATTGGGGAGTGTTTATTTATTTTTGTTTTTTTAAGGTGTATTTATTTCTTTTGGAGGCAGGGGAGAGGCAGAGAGAGAAGGAGAAGGAGAATCCCAAGCAGGCTCCATTCTGTCAGCTCAGAGCCCGACTTGGGCCTTGATCCCACCAACTGCAAGATCACAACCCGAGCCAAAACCAAGAGTCAGAAGCTCAACCGACAGAGACACCCCGGCGCCCCAGTTGAGGAGTTTTTCTAGGACAATTTTCTGATTATTCTCTGAAAATTTTAAAAAGCACTTACTTGCTATCCAATGTATGTTTGGTATGCGTCACTTTTTGCCCTTACTGATCCCTGCATCCCTTCTAGAAACTGCTACATTCATTTATCCAATGCACTTAATAAGTACGTGAGGCTTCCAGTGTCCGGAGAGGAGTTTAGAATAATGACTACAACAGAGAGGACCCCTGGGCCCATTGAGCTCCCCATGGGGCCCTGTTCTTACCCCTGGTTGCACACTAGAATCACCTGGGGAACCTGTAAAACAACCGCAGCCCAGGCCTATTCGTGGGTGGTCACCTCGGAGTCTTGGGGGCAGGTGGCCACGCACCAGCATTGTAAAAGCAGCTCTGGTAATTCTAACCCGCAGCCAGGACGAACAGACGACAGACATAAAGAAAAGTACAAGACAGTAGGATGTGCACAACAACACGGCCCGTAACTGAGCCCGTCATTCCAGGGAGGGTCTCCCAGTGGAATGCTGTCTAAACAGAGATATAAAATTGAGCACAAGTTAGACGAGGAACAGCATTCCAGGTAGAGGGAACAGCACAGGCAAAGCCCTTGAGGCACGAGAGACAGTTAGCTACAGTCACAGAATTTAGTCTGATTGACACAGAGACCCAAACAGACAAGGGTGAGAAAGGGAGGCAGGAGCCAGAAGGTGAGGAAATTGTGAGCTGGGCTGAGGAGTTCACTGCCTGAGAGATGCTGCAGAGCCATCCAAGCATCTAAAGTTTATTTATTTTGAGAGAGAGAAAGAGAAAACAGGGAGGGAATCCCAAGCAGACCCCGGGCTGTCAGCACTGAGCCGCTCCAGCATTTTAAGCAGAGGAGTCTGCACAGATGCGCTTCGGCATGGAGGGGACCTGAAGGGAACCAGGGTACAACTGGCAAGACCAGTTAGGAGACACGATGGGACCTGGGGCTGGCTCTGGCAGGGGACAAAGAGAAGAGAAGTGACACTGAGGAAGTGAAACCCACACAGCTTGGTGGTTGATTGGATGTGGGAGAGAGGAGGAACAAGAAACTGCATGGAGTTAGTGCTCAGAAAAGACCAGGCCACAGCCTCTGGCCTCCGCTCTGTAGCCACAGTGGTCACGGGGGAGTGGACACCCACGGACCCAAATGCCATCAGTGTTTGCTGGTCCTTCGTGCAGCAAGAACAGCAGGCGAAAAGAGGATCCTCTCTCTGGTTTCCTCCATGCTCAGCAATGCCCACTTCTCCATCCTCCCAGCCTCCCCCGGAAGTCTCCCTCAGTTTCCTGGCCTTCCCTGACTCCAGCTGGCCTCGCGCTCCATCGGAGTCTTCATACCTTAGGAGTTTCCCATTGGCCTGAGACTTGAAAAGCCAGACCGAGCCATCTCCGCTGCCTGCCACCTACTAGCTCTGTTGCCTTGGGCCAGTCACACAGCCTCTGTAAACTTCAGCTTCTTCATCTGCAAGTGTAATATATAAGGAGCCAAGCAAGAAATATAACATTGAAAATAGATAATATTCATAATACAGGAAAGCTCTTAAGTTTTGAAAAGAAAGAAAAAGGACATCAGTCTAGTTAGAAAATCTGCAAAGAGCATAAAAAGGTAAGAGAAACAAAGGGAAGGGGGAAAGGAGAAAAGAGGGTGAGGAAAGAGAAGGAACAATATACTAGTCCATAGATGAAAAGATCCTCACTTAGCTAATCCAATAAAAGCAAATTAATTCTGGAGAAGGATGGTGATGCTGCTTGCACAACAGTGTGAATATACTTAATGCCACCGAACTGTACACATAAAAATGATTAAAATGGGGACGCCTGGGTGGTTCAGTCGATTCAGCATCC
>NC_043703.1:125665783-125667151 GCF_006229205.1 Suricata suricatta
GAGGGGGGCAGAGGAGCCACAGTGGGGGCTTTGCAGGGCTTGAACTCAAGAGCAGTGAGATCATGACCTGAGCTGAAGTCAGCCGCTTAGACCCCCTGAGCCACCCAAGTGCCCCCTATTGCCGATTTTTAATTTTAAAAAACACCACTTTTATAATGTCTTTAATTGTATGATTTTTTTTTTAACTGAAGGCTTCTTGACGACGTCCTCTGTGACGAGTCCAGTCAGGAGTGTGCCTTGCACTCCAAGCCTAACGATCTGGTCCTTCTTCCTACCATCTCCCAGCTCTTCACAACATGGCCAAATGCCCTTTTTTTAATGTTTGTTTATTTATTTTGAGAGGGAGGGAGGGAGGGAGGGAGGGGCAGAGAGAGGGGAAGAGCAAGAATCCCAAGCAGGCTCCATGCTGTTACTGCACAGCCCTATGCAGGGCTTGATCTCATGAACTGTGAGACCATGACCTGAGCTGAAATCAAGTTGGATGCTTAACCGACTGAACCCCATCCAGGCGGCCCCCCCAAATGCCAGTTTTTATGAACACTGAGAGAATAATGCAGTGAAGAAAATCAGTGCTGATGAAGCCATCGGGATTATCGTTCTGGTTAATCCAAGCTGTTTGGTAGGAGCAGTGGCCCAGAGTGCCGCTGGCCTGGCCAGTCTCTAAGAGACACAATGTGCTGCCAGCAGCCCCAGCCAGCATCTCTCTGCTGACTGTCTGCTGTGACCCCCATCTGGCCCCTGAAACCCCACCAGCCTTTGGAATGCCGCCCTGGCATCTGGCAACTGATACTTTTATGACCGAGTTGGGGAGGAATCTCTGTTTCTGCTTCTTTCATTCCTGGCCAGACGTCTGTTGTTTTGGGGGATAGTAAGTTCTTTTTGCCACATAAATGGCAGTTCATATGGAGCCTGGCCTCACATACTAATGTCAGCAGCCTTAGTAAGGGAGAATCTTGGCCCAGATCCCCCCCCACCAGCAAGCCATAAGCCACCCTGGCCAGAGGGTCAGAGATCTGCTTTCTTCCTTCCTAAGGTCCCTATGGTACCTCCTTGTGGGCCCAGAAATTCTAGCCCAAGGCACAGTTTTTCTCCAAGTGTGCATTCATACACTTATTCCAAGGAGATCCAGGTCTACAGAAAAAACTATATTTTATAGTTTCCCAGAAATGAGGCATCACTAAAATTATTTTTTCCAGTTGGTCCTTGTATACATACATGGTCCTTGTATACAACTTTTCATCAAGATAAAAAGCTTCTGCACTGCAAAGGAAACAATCAAGAAAACTAATAGGCAACCGACAGAATGGGAAAAGATAGTTGCAAATGACATATCAGATAAAGGGCTAGTGTCTAAAATCTACAAGGAAC
>NC_043703.1:125667251-125668631 GCF_006229205.1 Suricata suricatta
GAGGGGGGCAGAGGAGCCACAGTGGGGGCTTTGCAGGGCTTGAACTCAAGAGCAGTGAGATCATGACCTGAGCTGAAGTCAGCCGCTTAGACCCCCTGAGCCACCCAAGTGCCCCCTATTGCCGATTTTTAATTTTAAAAAACACCACTTTTATAATGTCTTTAATTGTATGATTTTTTTTTAACTGAAGGCTTCTTGACGACGTCCTCTGTGACGAGTCCAGTCAGGAGTGTGCCTTGCACTCCAAGCCTAACGATCTGGTCCTTCTTCCTACCATCTCCCAGCTCTTCACAACATGGCCAAATGCCCTTTTTTTAATGTTTGTTTATTTATTTTGAGAGGGAGGGAGGGAGGGAGGGAGGGGCAGAGAGAGGGGAAGAGCAAGAATCCCAAGCAGGCTCCATGCTGTTACTGCACAGCCCTATGCAGGGCTTGATCTCATGAACTGTGAGACCATGACCTGAGCTGAAATCAAGTTGGACGCTTAACCGACTGAACCCCATCCAGGCGCCCCCCCCAAATGCCAGTTTTTATGAACACTGAGAGAATAATGCAGTGAAGAAAATCAGTGCTGATGAAGCCATCGGGATTATCGTTCTGGTTAATCCAAGCTGTTTGGTAGGAGCAGTGGCCCAGAGTGCCGCTGGCCTGGCCAGTCTCTAAGAGACACAATGTGCTGCCAGCAGCCCCAGCCAGCATCTCTCTGCTGACTGTCTGCTGTGACCCCCATCTGGCCCCTGAAACCCCACCAGCCTTTGGAATGCCGCCCTGGCATCTGGCAACTGATACTTTTATGACCAAGTTGGGGAGGCATCTCCGTTTCTGCTTCTTTCATTCCTGGCCAGACGTCTGTTGTTTTGGGGGATAGTAAGTTCTTTTTGCCACATAAATGGCAGTTCATATGGAGCCTGGCCTCACATACTAATGTCAGCAGCCTTAGTAAGGGAGAATCTCGGCCTAGATCCCCCCCCACCAGCAAGCCATAAGCCACCCTGGCCAGAGGGTCAGAGATCTGCTTTCTTCCTTCCTAAGGTCCCTATGGTACCTCCTTGTGGGCCCAGAAATTCTAGCCCAAGGCACAGTTTTTCTCCAAGTGTGCATTCATACACTTATTCCAAGGAGATCCAGGTCTACAGAAAAAACTATATTTTATAGTTTCCCAGAAATGAGGCATCACTAAAATTATTTTTTCCAGTTGGTCCTTGTATACATACATGGTCCTTGTATACAACTTTTCATCAAGATAAAAAGCTTCTGCACTGCAAAGGAAACAATCAAGAAAACTAATAGGCAACCGACGGAATGGGAAAAGGTAGTTGCAAATGACATATCAGATAAAGGGCTAGTATCTAAAATCTACAAGGAACTCACCAAACTTCA
>NC_043703.1:125668731-125735051 GCF_006229205.1 Suricata suricatta
CTGTCACAACACAGCATTTTATATACTGTTAAGTGAAACTGCAATACAATCTAAGTTTATTTTGGGAGTGTTTGCTGTATAATTGGATTTAATGAAATGTTTAGAGGTGCAGTAGGCATGACTTTGAGTAGATAATGAAAGAAAATGCAAAATGCTTATTGATTTATGATGTGGTTTCATCTTAGCTTGGGCAAAGCATGCAGTATTTAATACATAGTAGCAGAATATTTACTATTGAAAAAAAATAAAATAAGATAAAAATACATTTTGTCTAAAATCAGCAACACAAAAACAACAGGTGTTGGCGAGGATGTGGAGAAAGGTGAACCCTCTTGCACTATTGATGGGAGTGCAAACTGGTGCAGCCACTTTGGAAAACAGTGTGGAGGTTCCTCAAAAAGTTAAAAATGGAACTACTCTATGATCTAGTAATTCCACTGCTAGGTAGTTTACCCAAAGAATACAAAAACACTAATTCAGGGGCACCTGGGTGGCTTAGTCGGTTCAGCATCTGAGTCTTGATTTCGGCTCAGGTCATGATCTCACAGTTCATGAGTTCAAGTCCCACATAGGGGCTGTCAGTGCAGAGCCTGTTTGGGATTCTCTGTTTCCCTCTCTCTCTCTCCCCCCCTCCCCCACTTGCTCTCTTTCAAAATTAAATAAACATTTTTTTAAAACCACTGATTCAAAGGGATGCATACACCCAACATAACCACCCCGAATGTGCCCAATCTCTTCTGAAAGCCATATTAATGTTTCCAGAACCTGCGTTCCATGGGAGAGTTTGGGGATTACAGTCCTAGGTCAACATGAATAATAACTCTTCCAGAACTTCATCAGAAGAAAATGGTAAGGATGATACAGGTGGTGCCCAGGAGAGAGCAGGCCAGACCCACAGAGGAAGCAGAGAGTAGGTAAGAGGGAAGCATAAGTGTCATAAAAGCCAGGAGAGCGGGGAGTGGAGGACAACTCAGAGTTCCTGAGGGCTGCTGTCAGAGGTCGACTTCCAGCCCTAAGGTATTCTTACCCTAAATGGACCCTGAGAGGCACCGCCCACATCCTCCTACTGCCCCGGCTGGTGAGGGCACTGTCGGCAGACGGGTGCCAGGCCTTCAGTATTGTCTCAGCTGCAGAGAGCCACCTCGCCCTTCCGAAGGCCATCTCAGTCCATCTTGGGACGACTCTGGTTCCAGAGGCCCCCTAGGGTGTTGGGGGTACTAAGGCCGCCCAAGCTTGACTTCTCGCTCTACCCCATCTCACTTCCTTCCTCCCCCTCCACAGGAGTTCATCCTGGGGCATTCCTTAATAAATACCCTGCACACGAAATCAGCTCAGAGTCTGCTTCCCTGGAAACCCAGTCTGCTACACCACTTTCCTTTAAGGAAGTCCCAATGACCTGAAATCTAAAGATTAGTGCAGTCAACACCATCACCCAGGGGTTACCATATTAGGGTTGTGATGGGTCCCATGGCCATTCACAAAAAACATATGCACATCGGGATAGAAGAAAGACAAAGAAAATGGGACAGACTTCTACACTGTATGTGTCCAGGGAATATGCAACCCCATGGGGGTGGGGGTGCAGCCTTCTCTATTTCTCTGCAAGTACTTGGGAGCCCACTCCAGCACACTGAAGGGAACCCGGTATCTTCCTGCTCAACGTCTCCCAGGGCCTTATTCAGCCTCTCTGGGAGAAACACGTAATCTTTGGGGGGTCCTTCTCTTTCCTTCTCTCCAAAGGAGATCCCAGACCCAGAAGCTAGCCTAGCCCCGCCCATGAAGCATCGGCTGCTGGTGTAACTCAAGGTCTGCTTTCTGGCTTATCTTCCTGACTTTGCAGATTAACTGAGATCTGACTTCCACCTTCCTTAAATCTCTGGCTTGGGCAGCCTTCCCTGGGACCCTCTTCATGGGGCCAGTTCACCCCTACTGTGGTGACACCCTCATCCCTGCAAACTTATCAGCCAAACTCTCAGGAAATTCCTATATTTGTCCTGGCGTTCAAGGGAGGTTCCTAGACACCTTAAACTCTATGAGCAAGCCATAGGGGCTGCGTGCTCTCTGAAGCCAAGCTGCCTGACCTCTGTGATGACTTTCAATGTGTTATATTGGCTAGGTTACAGTGTCCAGCTATTTATTATACTACATAAATATAGAGTATACACTACAAACTATCCTATATATATATATCCTATATATTAAATGTCAGGTGGTTTGATAAATGTTATGAAAAAATAATCAAACTGGGTGAGGCTCTAGATACAGAGGGAGAAACATTTAGCACAGAGCCTAGCACATAGTGTTAGTTATTTCTACCAATGTTACAATTTCATCCAAGTCAGATGGAGACCTCTCTCTCTGTCACCCACTATATCATATTCACCAACTGCTTATTTTCTATGGTGATTAACTCTCAAATTTTTTAGCTTCTTCTCCCCACTGCCACTTTGTGAGTCTGACCCTCATTATCTCCTACCTGGATCATAGTAACAATCTCCTAGCAAACCTGCCTGCGTCCATCGACAAGGGGAAGAGCAAACACATGCATGGCCTTTGCTTCATGCCAGGTGCTGTTCTCAGCACTTTGCATTCCTAAGACGTGTGTACTATTGTTGTCATCCCATTCCGCAGATGAGGAGAGCGGAGGCACAGAGGGCCACGGCAGGACACTCCCTACTGTCCCTCTTTGCTTCTTCCTTGTTCCTCCCTGCCTTGATTCTGTTGAGGTTTGCACCAACGTAGCCTCTAACCCCATCTCTGCCACTTAGGACCACGAGACCTTGAGTGAGTTCCTTTAGTTCTGTCTCAGCCTGGGCAGCCATAATAAAGCACCACTGGCTGGGTGGCTTTATCAACAGACATTTTTCACAATCCTGGAGGCTGGAAAACCCAAGATCAGGGTACCAGTGGTTTCAGCTTTTGGTGAAGGCCCTCTTCCTGGTTTGTCGACCAGACTTGGAGCACCTTCTCGCTGTGTGCTCGCGTGCTCCCATGGCCTTTCCTCGGGGCACATATGGAGAGGAAGTGAGACAGCCCTCCTCCCTCTTCCTCATATTATAAGAGCACTAATCCCATCATAAGAGTCTCCCCCTCCATGACCTGATCTAAACCTAATTACCTCCCAAAGGCCCTGCCTCCTAATACCATCACACTGGGAGTTAGGGCTCCCACATATGTATTTTTCAGGGAGACATTCAGTCCATAACAAGGTTCCCAGGACTTTGTTTCCTCAGCAGTAAAATGAAGGTAATAATACTTGCTCCCGGGGTTATCATAATGGCTCAACAACCCAGCTGTAATTGTGGTTGAGATTTTTATTGTTGCGATAACACATGTAAAGCATATAGCACCTAGCCTGCCACACAGTAAAGATAAAGAGCCCATGAATGTCAGCTATTATTCTGAGTGGCATTACACGCTCAGCTCAAATGTCCACCGCCACGTGGATCAGCCTGTGCCACCACCAAATGTGGTATAGACTTGTCCTGCTATACCCATCAAACAGCATCACATCTAGTTATTTATGTCTATTTCCCATTACAGACCACGAACAGCTCGAGGTCAGAGGTCAACATGCCCTGGCACCTGACCTGGTGCTCAGCATCCGACAGGCACCCAAGAGATGCCCGGTGAATAAATACACGAGCACATGAATGAACGAACCATGTCAAATGCAGCTCGGACTCTCCGCTGAAAGCTCCCTGGTTTACTCCCTGGTCACAAGTATTGGCACGTGCTTTGGGGACAAGAACCATATGGATAAACTCAGCACCTGTAGAGATGGCCTTTAAAGAGATGGGGGGGATCCCTATTCCAGTCTGACTGGTGTCCCTTCAAGAGGAAATACGAGCACAAGGAGAGACGGAGATGTGCATTCACCGTGGAAGGAGACAGCGAAAAGACAGCCATCTGCAAGCCACAGAGAGGGGAGAAACAAGCCTGCTCAGGTCTTGAATCTGCCCAGGTCTGGAACAGTGAGAAAATAAATTTCCGTTGTTTAAGCCACCTGGGCTGTGGTACGGGGCATTTTGTTATGGCGGCCAATACAATGGGAAAGTCCCAGTCCCTGCCCGGCTCCCAACTTTCATCTGTGGGAACCTCCCCTAACTTCCTGGCAAATATTTTCCTATCAGTTCCAGATATCATCTGATCTTAATTTCAGAACTGGCATTTTCCTCCATCCGTTATCACTGTGTCCCTTCAAGATGACCCTGTCCTTCAACATTCCCAGAAACCCTTTTGAAGCATTAATATTCAGCTCGAGAGCATGTGGTGGGGAACATGGAATAACAATAGAACGAGCTCAGGAAGCCCTACGGGGAGGTAATTAGCATGGTGCAAGGGAATTATAAAAAGAAACCGAAGTAGTTGAACCACTCCCCTTCACATAATACATCTCACCTACAAAACGCTTGCAGATACTTGATCTCATAGATCCTTGTGACAGCTCAATTACTATCTCCATTTCTTAGATGAGGAAATTGAAGTTCAGAGAAGCCATGTGACTGTCCAAGGACCCAGGGCTGGTAGGGAATGGTGCCCGTGCTTGGACCCAGGTCTCCTGACCCTACGTGCCACCTGAGGCGCTTCTTAAAAATGTCTACACTTTTATTAGAGAAGAGGATGTCTGCATGAAAGCACACATCTACCACAATCCTTTCCAGAGGTGCAGTGATAACAAGTTAAACCTCTCTTTCTACTTGCCCGTTATAAATTATTACTCCTTCCCGAGTGAGCTTGTAATTGTCTTTTATAAGGCTTGATTGGGGGAAGTTTAGTAATCTGGCTTCAAGACAAAGAGCAACACATTGCATAAAGGAGGCAGAAAAAGAAAATGAGTTCTGAAATGAGCAAATTAGCCGAAAAGGAAATGGCAATTTTGCATATTCTTGAAGGAGGAGGATTAAAAAAATGTAGTATACAGAAGGGGCCAGTTTTCTGGAAAGTATGCAAATTAAAAGGAAGGCAGAAACGAATGAAAATTGGTCAAAAACTACAAAGAAACAGAATTGATCCCGCACAGACACGTGCACAGATTTTGTTTGTTCGAACTCATTTACAGCACTGTGTGTAGTGTCCCTTCCGTAGACTCAGGCAGGAGGGGCCAGCACTTTAGACAACGCCCCCGCACGCCCGAGCGCGATGCAGACCTGGGCACAGGCTTCCTCTGTACCCTGCAAGCAAAGGTAACCGCACCTCAGTGCCAGAGAGGGGCTTCTAGGCTGCTGCCAGCACCAACAATGAGATGCTTCTGAGCTTAGGGATGATGGAAGTGACGGAAGCACTTACCTAAGCGCCTCTGTCACTTTTCTCTCACAGTTCTTATAAAACCAGGATTCCCAGTAGCACCAAATGCCCATCTTCTTGCTCCTAATCCTGTTCCAGTCTGTGGCTCCAAAAGTTAACACAGAAATTCTTGTAGCTATAGGAATTACTCACAAATGAGCACAGTCTTCCCAACAAATGCATCTCTGACAGCTGAGAAAGATTTGCCAATTTGTAAATAGCTCATATTACTCTTATATTTGCACATGTGTAGATAACACATATGAAGCAATATACAGATTCTTTATATTGGCCACCATATAGACACTGAATACAGTTTAAAGTTTATTGCATTTAATTATATATACAATAATTTAATTAAATATTTTATTTTTAAATAATGCTGGTTTGGGGCATCTATCCAGTTCAGTCGGTAGAGCATCCAACTCTTGATCTCAGGGTTATGAATTCAAGCCCCACATTGGGCATGGGGCCAACTCAGAAAACAGTATTTTTATTTATATGTTATTTATTTGCATAAAAATATGTGTATATATTTATATGTAAATTATATAAATGTATTATAGTTATAATATTATAAACTCATTATGTGTATAAATTATAAAAAGTTATAAATATAATAAATAAAATAATAATGTGGCTTACAATTTTGAAATTCACTAATTACTTATACTTCACTTTTTTTAAACTTCTTTTAATGTTTTATTTATTTTTGAGACAGAGAAAGAGACAGAGCATGAGCAGGGAGGCGCAGAGAGAGAGGGAGACACAGAATCTGAAGACAGGCTCCAGGCTCTGAGCTGTCAGCACAGAGCCCATGCAGGGCTCAAACCCACGAACCGTGAGATCATGACCTGAGCCGAAGTCGGATGCTTAACCAACCAAGCCACCCAGGCACCCCCGTACTTCACTTTTGAACACTAGATAATAGTTTAAGAAAAAATATCTTGTTTAAAATATATATGACCATTTTAACACTTTAAAATTTAACGCATACCTTTTATGAAAACAGTCAATCTTCATTATTCATGGATTCCCTATTTGAGAATTCACTCACTTGTTAAAATTTATTTGTAACCCCCAAATCAATACCCATAGAGGTTTTGTGGCCATTTGAGGACAGGCACAGCGTGCCAAAAATCCGAGTTCCCCAGTGCGCATGTTCCCAGCTGAGGCAGAACAAGACAATACTCCGCCTTCTTATCTTAGTTCTCATAATGTAAATCCTCCTTGCAGGATGCTTAGTATCCCATTTCTCTCATTTTTGTTGGTGGTTTTACTGTTCAAAATGGCCCCACACACAGTGTGAAATGCTGCATACTATTCTCAAGCACAAAGAGGCTGTGATGTGCCTTATGGAGAAAATGCATTTGTCAGAGAAGCTTTGGATATTTTATAGTGCTGTTGGCCGTGAGTTCAATGTTAAGGAACCAACAATGTATATTAAATAAGCTATCTTTCAACAGAAACACATATAAAACAAGGTTTTATTGGTATTGGTCAGCTAACAAAAATGTTGTGACCAAAAGCTCCCAGGAACCTAACTGTATTTCCCCTTAAGAGCAATGTTTTAGTGTTCACTAATTCTGCATCAGCAGTGACTTTCTAGAACACAACTACCCTGAACAATGAGAACCGACTGCCTATATACTCAAATTTTGTATACTTTGAATACAATTACATTTTATTTTTTAATTGTTCAGATCATTACTATCTATAGGACGCAAGTTATGTGAAAATCTTGATAACAACACAATTAGTAATTATGCTTAAGTGAAAGCAAGAAAAAATTCTGGAATAATTGTCTAATAATTTATGAATGATGTATGTCTTTATTTTACTGTCCTTTCAAACATTCCCAGCCCCATCAATAGGACACCCAGACCTGCATAATACTTATCAAATTAGTCATCTGTTTTTTGCCCACTTTCACTCATACAAAAATCATACTTAAAAGTTCATTCCTTTTTTTAAGTTTTTATTTACTTATTTTTGAGAGAGAGAAAGTACGAATGAGCGAGGGGCAGAGAGAGGGAGGGAAAGAGGGATGAAAAGACAGAGAATCCCACGCAGGCTCTGTACTCTCAGCATGAAGCCCAGAGCAGGGCTCAAACTCACTAACCATGAGATCCTGACCTGAGCTGAAGTCTGATGCTTAGCTGACTGAGCCACCCAGGCGCCTCTGCTTTTCACATTTTTTTAGTAGTTTTACTTTTCACATTTTTAAATTGTGTTATGAAATTGTTTCTTTTATGCTGGACGACAGAATATATTTTATTTAACAGTATGCTGGCTGGCTTTGTAACTTAAATATTGAGCCATGTGATGTGAGTCTCCATCTGTATTCTTCCCAGAGCCCTGCAAACACTGGGGCTACAAACTGCTGAGAACAATATAAATGTAGATCAATGTGGTATTGATTAAATACCATATGATAGATTCACATAATAGTATCTTATGCAGCCTTCAATTAAAAAAAATAATAATAATGGCCTTGGAGCCAAATGGCTTAGATTCAAATCCTGGCTCTACCACTTACTTAGAAGTGTGACCTTGAGTTATTTAACCTCTCTGTGCCTCAGTTTCTCCATATGTAAATAGAGAAAGACTGGTACTCTATTCATATGACTCAGTCCATACACAGCATTGTGATCGACACATAGTAATTGCATATAAATTTAGCTATCAGTATTCTTATGTTCATTATTTACGGTGACATGATATAATCTCTAAGATATAGCACGGGGGGAAAGTAAAGTACAGACAGTGTGATAATACACTATCATTTGTGAAAATAAATAAAAGAGCATGTGCGTGTACCTGTAGGCTGGCATCGCTTGTGTGTGTACATATATAATGCCAGTATCACCGAAAACAGTGCACAAAAGACCAGTAGCAAGGATTGCTCCCAAAGAAGGAAATAGGAGGTCTGGGGCTTGGAGGTGGGAGAGATTTTCACTGTGTGTCCCAGTTACTCTACGTAACAAAGCACCCCCCAAAACTCGGTGGTTTAAAACGACATCCAGGTATGAGAGTCACAATTTCGGTTGGCTAGGAAATCCGACAGAGCCTGACAGGGAGGACTCACCCCTGCCCCATGGTGTCCATAGTCTTTACTCTTGCACCACTCTCTTGGATTCCACCAACATTTTAGGTTTCTTTCAGATCTGTGTCGTCCTCTAGACTGGATGATCCTGGAGGGCATGAACCACGGCTTACTCTTCTCTATATCACGCACAGGGCATAGCACAGCTACTGAGAAAAATCTTGATGGACTGAATGGAGAAATAAGAATACATGTTCTTATTTTCTCTGTAATCCTTCTATTCTTCATTTCCTAACCCAGGTGGGACCCCTAGCTCCTCTTTATCTAATACCATGCCACAGAGATGAAAAATTCACAACCTTAGGAACAAAGCTTCATTCACTGTTAGGTAAATTTTTCTTGTATCAGAGTGTCTCTTCAAAGAGTTTTATCAAAGTAGAACACTGGTGCTTTGGACTGAATGTTTGGGTTCCCCAAAATTCCTATGTGAAATCCTAATCTCCAAGGTGATGATATTAGGAGGTGGACCTTGGGGAGGTGATCAGGTCACAAAGGTGAAGCCTTCTTGAATGGGATTCGTGTCCATATAAAAGAGACCCCAGGGGTGCCTGGGTGGCTCAGTCGGTTAAACACCTAACTTCAGCTCAGGTCATGATCTCATGGGTTCGGGCACCGCATCAGGCTCTATGCTGACAGCTCAGAGCCTGGAGCCTGCTTCAGGTTCTGTGTCTCCCTCTCTCTCTGCCCCTCCCCTACTCATGCTCTGTTTCTCTCAGTCTCAATAATTAAATAAATAAATAAATAAATAAGTAAATAAATAAATAAAAGAGAGAGACCCGAGAGAGCTGCCTTGCCCCTTGTGCTATGTGAGAACACAGTGAGAAGACAGCCAGCTACGAACCAGGAAGCACATGCTGACTAGACACTGAACTTGCCGGCACCTTGGACTGCCCGCCTCCAGAATAGTAAGAGATACATTTCTATTGTTTATAAGCTACTCAGTCTGTAGTATCCTGTCATATCAGCCCTCATGACTGAGACAAAAGGTGTAGAAAATAAAGGATTGAACACATTAGCTGGCACTGGTGATCAGAGCAGACTTCACGGTGGCAGGCAAAATCCAGGACCTCAAGGGATTTCCACTGAGAGCTATACCAAGCAGGGAGGGAAAAGAAAAAGAAAGGAAAAAAAAAAAAACTTCTTTAGCACTTAAAAGAAAGAAAAATGCAGAGGATAGATTATCCTCCAAAAGACACAAGTTATATTATCTTAATAACCAACACCAGAATCCCGCTGAGGAAGGAACTATCTTTGGGGAAGTATTTCCATCAGTTGCATGTAGTAGAAAGGGAGATCCAAAAATCTCCTTTCAGCAAGAACCAGGGTAGCAAAGGACAAGTACACTGTTCTGCTAGAAAAAAAAGAGGGGACTTTGGTATTTCTCAATAGAAAGAATAAAGAGAAAGGAGGGAATTAGAAAATAGAAATGAGGAGATAGTGAGACAGTGTGAGTTAGGGCCTAACTAGAAAATGACCCCAACGCACCAAAAGGGCTTTCAGGATTAAGAATTAAAGGGGCACCTGGGTGGCTCAGTTGCTTAAGTGTCTAACTTTGGGTCAGGTCATGATCTTGCAATTCGTGGGTTCGAGCCCCACATCAGATCCTATGCTGACTGGAGCCTGCTTTGGATTCTATGTCTCCCTCTTTCTCTGCCTTTCCCCTGCTTGCTCTCTGTCTCTCTGTCTGTCTCTCTCTCTCAAAAATAAATAAACATTAAAAAAAGAATATGTCATTAAAAATATAGGTTCATCCCTCCCCTTCACCCACAGCCCTTTGGTAAAAATTGTACTGCACAGACCAGCCTTATTTTTACAGTTGCTTTGAAGAAGGAAATGAAGGCCATGGGCTGGCCCTGTTTGGATGGGCATCAGTGTGGAGACTCAAAAATTCAAGGAGACCAGAAACAACCATAAGAAAAGTCAGAGAAACAATGGGAAAGTGTCAGATAGGAGTTGGACTCATTCTTATCTAGATTTTTTTCAGATGCCAGAAGACATCTAGGTTACACATAAAATTTCAGGAACATCTGTCTTATGGAAGCAAAAGGAGAATTAAAAATTATAGAGATGATTTGAGAATAATGGACGCTAAGCCACTGATTGAAATTATCCCTCTATAACAGGGTTTGAACTGCTAGACACAACCAGTTAGTAAATGATAAAATCAAGTTAGTGGGTCACAATCATATTTTTAATGAAATAATAAAATAAAAAGGAATAGTTTGACACCACTGGTCATTAGGGAAATGCAAATTAAAACCTTGATAAGGGGCACCTGGCTGGCTTAATCAGAAGAGCATGCAACTCTTGATCTTGGGGTCATGAGTTCGAGCCCCATGTTGGGTTCAGACACTGCTTAAATAAATAAAAAGAAAAAAACCTTCATGAGGTACCTCCATGCCTATTAGAACTAAAATTTAAAAAGTGGCAATACCAAATACTGGTGAGAGCTAAGAAACTGAAATTCCTATACATTGCTGGTAGAAATATGAAATGATATAATCACTATGAAAATTTCTTGGCAATTTCTTTTTTTTTCTTCTCTTTTTTTATGAGAGAGAAATAGAGAGCAGGGGAGAGGGGCAGAGGGAGAACGCTAGAGGGAGACAGAGAGAGACTCCCAAGCAGGCTCCATCCTCAGCACAGAGCCCAACACAGGGCTTGATTCCACAACCCTGGGATCATGACCTGAGCTGAAATCAAGACTCAGATGCTCAACTGACTGAGCCATGCAGGCGCCAGAGCAGTTTCTTACAAAACTAAAATGCACTGACCATATGACCTAGCAAGCACTTCCCTGGACATTATCCAAGAGATATAAAAACTTATGTCCACACTCACCAAAAAAATGTACACAAATGTCCATAGCACTGCTATTTGTAATTGCTGAAAACTGCAAAAGGTCAAAATGGCCTTCAATAAATGGTACATTTGTGCCATGGAATACCACTCAGAAATAATGAGTGAATTGCTGATACACTCCACAACCTGAATGGACCTCAAGGGGCTTATGCTCAATGAGAAAAGCCAATCTCAAAAGATAAAATTTTAGAGACAGATTGCATTTGCCAGGGGCTATGAGTTGGGGAAGACTGGGCGTAGGTGACACTATAATGCGGCAGCACAAGGGATTCCTTATCTAGTGATGGAATAGGTCTGTATCTGGATTGTGGTGGTTGTACAACTCTGTACATGTGATCAAATTGCAGAGAAATATACACACACATACACACACGCACTGCACATAACAAACTGGTGAAATCTAGAAAGTCTGTAGATTGCACCATTGTCGGTTGCCTGGTTTTGACACTGCACTATAGTTGTGTAAGATGTTACCACTGAGTGCACAGGGGACCTCAGCGGTACCATCTTTGCAACTTTCTATGAGTCTATAATTATTTCAAAATAAAAATGTTTCTAAAAATGAAAGTAAATAGAACAGAGAAGCTCAGAGTACATCACTCATAGTGAAAGTGAACACTGTTCTAGAGAACTTTAGTTTCATTTGTGTCTGCTCATGTGAGTACCACATCACAGTGTGAAATGTACTTAATGCACTTCTTGGGGAGGGAGTCAATCACCAAGGTCAAAAACAATCTGAAAACCATTGCTTTATGGCACGTTTTGAAGACTCAAAGACCCAGAGGGGCCAGTAGAGCACACGAGGCAGTAACACAAGCCTGGCTCATGAATATTGTTTCATCTCTCCCATATACCATAGTTCTCACTATGGTAGGCTTCATAATGATATAAATATTCTCGACTTTCACAAATAAGCTCTTTATTTTTTTAACTACATGGTATTCTTGATCTATCTATCTGTTCTCCCCACTTTTGAGAGCGAATGAGTTTATCTCTTGCTGACTAACAAATTATTCCGAATCTTGGCAACATAAAACTGCAAACACTTAACTATCTCACAGTTCTGGAAAGGGCTTGGCTGGGAAGGTTCTGGCTCAGGGTCTCCCAGAAGTTACAGTTAAATTGTCATCCAGAACTGCAGCCATCTGAAGATTCACGTGGAGCCAGAGGACCCGCTTCCAAACTCGCTTGTTGATAGCCTCAACTCCTCACTGGCTGTTGGCCACAGACTTGAGCTCCCTCACTTCAGGGTCCTCTCCATAGAACTGCTCACAACATGGCAGCTGGCTTCCCCCAGAACCAGAGATACAAGAGCAGAAAGAGAAAGCCAGGCACCCACATGGAAATTATAGTCCTTTATAACTTAACTTGACACTAACTTATAGCTTATCTCCTCTGCCATACAACATTGGTCACACAGACCCATTTTGGTACAACAGAGGAGGGGACTTTACAAGGGTGGGAACAAAAGGCAGGATCACTGGCGACCATCTTAAAAGCTGACTTCCATAGACAGATAGGCCTAGGAATAAGAAAAATTTCTGCACTCTGAGCAAAGCACCTGCACAAATAGTATACATGACAACTGACACCGGTCTCCATGCAGGGAAGATATTAGGGAGCGGCGGAGAATCCGGTAAAATGAAGAGGATCCCCATTTCAAGGGTGCAGATGATAATCACAATACTGCATGAGAAAACATAGATTTTAATGTGGATCTCTTCCCATGGGAAACTTAACGTTGCCAAACAAATTACATACGCCAGCTGGATCCAGGCTGCCAGTGTGCAAACGCTGCTGCGAGGTCAAGGCAAAAGTGCCGTGGCTAAGAGTTCGGGGTTTGGAATCAGCCAGTCCTGGATTCAAATTTCAACAATGCTAATTACCTGCTGTGTGACCTTGACCAAGCCCTATGTTGTAAAGCAGAAATGATCAAAATAGGATTAAGTGAGATAATAGCCATAAAAGTGCTTAGCGAGGCCTAGAACTCAACAGCCATTCAATAAACGCTAGTTGCCATCATCATTGCTGTTCTAGCAGCAGAAATGAAAACTGGAGCCATACTATTCGTGCTCACACCCTGGCTGTTAGCCACCTGGGTGAGCTAAGCCACTGCCAAGCTTTATTTAGGGGTTCATCCACACATCTACAGAGCAGAACAATCGTCAGCAAGACGGAAGCTCAAAGGCCCACTTTACATCCTTCAAAATTTTATCTCAGACAGGCCCTTAAATTCCATGACCTACAAAGACAAACAACATTTTGATGGCATGGAAAATCCAGAGATCACCTCCTGATTCCTTTGCTTCCCATACTTCCTTTGTGTGAGAGTCATGCAGCTATTCTCAGGCTGGCGAAACCGGTACCCAAAAGAAGGCTGTTCTACAACTAAAATAACAAGAAAAGGACCAGAAAGGTCATCTAGGGAGAAGTAGATTTGCTAACTGTGGGCCTACTCCAGCCCTGGTCTGAACCATCTCTATCACAGTCCACAAACTTGGCTATCCACTTCTCATCAAATGCCTCCAATGACAGGGAACTCATCACTCCACTCTCAATAGCTTATTTCATTTTGATTAAGAATTTTAGGGGAACCTGGGTGGCTCAGTCAGTTAAGCCTCCAACTTGAGCTCAGGTCATGATTTCACATTCGTGGGTTCGAGCCCCATCTTCGGATTCTGTGTCTCCTTCTCTCTCTGCCCTTCCCCCTCTCATGCTCTGTCTCTCTCTCTCTCTCTCTCAAAAATAAATAAAACATTTAAAAATTTTTTAAAGAATTTTATGTATTGTTCAAAGAACACCGATTGAGCACTTAGGCTGTCAGGGCATTCAGTGCATTTGGTGCTGGGGATGCAGTAGTAAACCAGATAGATGGGGTTTTCAAGTTCCTAGTATGGGGGAGAGACAACAAACAAATAAATGAATACATAACACATTTTGTAGAGATGGGTTCTATGGAGAAAGCTGAAACAAGGTAAAGGTTGAGAGAATGACAGGACTATTACTCTATACGGATGGCCAAGGAAAATTTCTCTGAGAGGACATTTAAACAACTTTCTAAGTGAAATAAGGTGCACAATGTGAATATTTAGAGTAAGAAGAACATCTCACATGAGGATCCCAACAAGGGCAAAGGCCCTGAAGCAGAAGTGAATGTCTTCCTTGCAGCCAAGGGAAACCTGGACTGAACTCTTTCTTATTCACACAGCCACAAAATTCACCTCCTCTTCAGAGGTAATCATGTTAATCGTGTCTGTCTGTACTTGTAGGGTTGTGGTCAGACCAAGCAGGCCCCACATCTGCCCCTATCAGGTCCAATCTCATCTTGTTTTGTCTATATCTCCCCTGGATCCAGCTTGCCTTAGTGGTGTTTTTTTTTTAATGTTTATTTATTGAGGGGGGAGGGGAAGGGAAGAGAACGAGTGGAGGAGGGGGCAGAGAGAGAGACACACACAGAATCCAAAGCAGGCTCTAGGTTCTGAGCTGTCAGCATAGACACCACCGTGGGGTTCGAACTCATAAACCACAAGAACATGACCTGAGGGAAAGTCCACCGACTGAGACACCCAAGTGCCCCTTGCCTTAGTGTTTACAGAGTTACAGCCTTCCTGATATGACTAGCATTCTATCTATATCCCCATTCAAAACCTGAATTTAAAAAAAAAAAATTGTCAAATTGAACAGGCCTCAGGAATGTTGCCCCACAGCAAATCTCCAAAGGCTTCCCCCTGCCTTCCCCACCTCCTCGCCCCGTAGTTGATAGTCATGAAAACTCCATTAGCTCCCTCTTATTAGCTTGACGTTTTCCAAAGCATCCTTCTCAACAAAGAAAATGGAAATGTAATTGGAGTTGAGTGGTTCAGCTCTCTCAATACCATCTGTTAACAGTATACAATCTGTTCCAAGCAGCAGGCTGAAATGTTGTCAGACATAAATGACACCCAAGTCATAAGTAAATGCAAGGTAGGAGCATGAGCTTGTTGATTGACTTAGAGTAATTCATTTACTACACTAGACTTGTAACTCGAGTCACATCATCTTTGTTATCTTCCACATCCAGAGAGCACTACTAGATACGTCATGGATATTTGATAAATGACAACTGAATAAGTATATGTGTGAGTACTGCAGATGATACTTAGGGAAAATCCCCAATGGGACCGGAGACCCTGACACCACTAAGTTATGATGTTTCCATCTCATGGTGCTGCTGTGTAACAAAATATTCTGACACGGAGTGATTTAAAATGACTATGCATTTATTTTGCTTGTGAATCTGTAATCTGGCCAGTGACACCTTGTGTTCGCTCCACTCAGCATGAGCTGGGGAAATTTGAAGCTTTCAGGGCTCATCTGGTTGCCTGTTTAGTGGTTGACGCTGGCTGCTCGCTCAGAAACAGCTGGGGCTGTAGCTGGAAGGCCTACAAGTAGCTTTTCTTTATAGATACTCGGTTTACTCAGAGTGCAGAGGCAGCCTGAGAGGGAGTGGGACCTTTTATGTCCTCGTGGACTTTTAAGTCTTAGCCTCATAAGTTAAAAAGCATAACCCTGTTACATTTCACTCAAAGAAAGTCATAAAAGACAATCTACACTCAGGAAATGGTGGGAGTGGGGCACCTGGGTGACTCAGTCGGTTAAGCGTCTGACTCAGGTGGTGATCTCACGGTGAGTCCAAGCCCTGTATTGGGATCCGTGCTGACAGTGCAGAGCCTGCTTGGGATTCTCTCTCCCCCCATCTCTCTCTCTGTCCCTCCCCTGCTTGCTCTCTTTGTCTCTCTCAAAATAAATAAACTTAAAAAAAATTAATAAAAATTAAAAAATAAAAATAAAAACACTACCCATGGGATTTAATGAAACTAATAGATTTGATGAGTGTTCTTTTTTTTTTTTATTTAACGTTTTATTTATTTTTGAGAGACAGAGCATGAGCAGGGAAGGGGCAGAGGGAGAGGTAGACACAGAATTTGAAGCGGGCTCCAGGTTCTGAGCTGTCAGCACAGAGCCTGATGTGGGGCTCGAACTTGTGAACCACAAGATCATGACCTGAGCCCAAGATGGCCGCTTAACCAACTGACCACCCAGGAGCCCCTTGATGAGTGTTCTTTTTTTTTTTTTTTTAATGTTTTTTATTTATTTTTGAGAAACAGAAAGAGACAGCATCAGCAGGGGAGGGTCAGAGAGAGAGGGAGACAAAGAATCTGAAACAGGCTCCAGGCTCTGAGCTGTCAGCACAAAGCCCGATACAGGGCTAGAACTCATGAACTATGAGATATGACCTGAGCCGAAGCCAGACACTTAACCAACTGAGCCACCCAGGAGCCCCTGGATAAGTGTTCTTAAGCAACACAAGCCAAAGAGGATACCCATTTCCTTAGAGATGGGCCCCAGAACTGAGGATAGAGAGTACCTGCAAGTCTCTGTAGGCTCCTGTGTTTAGGCGTCCTGCATGCTTGATGTGTTTGAAACATAGTATAGCTATAACTAGAAGGAATATATTCCTTTGTTTCGAAAATAAAAATTGGAATTGGAGTTCACCGTGCGTCCAAATTGCAACAAATGTTCAGGCCAAAGGTGAGGTCCCATCAGATAACACCTAAATAACGCTTGCCATGGCATCTGAAAAGGAGTCAAGCACCAGTGAGATGTTCCAAAGAGTCAATCTCTCAGGACGTCTGGATATTTTCATGCTCAAGTTTGGCAGATCCTTTAATAGTTTATGCTCTGGGTCCATCCAAACCTGCCTTCTTTTCCTCCTGGGTGCACAACTTGACTATGTTTTTCAGCCTCTCTGGCCCTTAGGTAAGACCATGTGACTACATTCTGGCCAAAGAGATGAAAGCAGAAATAATGGAGACTACTTCTAAGACTGGTCCATAAAAACTCCAGTATGGTCCTGTATTTGTTTCCTCTTTTCCTATCCACTGGCTGGATGGAGTAAACTTTCAGGACCTGGAAGAGAGCAGAGTGACAATAGAGAAGCCTGAGTACCTGAGTCACTACATGGAGGTAAGCAGCCTGACCAGAAACATCAGCATATCGGGTTGCCGCACGAATGGGATATAAATGTTTATTGCTTTAAGCCACTTCAGGGGCCATTTTCTAGAGTTGCTTGCCAACCCTAACTACGAAGTTGGGTTTTTATTCAGGAAATGTCCATGCCCTTCCCTCCCCACCAAGGACAGGAATATACTTTTCCACTCCCATTAACAGTGGGTTTGGCCAATGGGATGTTCACAGACATGAGGTGACATGAAATGCTTTTACACACACTTTATCACTTCTAACACTCTCTTGTGCTACAGCCCTCTTGCTGCTCTGTCATTGCCTTGAGAGAAACAAGCACCAGCTAGATCCTGGTCCAGCAGACCTAGGTTCCATTGGCAAGTGGCCACCAGCCCAGCCGGGCCCAAACCACCAGCAGCTGGCTGATGTGTAGATGAACAAGCAAAAATAAATGATTATTTTAAGGCACTGGGTTTTGGGATAGTTTGTTACACAACATACTCTATAGCTAGTTGACTGATACACCAATGAAGTGTGAGTGTGGCAGTTTCATGGGGCTGCCATATTAGGCTTCCACTTGATGCCTGTTCCATTATCTCACTTAAGCTTTATGCTAAAGCTATTTTACAGATGAAGAAACAGAGGAGTAGGAAAAGACTTGCCCAAGGCCACACAAGGGGTTTGGGATATAAAATGCATAAGCCTAAATGCTCTTCCTTCTGTTCCAAACACACTGAAGGAAATGCAAGAAAAGCAGATAAAATCAGGAACACAGAATTTAGAAGGTTTCCACCAAATCCCACTTTAACAACAGAGCTTGCTAATATTCCTTGGCACTTGAAAAAAGGAAAGTTCTGGTCAAATAAAACAACAATCAGTTTCACCTCCCCGCCCCCCCCTTGTTGTTCATTTATGAAACTTACTACCTAAACATCTTTAGATAGTATCACTGAAAAGAACAACTTTTCTAAGAAAGATTTGAACAATAACATTATAATACCACTCCTATAATGGGTTACTATGGAAAAAAAGAACATTTGTAGCTTATCTTCAAGGTTAACTTCAAGGAGGAAAACCACACCCTTGGACACAGTGTTCCCGGAGCCCTGTGTGAGAAAGAACACAGAGAGGCCTCTCGGACTGCCTGCCGGCTCTCACCACCGCCCTTCAGACAATGCTTACAAGCCTTTAGGGAACACCCGCCACCGCTCCCGCGAGAGCCTCCCAACTCAGGGAACGTAGTAGACGACGACGAGAGGGCAACCGGCCCCCAATCCGAGCAGAGAGCAGTGGAAACCTGCCCGCCCCTCCGCCCCCGCCAAATCTCTTCATCTCTAGGAACCGTCGGCTCAGATTCCTTTAGCGCGAGACTGTGCAAAGGTTCAGCCTCCCTAAGGAGAGGAAAAGGGGAGTTGGGGTCTCTGGGGGGAACGGCATGAGACATGGGAACTGCACAGCTCCGGGGGCGGGGGGGGGGGGTCTTGCGAGCAAGGATGACTGCAGAGCGAGCGTGCAAGGCTGCACATCCACACCTACAACTACATACTATACACACAACCACACATTCCTCCCCCGCCGGCCCCCACGCCCATTATTTTGGAGGCGAGCAGCAGATTCCTGGGGAGGGGAGCGCAGCTCCAATCGGAAAGCAAGGGCCCAACGCCCGCCCCAGCAGCCCCGACAGCCTCCACCGCCGGGTCACCGGGGGCTGGGGGTTCGGGGCGCTGGGGCCCCGAGCAGGAAGTGCCGCGCCCAGCCCCCAAGCCTTCCTCGGCTGAGGGCGCGGCTGAGAAGCGAGCCGCCCGCGCTGCCCCCGCCCCTCGCCTATCAGCACCGCCCCCGCTGCGGCGGGCGAGGGGCGGGGCGGGGCGGGGCGAGGCGTATATAAGGCGAGGGGCGGGCGCCGCTCTTTTGTCTCTTGCTGCAGCGACGCGAGTGGGAGCACCAGTTGGCGGGCTTGAAGCGGAACTCCACGGTGAGCGCTGCCCTGGGCTGGGGGCCCTATCCGGGTGGGGTCGAAGCGGGTGCACCTGGCCGGCGCGCCACAGCCGCAACGGGCGCCCTTCCCCGACGGGACGCCCGGCTGGCGGACCACGCCCTGGGGCTAGGAGGGGGGTGCCGGCCGCGCCCAGACCCTCGGCCAGGGGCTGCCGGGAACGCCCCGGACGAGTGCCACGTCGAGAGACGTCGGCCCCGACCGCAGGCCAACCGCCTTTTTGCCCACTAGGATCGCTTTAAGAAAATGGCAGACAAGCCAGACATGGGGGAAATCGCCAGCTTCGATAAGGCCAAGCTGAAGAAAACGGAGACGCAGGAGAAGAACACCCTGCCGACCAAAGAGAGTGAGTGCGCCCCCGCATCCGGTTCCGCGGGTCCTCAGTCCGGTCCCCCCACCCCACCCCGCCCTTCCCACGAACCCAGCCCCACCCCCACCTGCCCTGGGCGCTGGGTCTCGGGGGCCTTGGCCCCCTTTCTGTTCCACGAAGTGCCCGTCTCCCCAGCCCCAAGCCTCTTTCTTACTCCCCAGACCTCGTGGGTGCCTCGGCTGGGGGAGTTGGGGGAGGGTTGCAAGGTGTTCTCATCCGCCAGTGCCGCTTCCTGCTCTCTACAGCCATTGAGCAGGAGAAGCGGAGTGAAATTTCCTAAGAATCTAAAGGATTCCCCACCCCCGTCATCTTCGTGACACCCTAGTCGTGATGTGGAGGAAGAAGAGCCACCTGCAAGATGGACACGAGCGACAAGCTGCACTGTGAACCCGGGCACTCCGTGCCGACGCCACCGGCCTGCCAAATTCTCCGGTTTGCCCTGGGATATTATAGCAAATTATTTGTATGATTAATGACAATAAAACACACCTCGTGGCATGGCTGGCGTAGTCTGAGTCTTAGTTGTGAATTTCGTGGGCAGCGTCGCTGCAGCACAGCCCCACGCGCAGGAATCGAGTTGCTGCCGCAGAGCGGGAGGGGGTCGCAGAACAGGCCGGTTCGAAGGGACCATTTTGAATTTTGACTACTTGCTTCTCCAGATTTTGTGGGTTATTATTAGCTGCTTAGATCTTATAATGCAATCCATGTAAGATTTAATCTCACCTTGTCATTCCTGGAAACTGGGGAAATGCTTTTTCAGGGGAGCAGGATTTTTTATAAGGTTTTACAGTCCCCCACTTTCCCTGGCCTCATCACCGTTCTGATTCACACCAGGGGAGAGAACAGTGATTTAAAGTCTGAGAAGAAAGGGGTAAGAAACTAAATCCGGAATATAAGAAATTGGGTGAGGTCACAAACTCTCCAAGAGGCTTTCTTGGAACTTAAAAAAGAGGAGGCAGTAGGAGGAAAACAAAGGCGGGATCCAGGGAAACCACAGCAGGAACATGGGAACTAGAGGGGCTGTAGGGGACAGCCATAGCTTTTTGTCTTTCAACCCTAGCGCAGAACCTTCCACAAAAGCTAGCCATTAGAGGGAGTGCTGGGACAAGCAGCTTCCTAGGCTGGCAGCTGCAGGAAGGGTGGGCGGGCTGGGGCTAGCAGCGGAGTCCCACAGGGTCACACCCTCTAGACCCCAGGGGGAAGAGAGGGACCGTGGGGTGGGGGGGGGGGAGGGGGGAGGGGAGGGAGCAGGAGGGGCCCGGAGACCGCAGGGTATTCTGGAGCAGAAGAATCGGCTTAGGGTTTCAGGGGTGAAATCTAAAAAGGGAGCTGAGGGCACATTGCTTAGTGATCTGTTTCACATTTTTGTCTGACCATAACAGACTGAACACTGGGCAAGGGCAAATAATTTCAATGAGGTGTGATCCCTGCCCACAGGAACTTAAAATCCTGGGGGCCGGGCAGCCACAGCAGACCAGGGCAGAGCAGGAACACCTAGGCTGAGGGAGTCACTGCCCATTTTGAACGAAGAAGTGACTGAAGACAGTGGCACCTGTGCTGTGCAGGGTAAGGGGTTGGGGGGTAGGGAGTGCAGATAAGGAAAGGAAACACCTTAGGTGGCCCCTGGGGAGGAGGGGCCTTAGCTGAGTGTCTGCTGTGCGCCAGGCACTGTGTTAGGATTTTTAGATCTCAAAAGCTCTATTAAGGCAGTATGATTATTATCCCATTTTACAGATGGGGAAGCCAAGTTTCAAAGAGACTAGGGATTTCCTAAGGTCACACAGCCAGTGAGTAGTGGAGCCAGAATTTAGGGCCAAGGCTGTGCTCTGGGGGATTCTATAAGGTTTGGGACATCCGTTGTGTCAAACATTTCATGAGATTTCAGGAGCATTTACTACTTGAGCATAATTGATCCTGTTAGGTCTACTGTTGGAAGGTTAAAAAAATGGAAACAGAAGAAATCACAACTGCCTTCAAGCACTAACACTACATCTGATGAGAAAGGCTCTGGAGCCAAAGCAAGCTGGGTAGGGGGAGAAGTGTGCTGGGGCAGAAGGCATGCAAGTGCCGTTGCAGTTTTCAAGAGGTCGCTGGAGGATGAGACAAGTGCTTCCAGGAGGGGGAACACAAATGCAGGGGCCACGGTAAGAGTGTTGGGTGATCTGAGGAAGAATAAGAAGGGAGCAAGCAGCAGGGAGATGAGGCTCGAAAAGGCAGGAGATGGAAGAGGCAGATTTGAAGTTACTTGCAACTGTTACAAGGTTGGTTGCCCCACCCCAAGTGCCCTCCACCTCTGGACCTCCCTCCATAGGAGCCTCTCATGGGCATTAGGAATCCTGTTCAGACAGCCATTCCTAAAGGCCTCTCTGGCCCCAACTTCCCCTCGGGACACAAATCCCATGCTCTTTTCCTTTGGATCCCACAGACTGCCTGACCCCAGCGGGCTCACCTGCAGAGCGGTTCTCTAGCCGGGTTTCCTGGGGCCCCCTTACTCTCAGAAGATTCCCATGACTTTCTCACCCCCTCCCCGAGAAATCCTTTCTTTTCTGAGGTTGGGGGTGCTGGTGACAGCCCTGTTCTATGGAAGAATTTAAGAAGACACAAATCAAGAGGAGACTTAGGGCACTTTTGGTTTCTCAGTCTAAGATAATGAGCTGATAGGATGCCGCCAGGCCAAGATGGGGAAAGGAGACACGCATAGACGAGGGGGGTCACTTAATCCTTTCAGAAGTCTTAAGCACTGCATCAGTTTATAAGGTAAGGCTGCCTTCCCCAACCCACTTCAGCTCCGAGCTCCGGAGCTGCACACTGGCGCACACATCTAGGTATCCGAGGCCTGAATGTTAAGACAGATCCCAAAAGCCAAGTATTGGCAGGGAGGCCTATCTTCCTGGGCCCCGCCTCTCTCGCAGTGATTGGCCCCCTGGGATCACGTGGAAATCACAATGGCCCAGGCACGGGAGTTGGCGTAAGAGAGCACTGAAATACCCCACAATGCTTTACCCCTTTCTTTTCTGTCCCTTGCCACATGGGAATACCGACGTCTTGGGGAAATCATAGTGAATTGCTGTTTTATACCATTTTCCTGCTAAGAATTCAGGGACCAATTACTAGTCCAATCACAAAATGACTGAGGTTTGCCTGGAAGCTACAATAAAATTGCAACATTTCTTTTCTGGTTTTCTTTTAGAGAGAGAGCAGGTGTTCCAGGGAGAGGGGCAGAGGGAGAGCAAGAGAGAATCTTAAGCAAGCTCCACAGATGGTGGGGGGCTTGATCCCACAGCCCTGGGATCATGATCTGAGCCGAAACCAGGAGTCAGATGCTCAACCGACTGAGCCACCCAGGCGCCCCAACATTTCTTTTTAAACACACTTGAATTTCTAGTTTTGTTTTCTTAACTTCATTCCTAAGACCGGCTTTAACAATTAGGCCCCAGGGCTCAGGGCTTGGGACTTCTCACTGTCTTTCTTGGGGTCACACCAGACCCCCCAGGGCCTTTTATGGCTGCCCTCCACCTCCTATTCAGTATGCATGCACTGAGTGCCTGCTTTGCACCATGTGCCGCTCACCCTGCGGAGAAAACGACACGTAGGGAGCACCTAGTCTAGAATAGAAGGAGGATCCAGCCTCTCTTCCCCACACTTGCCAATCCCCCAGATGGCTTGCCCACCCTCTTCTCTCCCCTCAGGCAAACACCTCCTCCCCTGCGACAGTCTCACATGCTTCAGGTCCCGTGCCTTTCCTCACCTTCTCCTGACATTTCCCTGGAATAGGAAAAGCACTTCTGGGTCGCCTGGGTGGCTCAGTCAGTTAAGCGTCTGACTCTTGATTTCCACTCAGGGCATGATCTCTCATGGTTTGTGAGTTCAACCCCTGCTTCAGGCCCCACTCTGACAGTGCAGAGCCTACTTGGGATTCTCTGTCTCAGCCATTCCCCCACTCATTCTCTGTTTCTCTCAAAAATAAAAATGCACTAAAAAAAAGAAAAGAGAAGACACTTCTGTGTTTCTGCTCTTACTACACTAGTCACACCGCATACTAAGGAAAAAATCTGTTTCCTACACAGAGAACACGCTACTTCAGGTCACCAAATGTGCCGGTTTTCCTCACCAGGCAGTTCTCTGATTCTCTGGACACTAAGTAGGTGTCCTACAATTCAATTCAGTCTAACACTATCCACCTGCAGTTAGTGCAGACCCTATAGGTTGAGGGCTCAGTCCCACAAGGCTGCCGCCCTACCCCCACTTCAGACACTGATCCCAAGTCCGGCCTGGCAATGTGCATCTACTAAAGCTCACCCAATGACCCAGGAACACCATTCCTACTTCTATATCCCAGAGAAATTAGTGCATGAGTCCCCCAAAGGCAGCTTTATTCATATTAACCAAAAAGCAAAACCACCTCATCTGTCTCTCAACAGAATGGAAAAATTTGACATATTCACACAGTTACTCAGTCATTAAGTTACTCAACAATAAAAAAGGAACCAAGTACTGATATCTAATATTGTATGATTCCATTTAGATGCAATTCTAGAATAGGCAAAACTGCCTTCTGATAATAAAAGTCAGCCAAACCTTCCAGGGGGATGAAAATGTATACCTTGATCAGAGTCATAGTTACACATGTGTATACGTGTGTAAAAACTCATCGAGATGTATACTTATGATTAGCACTCATATGAACTTTATGTGTGTTTTATTTCAATGAAAATATCTTTTTTATCCTATGAGGAGCTTAGGATTCCCAGCTTTTAAGGCCACATGCTATTAACTCAGAGGAAAGAGCCGAAGATGGTGTAAACAACCCCTTTTGAATATTTTCCCTATTTTGGGGGCACCTGGGTGGCTCAGTCGGTTAAGCCTCCAACTTCGGCTCAGGTCATGATCTCACGTTCATGGGTTCGAGTCCTGCATCGGGCTTTGTGCTGACAGCTCAGAGCCTGGAGCCTGCTTCAGATTCTGTGTCTCCTTCTCTCTCTGCCCCTCCCCGCTCATGATCTGTCTCTCTCTGTCTCAAAAATAAATAACATTTTTAAAAAAGAATATTTTCCCTATTTTGAATGATCCTCCATTGGTTCTCTAATTAGTCAAATATTAGCCATCTACAAGGCCCTATCGATCACCACTTTCTCTGATTAGTCCTCCTAGATTTCCCAGCCAAAGACATTCTCTTCCTCTCACCTCTTATCTCTGCCCCGCTACTAGTACCTGGACACCTACATCACCTTCTTGGCTAGACCAAATAGAGATGAATTCTTATTAAGGAAGTTAGCACATAATACATAGGAGCTAGCACATAATAACATACTCAATAGATGCTTGTTGAATTGTAACTGAAATATCACTTGGCCTCACCTACTCCATCTTGGCTATGCTAAAGCCAGGCCCCACCACTGTCTTATGGTTGTTTCTACTGTGCATTGACAGAGCCCAAGCATGAAGGTGCACAAGTTACCATAGTTCAGGAAAGCCAAACATCTTCACTTTCATCCCAGAGCCCAGTTCAGGATATAATCCTATTGCAGTGAGGGAAAGTACGGTTAATTCACAAGTGAGGCTATTGGTGGAAACCTGTGCATTACCCAGATGGTAACTGTGAGTCTCAACCAGTTAAAAGATGTTAGATATTGGACTGCCGTTTTCTGTGAAATAAAGAGGCTGTGTTCTCGGTCAGTTTAATTCATCATGCATTTTTCAGTATCCAGTGAGTGCCTATCATTGTACGAGGCCTATGGAAACTACAAAAGACATGAGCCAACCGACTATACAAAGGCAGAATGGGGGCACCTCGGTGGCTCAGTCAGTTACAGAAAACTGCACAGATCATAAGTGTATAGCTCGATGAATCTTCACAAAGTGAACACCCCCAGTGCCAAGGATAGTCCTATACCTATGCTAACTTCTAACTGCATGTAGACATTTTGCAAACTTTTGAACTTTATATAAATGGACCCATGACTTGTAAAGGAATCACTATGCATTTGTAGAGCTGAGCTATCTCTTTATAATTATGTGACTCCGGCAAAAATGAATTCTGCACAAATTTATTATACACTGCATCTTCCAAGAATGCAATTAGCCTGTGAACGTAAATTGAGGGAGGCTTTGTTTTGTTTTGTTTTGTAACTCAGAGCTTTACCAAGAGTTCGTGGCACTGATAGTGGTATTTTTCTTGGTTTTCGAACTGTTGGTACAACACAATTGTGTGTCAGTGTTTCTCTGAAGCTGCAGGATCCATGGTCGTGCTCTGCGCAAATGCAAACATAAAGTGCAGATTGCTTCTTTAGGTGCAGAACATTGCTGTGTCGTATTGTATTAGTCAGTTTTTGATAGGTTGCACCGCAATAACGAACTGCAACAATTTCAATGGCTTGCGACAACAAATCGTATTTTTTGTTCATATGTACATCAGCGGAAACCCGAGGCACATGTCTTTATTCTGAGCGCCAAAGGGAGAAGACCCTGTCTGGAACACGGACTCATTATGGCAGAAAGAAGAATGGCAGAGCGATGCTATGGCTTTTCAAGCTCTGCCCAGATGTGGCACTTTTATTCCCATTACTCTGGCCAAAGCGAATCATAAAGCAAGCCTGACATCACTTGGAGGAGGTACTGCAAGTCACAGGCTCTCAGGTGGGCATGTATAATTCTGTTATAGGGAAGGCAGGAAATAATTGGGAGTCGTGATAATACAATGTACCGTATATACTGAAATGCATATATATTTATAAATACTTTGTAAAGTATACTTCTTTATTTCACCTTTATAACACAATATTGATTTGTGAGAGTAGGTTCTATTCTCTTTGGTTTCCATTTCAGGAAAGAGGAGTATTACAAAATATTTTGACGCAGAAGGAGATGTTGGTTCTAAAGGGTTGGGAATTAGTGGTCTGAACCAATCATGGTAATTTTATCACCTTTGCAATGACTGACTTGAGAATAGATATAGGTTGGGGCGCCTGGGTGGCTCAGTCGATTAAGCCTCCAACTTCGGCTCAGGTAGTGATCTCACAGTCTGTGGGTTCAAGCCCCGCATCGGGCTCTGTGCTGACAGCTCAGAGCCTGGAGCCTGCTTCGGATTCTGTGTCTTCCTCTGTCTCTGCCCCTCCTCCACCTCTGCTCTGTTTCTCTCTGTTGCAATAATGAACATTAAAAAATTGAAGAAAAAAAAAGAATAGATGTAGGTTGTGATTCTGGCCAAGGACACCCGAGAGGAAGCCTGTGGAGGGAGACTTCTGGGAAGTCCCTTCTGAGAATTTGCTCCTTAAGAAGGACATGAGAAAAAGCTACACACGTCATTGTGTGAGGATATGACATGTCCTTGAACCATGACAGTTATCTTGAAGCCGTGAAGGGAAAATACAACACATTAAGAGTGGCAAAGTGGAAAAATAAAAAGGATCTGAGTACTTGATGAGCTCTCAAGCCCCTGAGGTTTCTTGAAAGTGCCGTATCAGAGGCTCCTGCATGGCTCTGTTAGTTGAGTGTCTGACTCTTGATTTCAGCTCAGGTCATGATTCTGAGGTTGTGAGATCAAGCCCCATGTTGGGCTCTGCTCTGGCAGCTAGGAGCCTGCTTGGTTGCTCTTTCTTTCCCTTTCTTTGCCCCTCCCTTTCATGTTCTCTCTCTCTTCCATAATAAATAAATAAACTTTTTAAAAAAGTGTCTTGGGGCACCTGGGTGGCTCACTTGGTTAAGCCTCCAACTGTTGGTTTAAGCTCAGGTCTCTATTTCACAGTTTGTGGCTTCCAGCCCTGCGTCAGGCTCAGTGCTGACAGCACAGTGCTTGCTTGGGATTCCGTCTCCCTCTCTCTCTCTATGCCCCTCCCCTTCGCTCTCCCGCTCTCTCTCTCAAAATAATAAACAAACATTTTTTAAAGGGTCTTATCTTTGAACATGTTGTTGGGGGAAATAATACATGTTTCTCATATTGAAGAAATCTGTAGCTGGGTTTTCTTACTTGCAGTCGAAAGTATTCTACAGTGATCATGTGGAATGGGGAGTCTGGGTGCGGAGATACTGGTCAGTAGGATATTGTAACCATCCAGGCAAGAGGCGATGAGGACTTACATTAGACCTTGAGAGCTTCTTTGGAGCTTCTAGCAGGGGAGCGCCGCTACTCATATAGCCTTGACGAAGAATGGTCCTCCTCTATTGGTGATGGTCGTCCTCTTCGACGGAGCGCGCAGCTTCGGGAGGGACGCACATGGAGTGGGGAGGGAGGAAGGAGACACCCGCCTAGCCAGCCAGATCAGCCGAATCAACCCTGGCGATCAATGGGGTGACAGATGTCGCAGCCAGATCACCCTCACATCCGAGGACTTACATTAGGGAAAGGTCTGTACATCCAGGGTGCTATGCTGGTAAATGTTTAACAGCCAGCTCTCGGTCGGGGTAGGGGAAGTACGAGCTGTTTTGTGACATTTGCCGATTTCTACGTGTAAAGATTGCCAATTTTAAACTGTCAAGAGTTTAACAATTGGATCTTTGCTGGTTGCACCAATTGGCTCTCGCACACCACTGGCTGTGGGGATAAAAATCAGGGCACATAGAGAAGCCGTCTCTGAGGGAGAACTCGTAAGACTTCAGATTATGCGGGCAGTTACAGAAGTTGTAATCTGATAGGCAAACAGAAACTTTTACTTGCCTATGTGACTTCATTTCTGTGTCTCAGGTTCCAGAGGGGAAGCATCCCATAACCCGGGCACTTCCCAGAAGGGACACTGGAAGACACATCACTGCTTTGGAGAGAGATTCTACGGTCCCCAGATGAGTATCATAAATTAATTTTACAGCTCACACATTGTACAGAGAGGCAATAAAACGAGGCTATGATAAAGTGGGTGTCTCTGGCACTGAGCCCAGGAAAGGGCTGGGTGAACTTGCAAGAAGACATCACAGTGTCCAAGAGCCCGTGTAGGCAAAACCCTGGAGGGAGTCTGGGTGGGAGGAAGCGCGTGACGGGAAGAAAAGCAGCAGCGCTGGGCAGTGTGAACGCGGGAGTCAGGGCAGCCAGGGTGGAGAAGCCAGCGCTGTTCACCTTTCTCTGGTTATGCAACCACAATTTAGTAAGAATCTGCTAAATACTGGGTCATAGGCCAAGACATTCGTTGCTCAGGATAAACAAAATGGATTCTCCGGGACCTCAGTTTGTCACAGGTAAGGTAAACAGGTAACCTGGATTAACAGATCATGGAATACTGTATTCCAGGTTAAAATTAAATGTGCACCACGTTTAATATTTATCTCTGCAGTGAAATTCGGAAGACTAACAGACAGCCCTGCTGACTCGGCCCTGGCATTATTCAGCATTTATTCTGAATTTCTGTAGCATTCATGTCTATCTCTGCAATGTTAAATCAATGTGTTTCATAGAAGTCAACAAGATCAGAAGATTTGGCTATTAATTAGAAGATAAAAAACCGTTGGCCCTGGAGGAGCTAGGTGGCTCAGTCAGTAAAGCATCTGACTCTTGATTTCCGCTTAGGTCATGATCTCATAGTTCATGAAGTTGACCCCCCCTCAGGCTCTGTGCTGATGGTGTGGAGCTTGCAGGGGATTCTCTCTCTCCCTCTCTCTGCCCCTCCTCTGCTTGTTCTCTCTTTCTCTCTCTGTCTCAAAATAAATAAATAAAGTTAAAAAATTTTAAACAAAAACAAAAACCATTGGCCCCATGAATGCTGTTTAAGGTTATCAAGCACCCAAGGCATAGCTAAGATTTTTCTACATTGTAGAGAAATCCTATTCTCTAGTAAGGCAATTCTGCAGGAAAAATCTCTCACTCTTGCATCAGCGCAGCCCAAGACCTGCATCTGAGGCATCTGTAGCTAAAAAGAACCTGTTCTTTGAGTCTGTTTTTGTCCAAATGTTATCTCACGCCAAGCTGTTCCTTATTTTGTTTCCTGCTACTCAGTTGCCGGGTTACTTGATCTGACTTGTTCTTAAAAAAAAAAAATCAGTAGAGTATATAATCGTATCATGAGGATTCTTTGTTTTGTTTTTTTTAAAGAAAAAAATCTTATCCAACCTGTCTTAAGCAAGAGAGAGAGAGAGAGAGAAAAGAAAGAAAAAGGATTTATTTACTTATGTAAACAAGCAATCCAGGGAGTAGGTTTTGCTTCAGGTGTGGCTGATGGAGATAGTCAAATGACGTCACAGGGACCCAATTTCTCGCTCTCCGTCTTTCATTTCTGCATCTTCCTTCTCGGGCTGGCCTCCCCGCTCATGGTGACAATACCGTTGCTACAGCTCAAGCACTACACTCCTCCCAGGTGTGAGAACAGCAGAAAAGAGAGACGTCTCTTCATTCAGTTCAAACAAAAAAGCTGAACCTAATTTTCACCAGCCGGAAGTAGGTCAGGTGCTCCTGCCCGACCCAATCACACTGGCCAGGACACAGCCTGGTTTCAGGTCTTCTGCCATCCGTGTTGTTAGCAGATGGGTCAGCCTCGCTAGAATCGCAGGAACATTGAGTAAAGATGGAGTCTATTTTTTATTGAAGTATAATTGACATATGACATTATATTAGTTTCAAGTGTACAACAATAATGACTTGATATTTGCATACACTGTGAAATGATCACCACTAGACTTAGTCACCATCTGTCACCATACAAAGTTACAAAATTCGAGTATTTGTAAATGCAAATTAGGAACAATTATTAAGAACAGGGTAAATGGATATTAAGCACCTAAATTCATCATTGTTTACCACTGTCATGTACTAAACTGGGGTGTAAAGGCTCCATATTAACCTTTTAACCCCTAGGGACTACATGAGTCTTACCTGGTGTAGACAGACTTGAACTAGTATAGAAGACCTAACTTCTTTGTCATCATGGCCCTTATTCCCAATGTACTTACCAAAAAACTGGGGATAAGGCAAGGATCCTGAGATTAAAGACACACACTCACACACACACACACACACACACACACACACACACACACCTACATATATATGTGTGTGTGCGTATAGAAAGAGAAAGATTTTTAAGGAATTGGCTCACACAGCTGTAGGGACTAGCAAGACTAATATCCATACAGCAGGTCAGCACTTTGGAAAGTCAAACAGTTCTTCCATGTTACAATGTTAAGACAGAATTCCTTCCTATCCAGGAAGCTTCAATTTTGGCTCTTAAGGACTTTGACTGATTGGGTGAGGCCCACCCATGTTATGGATGAAGAGTAGTAATCCCTTTTACTTCAAGTCAGCTAATTGTATGTAGATGTTATCACATACCAAATATTTTATAGCAACAGGCTGTGTCTGACCAAATAACTGGGCGCCATGGTCTAGCCAAGTTGATATAGGAAACTATCGAGCAGAGTGCTTGGGGTTGATTTGTTGTTTCATCCTCCCAGTACTTAATTCCAGCAAGCATGGGCTCCAGTGAGGAACACAGAATGCAGGAGTCCAGTTCCCACCCTGACCTATGGCCAGGAAATGATCTGAAAGATAAACACTATATGGAAGATGGGGGAGCAGAGAGCTGGGAGGAGCCTCAGCTCTGAGCATTGACTTCCGAGCCGCGATCAGGCTTGGGTTGCCTACTTCCAGCCTTCTTTACGAGGAAGACGAAAAAGCTCCTATAATATTTAAGTCACTGGATTTTAGGGGTGTTTCTGTTATGTGCGACTGAGCTCAATTCTATGTAAGACCAAAAAAAAAAAAAAAAGAAAGAAAAAGAAAGGAAACACAACTCATTTACAAAAACAAAGGATGAAAGACGGAAGCATTACTTTAATGAAAGCATCATTCAAGATGACAGAAATAAGACTAGAGAGCTTTTTTTTACTATAAATACAAATGTTTTAAAAATCCTTGTGAAGGACTCTCACACAAGGCCAAAACCATTTTCAATCACATATTTTCAAGAAAGGCACATTGTTCTCAGAAATAACTTAGGGTGTTAATAACAAAGTAAAATTCAAGACAGAAAACAGTAAACAATTAGACAATGTTGTTTAATATTGGCAATCTCTATTTTAAAAACATCCACAAGCTTTTATGCACCGAATAACATCATATGCACGCACACGCATGCACACACACACGCGCACGCACTTCACACATCATTATAACTTAGTACAGTGCCAAGTCCAGATGGTTTCGCAGATGATTTCTTTCAAAGCTGAAAGAAAGCAATAACTTCAACACCTCAAAATTTGTTTCAGAAGCTAGAAAAGGACATATGTCTACCAATACATTTTACAAAGCCAAAAAGATCCTGAAAACAAAATGTACTATGAATATTGTTGCAAAATTCTAAATTAAAATACATATTAGGAAATTTAATCAGGAAATACATTAAAATAGTACCACGGCAATGCTGCTAATTAAAGTTCATTACAACAATGCCAGGATATTTCAGTATCAGGAAATCTATTGTCATAATTTAGCACGTTATTGGTAAGAGGGAAAAGTATATGTCTTGATGTGACCCCAAAAGTCTGCTTTTATGAATTTCAACAGCTACATCTGATATTTAAAAGTTCTTGGTAAACTAATAATAGATGTATTATTTCTTAATAGAATATAAAAATATCTGGTTCATACTAGCAGTCAACGTATTAATTAACAGTGAAACAAAGTAATTCCCACTATAATCTTCATCAACTTCATAAATAAAATAAACACTTATAGGGCCGCCTGGGTGGTTCTGCCAGTTAAGTATGGAACTCTTGGTCTCCGCTCAGGTCATGATCTCACAGTTAGTGGGTTCGAACCTGGTGTCAGACTCTGTGCTGACAGCACGGACCCTGCTCGAGACTGTCTCTGTCTCCCTCTCTCTGACCTCCCCTGCTCACGTGTGCCTGTCTCTCTCAAAATAAATAAACTTAAGAAAAAAAATAGTGGCGCCTGGGTGGCTCAGTTGGTTAAGTGTCCAGCTTCAGCTCAGGTCATGATCTAGCGGTCCGTGGTTTCGAGCCCTGCACTGGGCTCTGTGCTGACAGCTCAGAGCCTGGAACCCGTTTCAGATTCTGTGTCTCCCTCTCTCTTTCCCCTTCCCTGCTCTCACTCTGTATCTCTCTCTCTCAAAAAGAAATAAACATTAAAACATTTAATAAAATAAACCATAATAATAGCCTCAGGTAAATGATACAAAGAGATCTCTAGAAAATATTACTGTTTTATTTAGGCACAAAAAAGATCTGTAGATTCCTCCCTCATTCCCACCCCACAGGCTACCTTCTTCCAACCAGATTGCTCCCTCAGCCCCTTAAAAAAAAAAAATTCCAGGACCCTCGTAATGATACACCCAAGACAGATGAATGGCCCTTTGGCCATGGCTGTTCCCCTGGTTAAAGCCCAGCTCCTCCTGGAGGTGTCAGAGCGGGAGGCGGGTCTCCTGGCTGTTCTCCCTCTTCCGCCCACAGGCTCAGGGTACTGAGGGGGCTCTTTCCAGAACCTCTCCTGGAGTCTAGCCCACCCAGGCCTAATCGATGGCCTTCCCAAGCCAGGAGGGCCCAGACTGATCCAGGGCAGGCCTAGGCAAGTGGGATGCACAGAGCTGTTATTTTACAGCTTAAGCGTCATGAAAGGGTCTGGCTCAGCTGACAATTTCTTGAGCCCACATCATCCATGTGGTAAGGAACTGGTGCTAAGGGTATTCGTGATTAGCCGTGGGGGCAGAATGGGGTACAAATGCACCTCAAGCCGGCCTCTACTGGGCTCAGGAGATCCAAGGTCTGTTTGGAACAAAGAAAAGCTTGCGATCCCAAAGTGCCTAACCCTGCTGCTCCCTAGTCACCGGCCTGTGATAGCGGAGGTCCCAGAAGACTAGACGGGCGCCATCTGGTGGCGCTCTGTGGAGGTGTGAGTGACCCCAGTAGCTTAAATCACTCGGAGTACCAGCTCCCTCCCTGACGGAGGCGTGGCACCAGAAGGCGCTATTCTCTAAGAATCCAGAGTGAAGTCGCCCCTTGGAGAGAAGCGGTGGTCCTGACTCTGTTGGCCTTTGAGGTACCCACACCCAGCGGAGGGGAGGACCACGCTTGAGCTGGTTCTCGAATGAGGTGAGGCAGGGGAGAAAGGGTCTTCCAGACAAAGGGCATATGCCCTGGACACGTGTTGTAGAAGGGCTTGGCACGTTCAGTGGCTAACGCGTAAGTACCTGGGGACCAGGTGGGAAATGGGGAGGAAAAGGATGGGACTAGCTGTGAAGGGTCCTCAGAGCCTGGTAGGGACTTTAAACTTCATCCTGGGCCAGGCATTTTGAATCTAAGTAGCATGCTAATGTGCATGGTCAGGACAGTTTCATGTTTTAAGAAAATTTGAATTGGAATGCTGTCAAGAGGACACTGTGCTCTCACCAGACCCCACCACTCCCTGTCGTCTGCTTCTACCCTCAGCTTCACCTGTATACACCGCTTCTCCAGCCCCCGAAGCATGTGGGTTTGTGACCCTGTAAAGTCATGGGGTGCTAGTTCCTGATGGCACACCCCGGAACTGACAGAAAAGAGGCATACCTGCCAGTGGCAGAAGGTGTAGGCAAAATAAGCCCATTGACCCAGTCAAAGGAGGGACTCGGAGACTCAGAGCACAGTGAAATGAGGCTTTAATCAATATTCTTGCAAGAGCAGATGTCTGATGGACAGGCACACTAGGGGCAGTTACAGCAGACAATTTAGCTCCCAACACCAAGTCTCGCCCCTGACTCCTCCTTGGCTGAGTACTACAGAGGTTACAGCCTTACCTGGACATTGTCTATGCCCATATAAGGCAAGAAGTAGTCTGACTGGAACAAAAGTACATTTCCCGAGGTGACATAGAGACTTTCATTCCCTCCTTTGTTCTTTGGCGCATGCTCATTGCAGAGCCCATGAAAATAAGCCAGTGAAATGGAGGAGGGGAAGAAGAACCAGGAAGTGAAGTGTCTAAGGGTTTGGGACTCCATTGGGGGGCGGGGGAGTGGGAGGCAGTAGCATATATATTTCCAATAAGTGTAAACCTACTCTTAACTAGACAGCACAGCTTTTGTTTGGTATTTCTAAAAATGAATTGGGGCACCTGGGTGGCTCAGTCAGTTAAGTGTCCAACTTCGGCTCAGGTCATGATCTCACAGTTCATGGGTTCAAGCCCCACGTCGGGCTCTATGCTGAGCTCAGAATCTGGAGCCTGCTTTGGATTCTGTGTCACCCTCTCTCTTTCTGCCCCTCTGCTCATTCTCTGTCTCTCAAAATAAAATTAAGACCAAAAAAAATTTTATTAAATAAATAAAAATGAATCATCTCACTTCTCACAGATGTGACATCAGCCTCTAATCCTTCACAATGCATGATGTGTGAAGGCTGTCGCCCCCACCCCGCCCCCCTGCCCTCCAGCCCCTAGCCAGGCCTGGGACATGAGGTGCAGCAGTACTGCCTTCCTGTCCTGTGTCAGATCAACACTGTCTGGGTTGCCTCTGTTTTAAGGATTGCCTCTTCCTCCCTGTCTCAGGATTTCATTCTCTTTGACTCTGTCCCCCCTCAGGGAAGCACCAGCTGTTTTAGAGGGAGACCAGAAGGGTCAGAGGTACATTCAGGCATTCAAACCACCAGCAGGCAGGCAGCCCTAAGCAGGGCTGAGGTACAGAAGGTGGCCAGTGGGCCTTGGAAGGGGGAAAGAGTGCCATCTGGTGGCAATTCCTGAAACACAGAAGACTAGAATGTATTGTCCTACAAACCCCCAGTGGTGGCAGGGATTGGGGTGGTGAATCCTCTCTGAGTTCCCGCCATTGTTCACAATCTCCACAAAGCTTCCTCCTGCTTTGATTCCACTTCAGAATTAAGTGTGGGCTCTTGGGAGGCCTCTTATCTGCAGGGCGCTGCCTGCCACACTTGAGCATCACTCTTGATTTTGATTCAGGTCATGATCTCAGGGTTTGTGAAATCCAGCCCCTTGTTGGACTTGTGCTGACACTGTGTCACCTGATTGGGATTCTCTCTCCCTCTCTCTGCCCCTCCTCTCTCTCTCTCTCTCTCTCTCTCTCTCTCTCTCTCAAAATAAATATATCAACTTTAAAAAAAACAAAACACTTCACCGGATTTGAAAGAATAGGAATCATACTAAACCTGCTCTCAGACCACAATTAAACTAGAAATCAATAACAGAAAAATAACTGGAAGACCCTCAAATATTTGGATATATTAATATATATTATAACCATTATATGGATGTATTAATATAAAATGTATTAAACAGCATACTTCACAAACAACATATGGGTCAAATAAAGTCTCCAAATTAAGCCTTAAAACTGTAAAATATTTTTAACTAAATGAAAATGAAAATGCAACCTAATAGGTACTTGTGAGATGCACTGAGAGCAGTACCTAAAGGAATTTTATTAAAAAGTAAATAAATAGGGGCATCTGGGTGGCTCAGTCTGTTAAGTATCTGACGTCAGCTAAGGTTATGATCTCACAGTTTGTGAGTTCCAGCCCCACATGTAGTGAGTGCAAGCCCTGCTTCTCTCTCTCTCTCCTTCTCTCTCTCTCTCTGCCCTTTGCTCACTTGTGCCCTCTCTCTCAAAAAAATAAAATAAAATAAAAAATAAAAAGAAATGTATAGCACTAAATGTACATACAGCACTGACATGTGCTACGACATGGATGAGTGTTGAAAACATGCTAAGTGAAAACACAGACACAGAGACCATATATTGCCTGATCCCATTTATATGAAATGACTGTCATACACAAATCCATAGAACAAAGTAGATTAATGGCTGCCTGAGGCTGGAGCGCATTTCTCTTGGGGAGTAAATTTGGAGAATTTCTTTTGGGAGGGATGAAATGCTCTAAAATTGGGGGTGGGGCGTCTGGCTGGCTCAGTCTGCATACTCAAGAGTATGCAACTCTTGATCTCGGGGTTGTGAGTTCAAGCCCCACTTTGGGTGTGGAGATTACTTAAAAATAAAATCTTAAAAAATAAACAAAATAAAATAAAGTAGGGGGCGACTGGCTGGTTCAGGTGATAGAGCATGTGACTCTTGATCTTGAGGTCGTGGGTTCAAGCCCCACATTGGCCATAGAGATTACTGAAAAAGAAAAGAAAAAGAATTAAAAAAATGAAAGTGTTTTAAAATCTAAAATTGATTGTCGTGGTTGCACAATTCTGAATAGACTGAAAGCCATGAATTATACAAGCTAAATGAGTGAATTGTACAGTATGTGAATTCTGTCTCAATACAGCTGTTAACCAAAAACAGTAAATAGGAAAAAAAAATCTCTAAGTAATCTAAAAAGTGTAAGCAATGTTAAATGATTTTGAAATGCTGGACAGTAGAAACACAGTTTAATAGTAAAACAACCAAAACAATTATTAAAACCAATTATTCCAATCCAGGTCTGACCTCCCCTGGAGAGGCCATATTGATGGAACAGCCTGTGGTCCCACAGGGCATGATGGACTTGTGTGCTACAAGATTGCAATGGTCTGAAGATGTTTGTGTCCCCCAAAATTCATAGTTTGAAATCCTAGCCCCCTAAGGTGATGATATTAGGAGGTGCGGCCTTTGGGGGCTATTGGGTCATAAGGGTGGAGTTCTCGTGAATGGGATTAGTGCCTTGTAAGAGACACCACAGAGCTCCTCAGTGCCTTCCTCCATGTGAGGACACAAAGAGAAGACAGCTGTCTATGAACCAAGAAGCAGGCCCTCACCAAAGGTGGAATCTGCCTGTCCCATGAACTTGGACTTCCCAGTTTCCGACATGGTAGGAGATAAATTTCTGCAGTTTATAAGCTACTCACTCTATGCTATTTTGTTATAGCAGCCTGAACGGACTATGACAAAGGTCAAGCAAGCATCATGCAACCATCCTAAGGCAGTCCCAAACAGCGAAGGCTTCTGAACAAGGGGCCCAGGAGAAAACCAGCAGAGGTGCAGCCTTTTTCCTGGAGAAGAGTGTGTACACCAAAGGCCTACCCTGGATTGGGACACTCGCCATGTTTTAAAGACGCATGGAATTTCACATCAAAATCTTGCATGCCTCCCTGCCTCAGTCAGCCCCCCTCCACCCGCCAATCCCAGGTACTAATATGAGCCAGGGCTCTGTGCTGACAGCTCAGAGCCTGGATCCTGCTTCAGATTCTGTCTCTCTCTCTCTCTCCGCCCCCCGTCGTGTGCCACTCTTCCATTCATACTCTGTCTCTCTCTCACAAGTAAATATTTTATAAAAAATTTAAAAAATGAATCATAAAAGCAAAGGCATGGTGGGGAAGGAGAGACAGGGGGCAAAAACCCTTCTCTGGAGGGAAAACAAATCTAAATTTAGAAATTACCCGGGTTTAAGAACTGGGTTCCTCCAGCGCCTGAACCTTCAGTTTCCTGTGGAGGAGGACTTCGGGGAGGACTCAGGGGGTACTTTGTGGTGGCCGTAGGCCGTTATACTTTGGTTTCAGTTTTAAGCACGTGGCTTCTAAGGGGACTTTCCCCAGCGAGCAGGAAGAGCTAACAACTGGAACAGCCACAGAACCAGGGGCAAACTTAGCTGAAAACAGCTGCTGCCCGCAGCAATATTGCGTCAGCGGCTGCAGCGTCTGCACAGCTGCCAGCAGCTGGAACCAACCATGCGGGTCGGAGCCCGGGACCTTACACACCGAACCCTGAGGAATGTGAAAGCGCAATGTCTTCCGCAGGGCGAGGAAAAGGAAACGAAAGCTAGTATTAGGTTGAGCAGCTATTGGTGACACTAAAAGTTCATACCAAGTCAATGTGAAGAAAGATGCCCAAAGATGGCCTTTCTGGGGGAGGATAGAGGGATCACTGAGATGAAATCAGTCAGCCCCACCCCCCCTTCCAGAGAGACAAATTGCCACGCCTCTTCCTGCCTTCGGCTGAAAATAAGGAAAGGGGTATTTTTTTCAAAAAAGATAGGACATTGGAAAGTGAAAGGTGGTTGGGTGCCTGGGTGGCCCAGTTGGTTAAGCACCCCTTCAGCTCACGGCATGATCTCACAGGTTTGTGAGTTCAAGTCTCACATCAGGCTCTCTGCTGTCAGCACAGAGCCTGCTTTGAATCCTCTGCCCCTGCCCCTCTCTCTCTCTCAAAATAGATAGACATTAAAAAAAGTAAAAGGGGTAAAAATGTGTCCCCTCAGATGCCCAGTTCCTTTCCCCAAAGGAACTATAAGTTTCTTTTGTTTCCTTCCAGACCTAGTTTATATATATATGTATATATATATACACACACACACACACACACACACACACACACAAGCGAAATGTATCATTTTCCTCTTTTTTGTAAAAAAAAAAAAAAGCAGCATATTAGAACACAGTTCAGACACTTGGCTTTTTCACTTCTCGGTATGCCTTGGGGACTGTTCCAGATCCTCACAGACTGAGTTGATCTTCTAGTTGTATGGTATTCCTTTGTGTGGTTACACCTTCTTTTTTTTATTAACCTCGAGGTTATTTCCAGCCTTTGCTACTATCAACAGCGCTGTAGTGAAAAACCTCGTACATATGTAATTTGCTATGTGTGCTCAGAAAGGTATGTTCCCAGAAGAGAAAATGCTGGAAATATTTCGCTAGTTTTTGCCAACACTACCCTCCCATTTGCAAGACAGGCCAGTGCACTAAGCATGACGTGAGGCGATGTCAACCCCACTGTTCTGAGAAACTGCACAGGTGAATGGGCCCCGGGGGAAAGGGCTGTGCCTTCCTTCCAAAGCTCTTCCTCCATACCTTTATTATACAGAATCATCAAGTTCAGGATGGCCATTTCTTCAGGCTGTCTCCCCTGCTCTGGCCTGTGAGCCTCAAGAGCTAAGACTTGGCCTTATACACCCTTGTACCTCTGATGTCTGGCCCAGAGTAGGTGATCACTGAACGCTTAGCAGATGAGTGAACACATTAATAAGTTGGGCTATTTTTTTCCGTCTAGGAAAAAAGAATTGGAAACTACAAGACGGATTATGGCTACAGTGACCTTGAAAGACTTGATTTCCTGCAACATTTCTGGGGCATGGCTGTGTGGGGGAGTGGGGGTTGGGGAGAGTGGCCTTTTTGCCTGTATTTCCCTAGAGAGATGAGCAATTAAATATCAACAATGAGAAAAGTCTGTGCCTTGCAGGCCTCCAGACCTGCAGGCATCCCCACCCTTTGGGCCCACACTGACCGTAAGGCCAGAATCCCAGGTGGTGGCTTTGTGGTACCATATTTTCTTTTACAAAAAATTTTTTATGTCTTTATTTTATTTTGAGAGAGAGAGAGACAGAGACAGAGTGAGCGGGGGAGGGGCAGAGAGAAAGGGAGACATAGAATGCGAAGCAGGCTCCAGGCTCTGAGCTGTCAGCACAGAGCCCAACACGGGGCTCTAACCCATGGACTGTGAGATCATGACCTCAGCCGAAGTCGGACGCTTAACTGAATGAGCCACCCAGGCGCCCCTGTGGCACCATATTTCCATGAAACTTGGAAGGATTTTCAGAGGGGCAAAGTGCCAGGTGCTATGCCCTGTGCGGTCTAAGCTCTAGCTTGGTGGGATTTCAGAGTGTTGCCCCCGCTACCCATAGTGAACATTTGTTGTTTTCACTGCCCCCTTAGGGCCCATCCCTTCTTATCCAGCAGAGGACGCTGCTGCCGGTCCTTAACCTCAAAGGTGAATTCAGGAGCCACCAAACAACCAAATTGTCCTCGTCAGAATGACTCTGGGGCGGTTACAAGCAGTTCTATTGATAAGGGGCTTGCTCCTCCTGGCTGGGCTGGGCTGGAAAGGACTGGGGCTGGGGCCGCCGCCACTTTTTGCCATCACACAGGGAGAGCTTGCTGAGAAGAGAGCCGAGAGCCAGGAGGTGAAACGAAATCATCAGAGAATGAATCAAGGTCCTGACATTTATATCCAGCCACTGCTAAAGTTAGATCCAGCCCCCGGAATTTTCAGTTATGTGAGCCACAAAATTCCCATTTTTGCTTAAACCTATGCATGCCAGGCTTCCAGTTATATGCAAGAAAGAGTCCTAACGTGTGGTCCCTCTAAGTACTGAGAATGGATCACATGAGGAATGCTATTTCACAAGGCTGCCAAAGCCCTGAGCGTCTGGGGTCTGGGCATATATAAGAGGCCCCTTGCAAAGATTAAGAGAAAGGATTCCTGGAATATGTGGGTGGTACAGAGACACTAAGGAGAGCCAGTAAGGGGCATTCTGCACTACACTGAGATACAAAAGATGTATAAGACATAGAACAGGCCACGCAAAAGCCACACCTAAGATCTAGGGCCTGTGAGCTTGGCCCAGGAGTGGGACTGGGGGGTGTTCGGTCTACCCCTGCCACAGCAAAAGATAGTCATAAATGATCGTCGTTGGGGTGCCTGGTGGCTGTCAGTTGTGTCCGACTCTTGGTTTTGGCTCAGGTCATGATCTAACAGTTGGTGAGTTTGAGCCTGGAGTCAGGCTCTGTGCTAACAGTGTGAAGCCCGCTTAGGAGTCTCTCTCTCTCTCTCTCTCTCTCTGTCTCTCTCTCTGTCTCTCTCTCTCTCTCTCTGCCTCTCCCCCACTCGTGCTCTCTCTCTCTCTCTCTCACTCAAAATATACAAAATAAACTTTAAAAAAATAAAATGAATGATCGTTGTTGTTTTGTATCACTACACACTAGATAACTGCACAATCTTCCTTCTACTATCTGCTTTCATCCCCTATCCCCCGCCTTGGTCAATGCCAGTATCACTTCCTGTGATACAGATACATTTAGTTTTTGTCTTGAGTTCCTAGTACACAGCAGCTAAAACGGTTGTAATCTCTAAAGTAATGAGTGTCTTTTGTATGCTGATGAACTGACTAGGGGCTGGGGGTTCCTAGAATGCTTCAGGATGGGGGTTTAGAAAGCATCTGGATTGGTGAGCACACTGAAGTGCTCGGAGAGTGAGCACCCAGGGAAGGTGGAGAAGCTCCCGCCACCCCCACCAACCCACCTAAAACCCTGCCCCGTGCACCTCTTCCGTCTGGCTGTTCCTGAGTTGTATCCTTTACAATCAACTGATACAGCTAAATCAAGTGTTTCCCTGAGTTCTGTGAGCCATTCCAGCAAATTGCTGAACCTGAACAGGGGGTTGTGGGAACCCCCAATTTATAGCCAGTTGGTCAGGTACCGTTGGGGACTCGCAGTTGGCATCTGATGTGGGAGCCATCTTGTAGGATCGAGCCTCTTCACCCCATGGGATCTGACGCTAACTCCAGGTAGGCAGTATCAAAACTGAATTGAAGTGGTTGGTGCGAGGAAAACACACTGGGCGTCAGAAGTATTGTGAGTAAAAGCAGTTCAGACCTCCTCTGACTCTCAAAACAGAAAACTCCTCTCCCTGCCCACCCTCCCACTAGCCCTGCTCAGTCACTTCACAAGTGTTTTGTATTGGGTTTTTTATTTTATTTTATTTGGGGGGGGGTGCAAGTGAATGAGGAGCAGAGAGAGAGAGAACCCCACAAGGGGAAGAGAGCGAGAGAAGCAGTGCTTATCTGAAGTGGGGCCCAGGCTCACCTAATGCAGGAGTCAAACTCACCAACCATGAGATCATGACCTGAGCTGAAGTCAGATGCTTAACCCACTGAGCCGCCCAGGCGCCCTGCATGGTTTTATTTATGGCAAAACTGAGGTGGTTTAAAAGAAACAAGCCATTTTGGGGAGACTGGGTGGCTCAGTCAGTTAAGCATCCAGCTTCGGCTCACCATTCATGGGTGCGAGCCTCGCGTCGGGCTCTGTGCTGGAGCCTGCTCTGGATTCTGTATCTCCCTCTCTCTCTGAGAAACAAGCCGTTTTGATATAAGAACAAAGTAAGCTGTGTCAGGATGTCACTATCTCATCTGTTGTCACTGATAAGCATGCAGTAGGTCAGCTGCTCTGGGGTACCCTTAGGGGCTTATCAAGTAAAAACAAACGAAGAAGCAACACCATGTCAAGGGGACATTTAGCCTATAAACACTGTGCATTTGTGAGGACTATCCCAGTGTTTAGTCGTACCAAGGCAACTCTTTGCTGATCTAAATAGCTCTCTAAAGACCTTGGGGCATAAAGGTGACTCTTACCTCTTGCCCAACACCTGCACCACCGCTCTCTAGCAAGGAGCTTTAGCAACAGAGGACTCTGACCTCCATACTGGCACCTGGACGTCACCTCTCTAGTTGGCCAAGTCATCTTTCCCAGGTACCAACTCCTATAAAGGTACACCTGAACTAAATTTGGACTTTATTCTTTTCATTCCCCCTTGCCTAGAACAATAGTGTAATTAATCTATCATTGGGTTGTATGCCATTGGCTTGTGAAATTCTCACAGTGAACCTGGTTAAATAACTTGCTGACAAAGGCAGACTCAGTCTCTGAGTATTCATTTGCCTCAAATAAAACAGCTGGTTAACCTAATTCAGCTTCCCCAACATTCTCCTCTCCCCTCTTCACCTTTCATTCATCTCTTTTTTCAGTCACAAGTATTTACTAATCCTCTTCTCTGTCCCGAGAGAGAAGCAGGGCTTAGCCGAAGTGGGGCTTGAGTTCACCCAACGCAGGACTCGAGCTCATGAACTGTGAAATCATGACCCAAAGATTAATGAAACCTGGCCTCTACCCTAAGAAAATCACAACTAGTGATAATTCAGAAACCAAAATACAATCACAAAGCAACGGGATTCACACGGAGATAGAGATTACCCAGAGTGGCATAGAGCCCAGAATAGAGGTCTTTGACCCATCGAGGAGTGTAAGGATGTGGTAGGGGCCTCAGTGAGCTTTTCTTGGTGGAGGTGATGACTGAGTTTTAAAAATTTAAAGTCTGAAGGAGAATTGGCCATGCCAAGAGGAGAGGAAGGAACATGGCAAGCAGAGGGGACAGCGGAGAGAATGGCCGAGAGTTGAGGGCAACATGGTCTAAATCCCCTCATGAGCTGAATCCAGGCTCATGTCACAAAAGATTATCGACAGCTCTTCCCCCACTCCCTGTGGCCACCAGAAAATCTTCTAAAGCTCAGATGTGACTTCCTGTCTCCCTTGCCTGCAACCCTCTGCTGGTTCCCCTTCCCGATCTGCGGTCTCTCATCTTCTCTGTTCATAAACTTCTTAGGGTGACTTTGACAGTATTTCCCATCTCTGAACCTTCATCTCTGCTCTATGGTCTTCCTGGAATTTCCTGCCCTGCCTTGGTTGATGTGGTGAACTCCTATTCATACTTCAGAGTGACTCAGATGTGACTCAGATGTGACCTATCCCACAAAGAGCCCCTCCCACTTGCACCCCTTCCAAAGCGGGACACTTCACCTATTTGCTAGTCTGCCTCTTGTTTCATCTGCGAGCGTACAGACCTCCTCCACACACCACACCAGGACTGGTCTGCAGCAGACCTTCAGCTTCTGGCTCATGCAAAAGTGCATCTAATGACCTATAACATTCCTGACACCCTTCACACCTAGGAGCCCAATGGGAAGGGGTTGTTGACCAGGGAAGGCCCGGGCTGCAGTGATGCATCTGTCCCCAGCTCTGCCTCAGACCTGGCTCCAAATTCAGCCTCGTGCTTCCCAACCAAGGCTCTGAGCTGGCATCTCAACCAAATCAGCCTCCTCTTTGTCCATGGATCCATCTAGACTCCCACTTACAACCATGAGATTCTGCAGCACAGACACACTGGGTGTTGCTGATTATGTGGCCATTATGGTTGTGAACTTGTTACATTTTATGTAGAATACATGTTATGCACCTTATGAATAAGACCAGTAAAACTCATTTGAATCTGAAAAATAAAATCCCAATTGGGGGCGCCTGGATGGCTCACTCAGTTAAGCATAGTGATCTGCTCAGGTCATGATCTTGCGGTTTGTGTGTTCCAGCACCGCCTCAGGCTCTGTGCTAACAGCTCGGAACCTGGAGCCTGCTTGGGATTCCAGGTCTCTGGCTCTCTCTCTCTCTCTCTCTCTCAATTTCTCTCTTCTCCTTCCCAGCTCGTGCTTTGTCTCTGTCTCTCAAAAATAAACGTTAAAAATTTTTTTTAATCCCAACTGAATTTTATTTATTTATTTTTAATTTATTTTTTAATTAATTTTTTTTGAGAGAGAGAGAGAGACGGTGTGAGCAGGGGAGGAGCAGAGAGAGAGGGAGACACAGAATCAGAAGACAGGCTCCAGGCTCTGAGCTGTCAGCACAGAGCCTGACGTGGGACTTGAACTCACAAACCGCGAGATCATGACCTGAGCCGAAGTCGGACACTTAACTGACTGAGCCACCCAGGAGCCCTGAATTTTATTTATTTATTAAGTTTATTTCTTTATTTTGAGAGAGAGAGAGCACAAGCAGGGGGAGAGGCAGAGAGAGGAGACAGAATCCCAAGCAGGCTCTGTACTGTCAGCGCAAAATCTGATGCCGGACTCCATCTCAGGAACCACAAGATCAGGACCTGAGCTGAAATCAAGAGCCAGATGCTTAATCAACTGAGCCATCCAGTCGCCCCCCATTTTATTTTAATTACAAAACCAAGGCTCTTCCAGTGTACAACATTCAAGCAATAAAGTAAGGAAAAGTGCCCATCTGCCCCAAACTCCCCACTTCCTCAATCCTAACCACTCTGTGTGTTACTGTTAACAGTTGGGTGTGTGTCTTTTAAGGCTCTTTTTTAGGCCTGGACAAGTGTGTGTGTAATTTTACTCTCCTTCCTCCTAAAAATATACATACAAATATATATATATATTTAAACAGCTTGATGGACATCTTTGTCAATACACATAATGCTACTAGATCCTTAAAAAAATTTTTTTTTGGTTTGTTTATTTTTGAGACAGAGAGAGACAGAGCATGAGTGGAGGAAGGGCAGAGAGAGAGTGGGAAACACAGAATCTGAAATAGGCTCCAGGCTCTGAACTGCCAGCGCAGAACCCGACACAGGGCTTAAACCCACAGACCGCAAGATCATGACCTGAGTCGAAGTCGGATGCTGAGCTGACGAGGCCACCCAGGCGCCCCAAAATGCTATCAGATCCTTTAATAACCATATGGAAGGAATTTGTTATGTCAGAGGTCAGCAAACCATGGACTGCAGGTCAAAGATAGCCCGACACCTAAATAAAATTTTACTGGAACACAGCCACGCTCATTTATTTACATATTGTCTCTGGCTGCTTCTACAGTAGGACAGCTGAGTTGAATGGTTTCATCAGAGACTCTGTGGCCCAAAACGCCTAAATTGTTACTGTCTGGTCCTTTACAAAAGAAGTGTGCCAGCCCCTGCAATATATGGCTGTGCCAGGCTTTCGTTAGCCAGTCCCCTATTAATAACATTTAAGTTGTTTCTCTCTCCTCAGTATTGCAAACCCGTGACACTTGACACATTCTTTGGTCAGCATTTACACCAGCTGATTATCACCATTGGTATCAGTGAATGAGAACATGACGAAATGTGAACCCAATATGTCCACACAAAAATTTTTTCAATGTTTTTTTAAATTTATTTTTGAGAGAGACAGAGAGAGACAGCACGAGCAGGGGAGCGTCAGAGAGAGAGGGAGACACAGAATGTGAAGCAGGCTCTGAGCTGTCAGCACAGAGCTCAATGTGGGGCTTGAACCCATGAACCTTGAGATCATGACCTGAGCCGAAGCCAAACGCTCAACCGATTGAGCCACCCAGGTGCCCGGAAAGATTACTTTTAAAAAGGGTCTTCAAGGGGCGTCTGGGTGGCTCAGTCAGTTAAGCATCCAACTTCAGTTCAGGTCACAATCTCGAAGTCTGCAGGTTGGAGCCCCACATCGGGCTCTGTGATGATAGCTCAGAGCCTGAAGTCTGCTTTGGATTGTGTCTCCCTCTCTCTCTGTTTCTCCCGTGCTCTGCCTCTCTCTCAAAAATAAAATAAACATTTAAAAACATAAATTAAAAAAATAAAAACAAAAAAATAAATAAAAAGGGTCTTCATGGGGTACTTGGCTGACTCAGTTGATGGAGTTTGCAACTCATACTCAGAGTTGTGGGTTCAAGCCCCAGGTTGGGTGTGGAACCTAATGCATGCACACATACATAAAATGCAAAGGATCTTCAGGTTAACAAGACCAAGTGGCTGAATGGGGAGACTCTGGGATTAGGAGCAGTTGCCAAAGTTCCAGAAGCCAAGGGCTATACAGAAATATATGATCTTCATGATAAAGAACCAGGACAGCCACCAAAGAGCATCAAAGCACACTCTTGGGTCCAGGGTGAGGTGAAAATAAAATACACATACCAACGATCAATGGCCTACTTTTGATGATGGCAGGACAAAAAGGAGCTCAACAAAAGAAGGGAAGGAACAAAATTAACAATTACCAGACATAGGATCTGGGCACTCAATAGGTAGGCACAGTATTCCAAATGTTAAAAAAACATGAAGACCTGGGCATCAGCCAATTGGAACAGATGCAGACCTTAAATAATCAGTACTGCTGAACTGGGCCGCTGAATAGCCTGCTGCCCATATTTAATACTCAATTTAATCCCCACAGTAATATGCCACCTGACGGCCAAGAAAAGCCATTTTGAGGAGAAGCATCAACCCACACAGCATTCCTCTTCCTTTAAGGAAGCCTCAGGAATATTCCTCTCCATTCTATCCACTGATGGTAACTTAAATAAGCAATTACCAGAATTCATGCACAGTCTCAGACTGCACTGGGGAATATGGTTATGTGTGTGTAGGGTTAAAAATCACATAGTGTTTTAGATAATTTTCAAAGAAGATATACAAATAGCCAACAAACATATGAAAAGATGCTCAAAATCATTAGTAGGAAAGTACACTTCAAACTGCAATGAGGTATAGCTTTACCCCCAGTAAGATGGCTATAATAAAAAGATGAACAGGGGTACCTGGGTGGCTTAGTCGGTTGAGCGTCTGACGTGGGCACAAGTCATGATCTCATGGTTCGTGGGTTTGAGCCCTGCATTGGGCTCTGTGCTGACAGCTCAGAGCCTGAAGCCTGCTTCAGATTCTGTGTCTCCCTTTCTCTGCCCTCTCCCCTCCCACTTGCACTCCATCTCTTTCTCTTTCAAAAATAAATAAACATTAAAAAAAATTTTAAAGATGGACAATATGGGGCACCTGGGTGGCTCAGTCGGTTGAGCATCTGACTTTGGCTCAGGTCGTGATCTCACAGTTCATGGGTTTGAGCCCCACATCAGGCTCTGTGCTGACAGCTAGCTCAGAGCCTGGAGCCTGCTTTGGATTCTGTATCTCCCTCTCTCTCTGACCCTCCCCATCTTATGCTGTCTCTCTCTCTCAAAAATAAATAAAACATTTAAAAATTAAAAAAAAAAGATGGACAATAATCAGTGTTGGCAAGGACATGTGGACACTGGAGCCCTCAGACATTTATGGCAGGGAGGTAAAATAGTTGAGTAGTTCCCTAAAAAGATAAACATGGAGTTACCTACCATGTGACCCCGCAGCTCTTCTCCTACATGTATACTCGGAAGGAAAACGTGTCCACACAGAAACCTGACACAAATGTTTATGATAGCATTCTTCATAATAGCCAAAAGTGGAAATAACACAAATGCCCTTCAGATGATGAAGGGGAAAACAAAAGGTCGCATATCCATCAATGCAATATTATTTGGCCATGTAATAGCCATAATATAATTATTTGGCCACATTTTGCTATAACATGGGTAAGCTTTGGGGTGCCTGGGTGTCTCAGTCAGTCAAGTGTTTGATTTCAGCTCAGGTCATCATCTCATAGTTCTTGGGTTCGAGCTCCACGTTGCATTTTGTGCTGATGGTACAGAGCCTGCTTGAGATTCTCTCTCCTTTTCTCTCTCTGCCCCTCCCCCACTTGCACTCGCACACTCTCACTCGCTTTCCCTTTCCTCCTCAAAGTGAATACACCTAAAAAGAAATGGGTAAGCCTTGAAAATATCATGCTAAGTGAAATAACAGACACAAAAGGCCACACGCTTATTGTATGATTCCACATTTTAAAGTTTATTTGTTTTTTTTAGTGATCTCTGCACCCAACGTGGGGCTTGAACTCACCACCCTGAAATCAGGATTCACATGCTTTTCCAACTGAGCCAGCTAGGTGCCCCTGTATGATTGCATTTTTATAAAATGTCCAGAATAGGCAAATGCAGAGACAAAGTAAATTAGTGGTGGCCAGGGGCTGGGGGGAGGGGAAATGAGTTACTCCTAATAGATACAGGGTGATGAAATGTTCTAGGATCAGATAATGGGACTGGTTGCACAACTCTGTGAAAATACTGGAAACTGCTAGTTTCACCCTGTCGAAGCGTGAATTTTACGATGGGGGATAAAATTCTTTTAACAGTTACACACTGTTACACCAGTGACCATGCATCCCAAAGCTCTCCCTGTACAAGACAGACCATTTGCTTATTTGCTTCATTTGGCACATCTCCCCTAAGCCCTGATTCCAGCTAATCTTGCTAGCTCCTCTTTGAAAGAAGCGCTCTGCTCAGCCCTGTTACTAAGGGGACTGCTTCACTGTGTTCTGACTCCCATAGCTTTGCGGGCCCCACACCACTGGTCAGACCAAGCTCACTGGTTTTCTTTCTTTTTTAATGTTTATTTATTTTTTGAGAGAGAGAGAGAGAGAGAGAGAGAAAGACAGAGTGTGAGTCGGGTAAGGGCAGAGAGCAAGGCCGACTGAGGATCCAAAGCAGGCTCCTCGCTGAGAGTGGAGAACCCAGTGTGGAGCTGGAACTCATGAACCGAACCCTGTGATCCTAATTTGAGCCAAAACCAAAGTCAGATGCTTAACCAACTGAGCCATCCAGGCGCCCTCGCTGGTTTTCTCTCAGCACATAGTGCCTTCTGCCACCCTCACAGGGACAAGAGTCAGGACCACTGGATGGGAAGAAAGAGAGAAGAGAGAGAGAGAAGGTAGAAGGTGGGGAAGGAAGGTCCCAGGTCACTGAAAGTCAAACCTTACTCTTGACTTATTTTATTGACTTGATAGTGTCTTTTTATTTATTTATTAAAAAATTTTTAATGGTTATTTATTTTTGAGAGAGAGAGAGACAGAGAGAGACAGAGTACAAGCAGGGGAGGGGCAGAGAGGGAGTCACAGAATCTGGAGGGGGCTCCAGGCTCTGAGCTGTCAGCACAGAGCCCGCTTTGGATCCTCTGTCCTCTTTTTTCTCTGCCCCTTCCTCGCTCATGTGCATTCTTTCTCTCTTAAAAATAAATAAGCATTAAAAAAATTTTTAAATATATATGGCTTATTATTTTTACCTGTTACATATGCCTTCCTCTTCAAGGAACAAACCTTGCCTACTTTCATTAGAGGGTGAAAACACCAACAATAAATAACACTTAGAAAGACTTATTCTAGGGGTGCCTGAGTCGCTTAGTCGGTTAAGCATCCAGCTTCGACTCAGGTCATGATCTCATGGTTTGTGAGTTTGAGCCCCGTGTCAGACTCTGTGCTGACAGCTCAGAGCCTGAAGCCTGCTCCAGATTCTGTCTCCCTCTCTCTGACCCTCCCTTGCTCATGCTGTCTTTCTGTCTCTCAAAAATAAATAAAAAACATTAAAAAAAAAGAGAGAAAGATTTATTCTAGGCCAGACACTAAACTGAGTGCTTTACATAAGTAAATAAACTTTCTGTGGGGCTCCTGGGTGGCTCAGTCGGTTAAGTGGTTAAGCGTCCAACTTCGGCTCAGGTCATGATCTCACGGTCTGTGGGTTCAAGCCCTGCATCAGGCTCTGTGCTGACAGCTCAGTGCCTAGAGCTTGTCTTCAGATTCTGTGTCTCCCTCTCTCTCTGCCCTTCCCCACCTCAAGGTCTGTCTCCCTCTGTCTAGAAAATAAATAAACATAAAAAAAAAACCTTTCTGGGTGGGGAGAAGCCACTCTTTATACTTGTGGACCGGTGGTCCTTGAGGTTTCCCCATTAGAGCTCTGAAGAGCTGGCCCCAACATGGGGATGGCAGGCAGCAGTGGTGTAGAGAGAGAGCACAGGGCTCCAGGTTCAAAAGAATCAAAAGAAAACTCAGAAGTCTGGTAGAGGATAGCCTGGAACAGTGTCCAGCAATGAAGGAACAAGGTCAGTCTCAAAATCAGAAACCAGGTTGCAAACTGAGATTGGAAAAAAAGTCAGAGTGGGAGGTGGGCTGCCCAAAGGGGACTGTGTTCAGCACCCCATTGAGGGGCTGGTGCTACAACACCTAATTCCAATGAAGTATGATAAATTTAATCAGGTCTACATCGAGAGTTCTAGGGGCGTGCCTGGGTGGTTCAGTTGGTTAGGCATTGGACCCTTTTATTTTTAGTGTTTATTTGTTTTTTGGGAGACAAAGTACAAGCAGGGGAGGGGCAGAGAGAGAGAGACACAGAATCTGAAGCAGGCTTCAGGCTCCAAGCTGTCAGCACAGAGCCCAACACCAGGCTCAAACCCACGAAGCTCGGGATCATGACCAGGGCCGATGTTGGACACTCAACCAACTGAGCTACCCAGACTCCCCAGGCATCAGACTCTTGATTTCAACTGAGGTCATGATCTCAAGGTTTGTGGGTTTGGGGCCTGCAGCAGGCTCCACAATGACAGTGTGGAGACTACTCAGGATCCCCTTCTTTCCCTCTCTCTCCACCCCTACCCCGCTCATATTCTCTCTCTCTCTCTTTCTGTACCTCTCTAAAAAATAAATAAGGTGCACCTGGGTGGCTCAGTCGGTTAAGTGTCTGACTTCAGTTCAGGTTATGATATCACAGTCTGAGTTTGAGCCCCACATTGGGCTCTGTGCTGACAGCTCGGCATCTGGCACCTGCTTCTGGTTCTGTGTCTCCCTCTCTCTCTGCCCCTTTCCTGCTCATGCTCTGTCTCTCTCTGTCTCAAAAATAAACATTAAAAGAAATTAAAGTAAATAAAAATTAAAAATAAATAGGGGCATCTGGGTGGCTCAGTTGGTTAAGCATCCAGCTTCAGCTCAGGTCATGATCTCACAGTTCATGGGTTCAAGTCCCACATCAGGCTCTGTGCTGACAGCTCAGAGCCTGGAGCCTGTTTCAGATTCTGTGTCTCCCTCTCTCTCTGACCTTCCCCTGCTCATGCAGATTCTCCCTGTCTCTCAAAAATAAATAAAAAACAGAAAAAATAAATAAATAAACTGGGGAAAAAAAAGAATTCTTGGGGCCAGAGGTGTGTGTGGGGTGAGGCACAGAATGGCTGTGGAGTTCAGGGATGACGCTTGTAGGGATTTCCAAGCCTGGTTTTCCCATGGGTTCTGATAGGGCAATACCTGGGAGAATGAGGGCAGGATCCAATGCTCCAGGTGGTGCTCAGAGCCGAAGGTCAGTCCATAGGGAGGGCAAGGAAGAGAGCAAGACAGAACAGTCGGACCCCAAACAAAAGGCCAAGCCAAGGATGGCTTGACAAGCAATCCTCTCTTGCCAAGGTAAGGCAAATAGTGATTTCACAAACATGTAGGCTCAGTGGGGGTCCCTGGGCCACAGACTCCAAGATGTAGACATGGAAACACAACAGCTCAGGGATCAGCCCAGGGTTAGCAGAGTGGAGTCTGCTCCCAACGGGCTCGTCAGAATGAAGGTGGGCAGATGGGCAGTATAACAGGTGCCCACACCCTCCTAAGAGCCAGTCTGAAGGCGCTGGGCAGAAACCAACTATCAGGAGGTGGGACAAGGACTAGAGAGAGACTAGAGACATCAGGATAGAGCAGGTGCATTCAGAATAGAGAGAGAAGGCAGTGCTGGAGAAACTTCCCTGTGCCACTTGGAGCAAATCAAACATGGTTTTATGCCCCGCTGGGAAGAAGGCGCCAATGAAAGCATCACTCCTGTTCAAACAAAGGCTGGGCCCTCCTTCCTCCTCACTCAGCGGAGAGCTGGGGCTCTCCACGCTCCCCACCTGGGGGACTGGCTCAGGAAGTGGACCTCCGGAAAGCGGCAGCGGGCCAGCCGTGAGCCAGCATCTACGGAGCTCTTCTCAGCATGACCCTCTACTTATGGTTCATCCTCTCAGACTTTCCATCCTTTCTTCCTTAAACGAAGTTCTCCTTTTATCATTGTTGATCAACCAAAACCTCTACAAGGGCCAAAGTGACAAGTTTCAGACAAAATGACAAATATCTGTTAATAAGGTAGTCACTGCATGCTTATTACCAACAAAAGTGGGCGGGAAGTGTCTAGGCTGTTTTTTTTCCCATTCTTGGGAGGGAGGAAGGAAAACATCATACATGCTTGTTGAGCTCCCTGGGAATGGGGCACTTGTGTATATGTTATTCTTTGTTCAATTTATCTGTAGTTTTAAGACACTGATACTTGGGGGTGCTTGATATTGCAGTATAATTTACTTTATTATGACATGTGAGTAAAGGGGAAGGAGGTCAGGACAGGCTTCACGGAGAGGCTAGTAGAGAACAGACAAAAAGACATTCTAGAGAGGGGATGGGAGCCATTGACCTGTTCTGTGGTCTGCTGTGGCTGGTGTGCAAGAGAGAGAGGAGAAGAAGAGGCTGCAGGAGATTGGGGCCAGATCATGATAAACCCTAAAAACTCCACGAGGGGGTTCCAGAAAATGAGGAGCCAACAAAGGGTCTTTGGGGAGTAAAAATCTTACTGGATTTATATTTTAGAAAAGCCTCTAGCCACAGAATAAAGAGAGCAGAGACTAAGACACCAGTTAGGTGGCTATTATTATTATTACATAATAATAAGCCTAAATCAGAGACCAACTTTCTCAGTCAAGGGCCAGACGGTAAACATTTTAGCCTTTGTTCGTCATATGATCTCTGTCACAACTACTCAACTCTGCCCTTGTAGTACAAAAGCAGTTATAGCCAACATATAATAAAAACGTGTATCCCATTAAACTTTATTTACAAAAAAGGTGGTGGGGCCAATTTGGCCCATGGATTGCAGTTTGCCTAGCTTTGATCTAAAGTAGTAATTGGACAAGGGTGCCTGGGTGGCTCAGTTGGTTGAACGTCCGATTCTTTGATTTCAGCTCAGGTCATGATTTCACAGTTCGTGGGTTCGAGCCCTGGATCTGGCTCCAGGCTGGCAATGCAAAGCCTGTTTGGGATTCTCCTTCTCTCCCTCTCTCTCTCCCTTTCTCTTGGCTCAGACAAGCACATGCTCGCTCCCCCTCCCCCTTAAAATAAATGAACTTTAAAAAAAAAAGAAGGAAGAGAGTGATTACAGGACTGTCAATTCTTAGGGCCTGGGAGAATTTATTCATTCATTCACTCACTCTTTCAGTCATTCATCCATTCATTCCTTCAACAAATACTTTACTCATGCCTTGTGTGAAGTACTGGGGATTCGAAAATGAATGACAGGGGCACCTGAGTGGCTCAATCGGTTAAGCATTGGACTTCAGTTCACATCATGATCCTATAAGTTCATGGGTTCAAGCCTCACATTGGGCTCTCTGCTGTCAGCACGGGGCTTGCTTTATATCCTCTGTTTTGCTCTCTCATTGCCCCTCCCCTCCTTGTGCATGCTCTCTCTCTATCTCAAAAGTAAACATTAAAAACAAATTTTAAAAAATTCTAAGGGGCGCCTGGGTGGCTCAGTCGATTAAGCATCTGACTTCAGCTCAGGTCATGATTTCATGGTTTGTGGGTTCAAGCCCCGCTTCAGGCTCTGTGCTGAGAGCTCAGAGCCTGAAGCCTGCTTCGGATTCTGTGTCTCCCTCTCTCTGCCCCTCCCCTGATCACACTGTCTCTCTCTGTGTCTCTCAAAAAAAATATATGTTAAAAAATTAAAAAAAAAATTTTTAAATAAAGATGAATAAGTGATTCCTGTCCCTGGATAGCTCTACCCAGCAGAGACACCTGATACTTTTACCCTCTAGCATGAATGCAAAGATGGGTTACTGTGAAACTATTGATGCTGAAGATTCTGGGTCCCTTGCTTCCTGAAATGGGGCCTTCTACTGCCCTTTGTCTATTTTTGTATTTTTTTTAATGTTTTATTTATTTTTGAGACAGAGAGATTCAGAACATAAGTGGGGAGGGGCAGAGAGAGAGGGAGACACAGAATCTGAAGCAGGCTTCAGGCTCTGAGCTGTCAGCACAGAGCCCGACGCGGGGCTCGAACCCACGAACGTGAGATCATGACCTGAACCGATGTTGGAGGCTTAAGTGACTGAGTCACCCAGGTGCCCCAAATTTTGTATTTTTTTTTAATGATAATAACTTTTTTCCATAATATTTTATTGTCAAATTGTTTTCCATACAACACCCAGTGCTCTTCCCCGTAAGTGCCCTCCACCATCACCACCACCTCTTTTCCCCCCTCCCCCTTCCCCTTCAACTCTCAGTTCATTTTCAGCATTCAATAGTCTCTGCATTTCTTTTTTTGATTTTTAGTTTTTTTAATGTTTTTTTAAAATTTATTTTTGAGAGAAAGAGACAGCATGACCAGGGGAGGGTCAGAGAGAGAGGGAGACACAGAATTCAAAGTCACCCAGGTGCCCCTAATTTTGTATTTCTTGCTTAAGAGTTGCCCCTCAGAAATATGAAAGTCTCAGGCACCCAAACATGGCCCTGTCCTTGACTGGATGTTTCCCAGAGTCAGATCTCTTAAATGCTGTTTTTAGGAATTACTAGAGGCTGAGGATCCTGGTTTCAGCTCTCTGGGTTTCTCTCAGGGGAGCTAAGAAGCTGGGAACTGTCTTCAAAGTCCCAAGTCTATTTCCATTATGTCCACTCTCCTCTGCCTACCATCAGCCACCCCTGCTCTCTCTTCCTTCAAAGTCAGCCTTGAGCTGGAAAGTTTCTGCTGACTCAAGCTCTTTGGAATTCAATGCTCCAAGAATGCCCTCAGCAACCTCTCAGTGGGTCACCAGGGCAGGAAAGGACACCTGCAATCTTGATGGGGGGTGGGGCGGTGGGAACTGAGGCAGCACGGTGATGGAGAGCCACTGGAGGCTGGTCACTGCCCGCTGCTCACCTTCCCAGGGTAGGGCTGTCATATGAAGCTCATCAGTGGACCCAGGTTTATATCCATTTATCCAGAGGAGACCACACTCTGGGAAATATTTCACTTTCACCCAAGTCATAGGTGACTCAAAACTGGAATGTTACTGCTGTGCAAACAGGAGGCTTAGCTGGCCAAGTAATTGGTTCTGGTCATTTACTCAGATTTTTTTTTTGCCCGGCAAATCCACAAAGCATACCAAATGCCAGACTGGGATTTGAGTGAGTGGGCAGCAAAAATACAGTGACTCCTTAAGGGCAAGTATTGCTCCTGTTAGCCTACTGTCACATCCCCTGACCCCTGAAAGGTGGTCAGTAAAGTCTCTGATTAAAGGAAGAAGATTTGCTGTTCTTAGGAGATATAATGATTTCTTTTAAGATGAATTGCCATTCCTTGGACTAGTTCTAATGAACAGCACTAGCCAATAGTATCAGAGCATCTTTATCCTTGGGTAGAGTGGGAGATGCCCTATTCATTTCTCCAGGCAAGCCACACACAAGCCTTCTGTTAGGACTCATTATCTCCTGAGCACCCACCTTAACTGTTACCTTCCAGGACTCTTTTCCAGAGAATGTTTTAACTCCTTGACGGGTTTGAGGGGAGACATGGGTGACCCACTCAGAACTCACGCCAGTTGTAGAGGTCTCGTTCATCTGAATTCATGTTGATTCTACTCCACTTCATGTTGTTGTTGTTTTTAAGATTTTATTTTTGAGTAATCTCTACACCCAACGTGGGGCTTGAACTCACAACCCTGAGATGAAGAGACACGCAGTCTACCAACTGACCCAGTCAGGCCCCCCTCTACTCCCTCGACTTCAGAGCACCTCACATTTGAAGAAGGACTTCACCACCATTTTGACCTCAAACCTTCTAATTGATTAAGTGGTTCTTTCCAGCTTATCTCTTAACTCAGGCAAAAGACCTGAGGGCAAAGCATCCCCTGATGGGAACACGACCCCCTCAAGCAATAAAGACAGCCTTGAGCCAGCATGACCAGCCTATAATTGACCCAAAGACAATGATGACTTGACCTTCACTGCCCACCTACCTCTACTGATAGATCTTTGTCTCTCATTCTCATTATATAACCTGGAAGTATTTTTCAGCACTTTGGAGACTGTCTTTGAGAAGCTAGTCCATGGATTTCCCAGTGTTGGCCTCACTGAAATAAAATCTCTTTCTTGTTGCCCCACCACTCATCTCTCTGCCTTTGGATTTTGTCAGCGGCCAAACCTGGCTTGGGACCCCTGGCGCCAGTGCTCTGGCATTCCTGCTACCAGCCTACACTTTGACTTTCCTTAGAGCCACCAATCCTCCATAATCCCCATTTTTCCCAGGATCTCCCAATGTGGGTGTGTCAGGTCGAGTCTGCATATGATCTTTAGGCATAGCCAAACAGGAAATGCTTTCGTGAAGAATTCAGAGACCTATGGAGATAACTCATGATGGGTCTTAGGATCAAGGCACCTGGGCTCCAGCTCTGGACGTGTTGTTCAGTTCACAAATAAGCACCCAAGGCCACTCTCTCAGCTTACCTAGAGCAGGGCTGTACTAGAAACCCGGAAACAAAGAGACACTCCCTCCCAAGGGGAGCACGTGGGGGAGGGAATAGTTTAATGGAGGCTTGTAAAATGAATTGGGAGCTCTTAGTGGGGTGGTTCTCCAACTTTACTGCGCCACCAGGATTCCCCATGGGTGTTCTTTCAAATGTAGATCCTGGGTGCCACCCCTCAGAAACTCTAAGTCTGAAAGTGATTAACAAGCTCCCCTCCCCCCACCAAGGTGATTCTAGAAGGAAGAGGTCAGGAAATGGGTTGCAAAGGCAGAGATCTACACCTGATTTTTATCTTTTTTTTTCTTCTAAGTTTTTATTGATTTATTTTGAGAGAAAGAGCATGGATGCACATGCTTGAATACGGAAGGGGCAGAGAGAAAGGGAGAGAGAGAATCCCAAGCTGGCTCTGTGCTGTTAGTGCAGAGCCCAAAGTGAAGCTCAAACCCACCAACCATGAAATCATGACCTGAGCTGAAATGAAGAGTCCCACACTTAAATGACAGCCACCCAGGCTGATTTTTAAAGGAAGGAGTAGAAAGAAACTTACCAGGCCCAGAGGCACAGACTGGTATGACCTTACCTTCCACTTTGGGAAAATGAAGGCCAAGAGGCATGACTGCCACAACTTCCAGCTCTATCCAGGTGGACAGCTTTATCTCCATTGACAACTCTGTCAGCAGAGAAGGAAAGGTCCTGCCTCCTGGTGAAAACAAACCTTATCTGGGCTCCTCCTCACTCCCTCCCTCCCTCCTCGTCCCCCTGCCCCACTGAACACGCACACACAAACACACCCACACTGGAACACACATCTTTCCCTCAGCCTCTAAACCTGCTGGAGTCTCCCTGTCCCACTCCCCTTACCACCTTCTAGCTCCCATTTATTTCAATGCCAATCTTTAAAAACATCAACAACAAAAATATATATATATGAAAAAGAAGGGGTTCCCAGGTGGCTCAGTTCATGTGAGCATCCTACTCTTGATTTCGGCTCTGGTCATGGGATGGAGCTCCGTGTTGGGCTCAGTGCTGAGTGTGGAGCCTGCTTGAAATTCTGTCTCTTAGAAAGGAAGGAAGAAAGGAAGAGGAAGGAAGGAAGGAAGGAAGGAAGGAAGGAAGGAAGGAAGGAAAGAAGGAAGAAGAGGGTTATGAAACTAGTATATGTTCATTATAGAAAATTTCAAAACCAAGGGGGAAAAGGCCCTTCACATTTCTATCATATGCTTTCAAAATACTCTTGACAGTTATCAGAACACCAATTCAATTCAATTCATTTTGTCACTAGAATGTGAATACCTTGAGGATGGGAACACAGTTTTCTTTCTTATCCTTGTGTCTTTAGTGGATGCAGAAGGCTCTTAATAAATATGAATGTATTGAACAGGGGCGCCTGGGTAGCTTAGTCAGTTAAGCGTCTGATTGACTCTTCATGTCGTCTCAGGTCATGATCCCAAAGTTATGGGATCAAGCCCACCCGCAGCAGGCTCTGTGCTGATAGCATGGAGCCTGCTTGAGGCTCTCTTTCCATCTCTCTTTGCCCCTCTTACTCCCCTTCACACATACTCTCTCTCAAAAATAAATAAACATTTAAAATATATGTATTAAACAAAGAACATACATCATTTATATACCCCCTCCCATAACCATATTAAGAATCTGGAATCTATCTAGTCTTTATTTTTAAAAACAAAAAAGAGAAAAAATGGCATGATGTTATTTAGAAATGGCATCATTTAGAAAAAGATCAGAATATATTTATAGACCTGCTTTTTTCACTGAAAATGTACAAATATATTTCTAGCTAATTTGGTTTTGTATAAAGCATAAGTTATTTAGATTGTCTTCAGTTCTAAATAATAAAAAAAAACATGGCAAACATCCTTGTATCTAAAATCTTTGCATGTATCAGTCATGATTCAGATGGGCTAAATGTCTGGACAGAGGACTACAGTGTCCAAGAATGGGAAAAGCCTCTGCATAGTTCTTGAAATTCTGTTTTGCAATGGCTTAACAATTTACATGGATAAATATTAAGAAAAGAAACAGGACTTAAAAAAAAGTCAGTGTGTACGAGAGGGTCTTATATTAGAATGCTCAGGAAAGGTGTCTCCAAGATGAGCTTCAGTTAAGCCTGTCATACCAAGAATCTGGTACAGACACGCCAGAGAAGCAAGTGCAAAGCCCCTGAAAGAAGAAAAGGAGACCACACTGAAGCCAGGGCAACCCACTTAACTCTGACCACATGGTGGGTAACACTGACCACGGGATACATAGTAGTAGACAAGCTGGATAAATAGAGGCAGACCCTATATAGACTTAACCCTTGGTAGGCATTTCAATTATCATCTGTAAGAAATCTGGAATATTGAAAGTGAGTCATTGGGGTGCCTGGGTGACTCAGTTGATTGAGCATCTGACTCTTGATTTTGGCTCAGGTCATGAGCCCAGACTCATGGGATGGAGACCCATGTTGGGCTCTGCCCTGAGTGAAGCTTGCTTGGGAGTGTCTCTCTCAAAATAAATAAATAAACATTAAAAAAAAAAAAAAGCAAGACATTGAAGGGCTTTGAGCAGTGGAATATGATCCAGTCTGTGATTTTGAATAGCTGTAGGGAGGAAACGGATCAAAATATAACCATGTTGACCTCTGGGTGCTAAGGTTATAAGCAACTTTTTTATGCCTTTCTGTATTTTCCAAATTTTCTCCAATGAATATGTATTACTTTTACTGTTTTTTTGGTTTGTTTTTGTTTTGAGTAGATTCCACTCCCAACGTGGTGCTTGAACTCACAACTCCGAGATCAGGAGTCACATGCTGTACTAAGTTAGCCAGGAATGCCAGTTTTAAAAGTTAGTCAAAAAAGAGGGGTGTCCTGGGTGGCTCAGTTGGTGAAGCTACTGACTCTGGATTTTGGCCCAGGTCACACTCATGGGCTCAAGCCCCACATCAGGCTCTTCACTGATAGTCAAAAAGCAAAAACCGCTAACTGGAAATGGTACAATGGAAGAGAGTTTGATTGGTAGGTAAGGAGTCCAGAACACTCTGAGTCTCGAGGAGGGATGGTAGTGGCCTGCAATGGTTTGGCCGCCATGGGAATGGAGAAAGGCATGAACCTGACCAATGTGGATACAATTTACTGGTGACCAACAGGCCATGAGAGGTAAATGGGAGGAAAGTCTAGGATGACTGTTGGTTTCATCTTAGGTGACTGAGTAGGTTGCGACTCTGCTCAACTCCAGGGGATACAGGAAGAACACAGACATGCTAGGGAATAGGCGAGTGGCTCACAGCATTAAAAACCAAACAAGAAGATTAATCAGATTATAAAGCTGAGGAAGAGAAGTGAGAATTCTTCCAAGAAACTTGACTCTGAAGAGAAACAGGGCAGTTACCAGAGGGAATATAGGGTTGGAGTGTTATCTTTCCCCTTAATTTTTAAAGAATGTTTATATTTGAGAAAGAGAGAGAGACAAGAATACAAGTGGGGGAGAAGGCAGAGAGAAACCCAGATGTGGAGCTTGAAGTCACAAACTGTGAGATCATGACCTGAGCCACCCAGACACCCCTAGGGTTGGAGTGTTTTTGGACAAGGGAAATGAACCAGTGAGGCTGAATGGTTGGAGGTACAGATTTTGAGGGTGTGGCTAGGGGAGCATGACCCAAGATGGGCTGAAGGGGCATTCTAAGCAGAGGTGGGAATGGACCAAGAGGGACAGCTCGGTTCTTCTGGGATGGTGGCAAGGGTATGAAGCAGCAGGACACACATGTACAGATTCCCTTGGGGGCTCATAGTGTGAAGGGGAAGTTCTTGCTTCTTGAACTTTACTTCCTCTGTGACTAGAAGGTGAGCTGTTGGCGATGTGGATGCATAAGCAGTTGAAGCCAAGTGAAGGTTTACAGCAATCTGAGAATGGTAGAGGGCGCTGATCAAAGACACAGACTGATGAACAGCAATGCTGAGGCCCAACTGCAACTGGGCCCACTCGATTTTGTAACCGTACATTTGTGTCGTTTTGTAATGCTATGTTCTGCACTTCAAGCGGATATAGATGGGGAGAAATGGAGTCATGCAACAGATTCAGGTCTGAGAGTCTGCCGAGCTGGTGTAGCTTGAAAATGAGGGGTCTAAAGAGTCAAAGGTTATGAATGAGAATAGTGAGTAGACCATGGCAGCGGCACCCACTGGGTCAGGAAGAGAATGGGTTAAAAGGAAAAACAAAGGCCAGATGGAAAGTTCAAGGTATTGGGGTCCTAAATAAGTAAAAGAATACATTTAGTGTAAGATTAAGAAAACCGGAGAAATAAGAAGTCGTAACAGGAAGTTGTATATCCAGGTTCCAGGTATGGTCATGAGGGGAGTGGGTGGTTGAAGTGTAGGTGCACATGAAGAGATTTAAAAAATAATAATAAGGGGCGCCTGGGTGGCTCAGTCGGTTGAGCATCCGACTTTGGCTCAGGTCATGATCTCACAGTTTGTGGGTTCGAGCCCCACGTCGGACTCAGTGCTGACAACTCAGAGCCTGTAGCCTGCTTCAAATTCTGTACCTCCCTCTCTCTCTGACCCTCTCCTGCTAGTGCTGTCTCTGTCTCTTAAAAATAAATTAAAAAAAAAAACAAACCTCTTCTAAAAAAAAAATAATAATAAGGCACTGCAAGGCCAAACTCTGGGTGGCAGAATTTGAAATGAAAATTGTAAAGCAAGTTCAAGGCTTCAGTGACTTTTGCAGTAACTGAGGTTAGTTCGAGCGCATATAGGGGTGAGGTAACCAGACAGCATGAGCCATTCTGATCTTTTCCAGGCCTCCAAGGAGCAGGCAGAAAACTAGTTAGCAACAGGGCCTCTGGAACCACAGAAGGTCAAATCCTGGCTCTACCAGTGACTAGGTATGTGGCCAACTCAATTAACTTCTCTGTGCCTCACTTGCCTTATGAGTAAAATAAAGATATAACAGGACCTACAACTTCTAACAAGACCTGCCACATGTACCCGAGGACCACTTAAATGTTGGCATCATTATCATTTTTCATTTGAACAATGAGGGGTTGTTAAGAGTCCCTAAAGGCAGAGATTCTTTTTTCTTTTTTTGTAATGTTTATTTATTTTTAGGAGATCACACACAAGCAGGGGAAAGGCAGAGAGAGGGGGACAGAGGATCCAAAGCGGGCTTCATGCCAACAGCAAGGTCAGTGTGGGGCTTGAACTCACCAGCAGTGAGATCATGACCTGAGCTGAAGTTGGGGACCCCTGGCAAATACATATTTTTGAACATTTTTAAATGTTTTTATTATTTTTGAGAGACAGGGGCAGAGCACAAGCCAGACAGGAGCACAAAGAGAGGGAGACACAGAATCTGAAGCAGGCTCCAGGCTCCGGGCTGTCAGCAGAACCCAATGTGGGGCTTGAATTCACGAACCATTAGATCATGACCTAGCCAAAGTCAGACAGGAGCCCAACAACAAATATTTAAAAAAAAATTTTTTTAATGTTTTTATTTTATTTTTGAGAGACAGCGCGAGCAGGGGAAGGTCAGAGAGAGGGAGATACAGAATCTGAAGCAGGCTCCCGGCTCTAAGCCAGCTGTCAGCACAGAGCCCGATGTGGGGTTTGAACCCACGAACGGTGAGATCATGACTTGAGTTGAAGCTGGATGCTCAACCGACTGAGCCACCCAGGTGCCCCAACACAACAAATATTTTTAAGAAAAATAACAAGTTTCCAAAAGAAAGACATGTGGAGGTATGACAATGTTTATAGTGTTGCAAATACCTTTAAAGTTTGGCACAACTGAAGGCAGCTGGATTCCCTTATCTGCCTCTACATTCAATCTATTGAGATGTGCTGTCTGAAGTATGTAAGAAAATCCAAGTGGTGTCACTGACCACTCAGAAAGATCTTGAGGACACTGGACCATGCTTTCAGAAGTTAAGAAGCATTCTTCCAATGTTAAATCATTCATTCATTCATTCATTCAACACGACTGGACGCTTGAAATACAAATGAATTATGTAGTTGCCTACCAGAAAGTTTAGCTGAGAGAAGAGATGAAAACTAATTAAAAATCACAGCACAGAGGAGTGCCTGGTGGCTCGGTCAGTTGAAGGTCCAACTCTTGATTCCACTTCAGGTCATGATCCCAGGGTCATGGGATTGAGTCCTGTATCAGGTTCTGCATGGATCCTACTGAAGATTCTCTCTTTGACATAAACACATAAAATAAAAATTACAGCACAACGTAAGTAAGCATAACAGATGAAGGCGCTAGTATGCCTAATGGCATCAAATAAGGCTTAAGAGAGTACAGGGAATTTGAATTTGGGCCTGAATTTCCTGTGTTCTCTTTAAGCAAAGGGAAGAGCATATGCAAAGGCTCAGTGACAGGAATCAATATAGTACAAGACAGCACAGGGTACATCAGCAGACAAAGGAAAAATTTCTTGGACCTTATATGAGAAGTTAAGTTTCACCCTCTAGACCACAAGAGGCTAGGGTGACAAGAGCTTGCTTTTCTTTTTTTTTCAAGTCAATTTTCAGGTGTAACTGTATAGAAGTAAACTTTACCCTTTTGGGGTGTACAGTAAACACTAAGACAATCAAGTCTTAGAATATCCTCATCACCTCAGAAAGTTCTCTCTGTAGTCAATTCCCACTCCCCTCCCCTCCTCAGAGGCAAGCAATTATTGATGATTTCTGTTTCTATCATTTTTTACTCTGAAATAATAATATACTCACAGGAAGTTGCAGAGAGGGCCCATGTCCACTCACCCAGCTCCATCCGATGGTAGTAACATTTTACACAACCATAGAAAATTATCAAAGCCGGGAAGCTGTTATTAGCACAATGCAGTGAAATGGCTACAGACCTTATTCAGATTTCACCAGTGTTTACATGCATTAGCTTGTTTTATAGAACATAATTGGGCCACAGTATGGAAGACGGGTTAGCAGGGCAAGGACAATGGGAGAATTCAAAGGAGGTATAGGGAGAGGAAAGGACTGGAGGAACCATTTCTGAAGAACAGAAATCATCTGACGGGCAATTTGGTAAAACACATAACCTTTCTGGAAATGAAATCTCCCATAAGACAGAACAGCAAGCAGAAGTTTGTTTTAAAGTGAAGGGCCCGACCTCTAACCGAATTGAGGAAATGTTTCCTTCAGCCATGAAAACCCCAGATAACTGTAATATTTCTTATACTTATGCAAAGAAGAAAAATGTTCAGTCATTTTCATTTTCTTACTTTTGACTGATTGCAAACAGTGAAATAACTGTCAAAGATCTGATATTCCCTTGGAGTGTAGACACCTTTTCTGTTTGTTCTCCTTCATAGAATGAGCTAACAATTCCCCAAACTGAAACAAACTAAACCTCTATACTTATTCTTATTCCCTTGAGTAAATTTATTTTTGTTGCTTCTCTTTTCCCTGTTCCAGCCATGTATACTATTGGCAATGACTTAAAGTCTGTACCTTAATATATTTACAGACATCATTTACTCATCACAAAACTGTAGGATGGTGTTGTCCTCGCTTTTATAGCCCAAGATTCAGAAGATCCTTAGTGTTCGGTACCCAGGATCACACACACCAATACTGTAAAATGCTTAGAAAGGTGCAGGTTCAGTAACTGTTAGCTAGACTTGCTGGAACCTGGGTTCTCTACTCCACCAAACTCCAGTAATGGCCTGGGTGGACCTCTTTCTTCAACAACTGTGCTGGACTTAATCTAGGCAAAACTCCACGAGTGCAATGGAAATATTTCTGGTGACAAAAGTCTTCGTTTAGATCCCCATTTATTTAAACCTTATTTGGCCAACAGCTAGTTTATCACTAGTTACTACCAAATAGAGTCCTTAGGTAGATCTGAGTGACCTAATACCGGTTCCTTGACTTTAAAACAGCCTTTTATTTTTTTTAAACAAGTTTTTTAATATGTTTGAAATCAGATTTAATCAAATATGGAAACAAATACTATCTATACATTGTCCTGTGCTAGATATTTTATACAAATGTTAGCACTAAATCCTCCAAATACCAACTGTTATTATCATTATTAGCCGTATTATCATCTGTAATCTGGGTCATTTTAAGTTTTTTTTTTTCATGTTTTATTTTTGAGAGAGACAGTGTGAGCAGGGGAGGGTCAGAGAGAGAGGAAGACACAGAATCTGAAGACAAGCCCCAGGCTCTGAGCTAGCTGTCAGCACAGAGCCCAATGTGGGGCTCGAACCCTGTAATCTGGGTCATTTTAAAGATGGGGAAATCAAGCCCTATGAAGGCTGCCATGCATTGCCCCAAGTCACACAGCTACTAACGGTGGGCAGGATCAGGAATAGCCTTCGCCTAGGGACAGGACTTCTATTTTATGCACACACACACACACCAAAAAGTCCGGAACAACTTCAAACCTAAGAGTAAACTGAAATAACGAAAAGCAAAAATATGACAAAGAAACGGAGACTCAACAACGTTAAATAATCTGTCCAAAGTTACACAGAGTTTGATAGAACCAGAATCCGATGGCAGATGTCTTGACTCCGAAGCATGGTCCATTTCCACCAAACCACACTACCACTGACACGTGGTAAGGGGTGGAATAAATATTCGTTGAATTAATAAGCCTGAAAACAAAGTTGACATGGAAAAGGGGGAAAAATGTAAGAGAAACGGAAAAGTAGTTTATGGGCAGGGAGAAAAGGAAATACAAACACCCTCCAACAGTTTTCAAAGCAGCGCATTCAGGGTGAGGCAAGGTGGTGGAACAAACTTTGCGCGGGTCGCGCCGCACACCCAAGCTGGCGGGCGCCGAGTCTTCAAAAAGATGGTCCCGGGCGAGGCGGCCTTGGAGCACAGCAGCCAAGTCCGGCAGCCTCCCGCGCCCACGCCCTCTCCACACCGCAAATCACCCGGCCTGGCAACACCCGACGACGACCGGAGGCCTGCCGCCTCTCCCTTCCGAGCTGCTGGTTTAAAAAGAAACACAAACACATGTCCCCGAGCAGTCCGCAGCCTCTCTGGGGTCCGCGCCCAATGCTAGCTTCCCCGGCCCGCCGGCCAGCCATGCGCCCGAGGGCCAGAGCCCCTCGGGGCCGCAGCTCGTCTCCGGGCAGTGCTTGCCGCCCGCGATCAGCGCAGCCCAGCGGCCGGAGCGCCCACAGCCCAGACCCCGGCTGGCCCCAGACGGAGCTGGGGCGGCCAGGCAGGCGAGTGCCCTACGGGCCACGCGGGCCGGCAGTACCGGCGAGCAGCG
>NC_043703.1:125735151-125747416 GCF_006229205.1 Suricata suricatta
CAGCCCGCCCGGCCGGCCCCGGAGTCACGGGCTCCAGCGCGGCCTAGCGCTCCCGCCGCCCCGGAAGGGCTCGGTGCGGCCGCCGAACGGGGCCGCGGGCGGTGGCAGGAGACAGAGGAGCGGTCCGTGGACCCAGCAGGCGCGTCCGGTCTCCGGGAGACGACGGCGAGCGCCCCTGCCTGCGGGCGACCGCGGAGCGGGCGGGAAGGCTCTGCGGCCGGGGAACGGGAAGCCCCCGCCACCCGAAGCCCGCCCCGGCCTCGCGGCTAGGCCTCGGCGCGTCCCTGGGCTCGGGTAACCAAGTTCCCGGGGCGGATCCGGCCCGGCCGCGGCGAGTAAACTCCCTGCTCGATCACCCGGTCCGAGCGGGACTCGCTCCGGGCGGGCCCCGGGCCCCTCCTCTGGCGTGCACTACCTACCTAGCCGGGTTCTGGTAAATGACCGTCGTGTGGTCTGTTAATGGTCAAGGGGCGTTTGGGACTTGTTTTTCGATCCAAAAGCATGATTGGGGTACCGTTGGAAATAAGCAGACAGCTCTAGCCCAGTCCCAGGGCACAAAGAGGAACACGTTTAGGAACGATGTATAGGCATTGAACTGGTAAAAAAAAAAAAAAAAAAAAATTAAATAAAGTAAGTTTACTTCAATTTACTGCCATATGGTTTAGAAAAGGGGGAGGGGGGTCGTGTTTTCTTTGTTTCGCTACCACAGGTCTTTAAATAAATAAAAAGTGTTAACATACTTGGCGAAAAGTTTATCCTGGTAAGGTTTTTAATGCAGGATTGTAAAAGTGGCTTGCAAGTATTATGTACTCTTGATTTTTAAATCCTGTATGGGTGATGTAGGAGTGGAGAAAGTTTAGTGAGTCAGATCAGTGTGTGCTTCACACCATTGGAAGGGTCTTAAGGAAATGCAGGCCTTAGAATTTCGAGGTCGAAAAACTTAGGTGGATTAAAATTATATTTAGAAGAAGTTTCAGAATTTGCTTAACTGGGTTTTTGAGACTGACTCAGAGAATATTTTGTGTTCCAGGATTCTGTGTTTTAAAAGGCTCAAACCTAATAGGAAATACTCCGTCTTTTCTTCACTTATTGTGGACAAGTGTTGGACAGTGTGAGGTAACAGAGGACTTAGGCTCACATAAATATTTGGAAACTGTCCATTTTCCCTACTTAGTGGGGATGTATTCTCTATCTCTGTCATTTAAAAGAGGTTACTACTAAAGCTACAACCAAATTTGTAATTTGGGATATTAAAGTTTATGTTAGATGTAGCTGTGTGTACCTTGACCACCTTGAAGACAAAATGAAACCGCATGGCTGCAGGCTCTGTTACTCTCAAGAACTGGGAGGGTGAAACTACAGAATCAGCAACGGAAGAATGGGTTTGAGACCCCTTCTCCTGCTTCAGGAAGACATCCAGATAGTTCTATTCTAATTGATGGTGTCCTGGGAAGATTCCTTTACCTTCAGTAATCTTTCAGAGTAATTAAAGTCCCACAGTATGAGCGTTCTTGAATGTAACACAAATTCTGTAATTTAAGCCCATTTCCCCCTCTTTGGTCCTGTGGAAAGGGATATGGTTTTGAAACTTACATTACCTTTTAGTTACTTGAATATTACTGAACCTCAGCACATTAATAGCACAAATAGCACACTTTATCTGGCAACTTACATAATACCAGGTGTTTCTCAAAAGAAACATTGCTGTAATTCATCAGTTGAAAACTTATAGTACAATATTTGACAAGTGATTATCTTTTGAGGGGCTAGTTTATGGCCTAAGGCAGGAGTGGCAGTTTCATTAAGAATCACATTTAATTCATTAGATGTATGTTTTGTGGATTATTAGTTCACGCTGTTTTTATTCTCATCAGTAGAAATTTAATCAACAAATGCAAAGTTTGACACCCTCACTATTATAGTTCTTTTCTCACCTTTCTCTTTTTTTGGCAAACAAAAGCTCATTTCTTTTAGCATTTCTTTGGTGGTATGATTTTTGAGCTCTTTTAATCATCAATTTCACCTCCACATTTTCTGTGGTTCTTGTTTCCTTTCACAGTGCAACCCAGAACTTGATGTAGTAGTCTGGTAAAAGATCTGAAATGTGCAGCCTGTAATACTGTACTTGGATTGTGTGCTACCTTTTCAGTGCTTTCCAAATGCATATACTTTGTTGCTTTGTCTTTGCGCTCACCCTAATGAGTTGCATGATATTATATGTAATGATGTAAGTTCGGACAACTCAGCCCCAAGATGTGCATCTGTCAAGCTGAGTCTCTACTTTGTGAAGCAGTGGACCACCTCTGAGAAAGGAGATGCAACCAGGAGCGTAAAGAAATGTTCTAGCCAAGGGTCAACATACTTTTTCTGTAAAAGGCCTGGTAGTAAATGTTGAAGGCTTTCTGTGCTGTAATATAAGGTCTTTGTCATCTCTGCCGTTGTAGTGCAAAAGCAGCTATAGACAACATGTAAATGAGTAGGCACAGTAGTGCTCCAATGAAAACTTTAGTTTTGGATGCCGACATTTGAATTTTCTATAATTTTCATGTGTCATAAAATATTCTTTGTTTTACCACTTGAAAATGTAGAGACCATTCTTAGCTGGCAGGCTGTACAAACACAGGAGGTAGCTGAATTTGGCCCACTTTGGCCTGCGGGGTATAATTTGCCCACTTCTTTTCTCAGGTAGAGGGTTAGAGAGTTAGTGGAACCCCTAAAGGGCCGACTCTGTTTGGTATTCATTCCGTCATTTCCTTTGGGTAATGGTAAAGGGGAGTGACTGGTTTGGCCCATGGTTTGTTCCTCAGTTTCCAGCAGCACGGTGGAGACTGGTAGAGAAGTAATTGTTCTTCAGGCGTGAGAAACAGGCTCCCCACCTTCCTGGGCCGTGTCTGAGTGGAGCCGCCAGTGCTCTACATTAAGTCTCCTGCTTGTCCATTATGACTTTTCTAGCCAGGATTCCATTTTTCCATCTTTTAATTAGCTTTGTAACGTTCTCGTCATCTTAACAAACTTTGTACATCCGTGCCCAGTCACTTTATGTTCATCATACCAACACCATTTAGTTGCATGTTACACATAGTGAAGTCAGTCGTCTTTTTTAAGAGTATTTTTATAAGTATTTTTTTAAACGTTTCACTACATGCTTTCTTAAATAGAGGTATGTTATTCAGAGCTTAAAATGCATTTAATAGCTTTGCAAATTAAAAACATCCAATTACTCAATGCTTATTAGATAAAATGAAACGATGAATGTTCTTGTGTGAGTTTGAGCCTAATTGATTACCTAGAATTAGGAACACGTTTATTGCCTTAAATCAGTCAGCCTTTTTTCAGTTGCTCCTATGTATAAGGCACTTTGCTAGGAACCAAGGAGTGTGGGGATGAATGAATGAGACACGGCCGCTCACCTGGAGAAGGTGGGAAGGTGCACGTGTACACAGGTCCTACAGCACAGTGGGAGACCCTAAGGAGGTAGGAGGTAAAGGAATTGATGACAAAATCATTAATCAACTTTTTTCCTAACTAATGTAGCCCCACTTCAGAGAGGGAATCTAATCGGTTTTCTTGAGTGCCTTCCTAACTTTTTTGTGGGCTACTCTTAATTTGGGGGGAAAAATTAGATTTCAAACAGAGTCCTTATCTTTACTGGATTTATTTTTCCCCTAGCTTTTAGAAGATTTTCGTATGTAAAAATGATAGCAAGTAAGTGAACAGGTAGGTGATCTTATTGTTTGGTTATTCTCAGAAGCATCTGATATTGTTTATTTTCAAACTGTGAAGTGCAAAAGTATGTAGGCCATTAATCTAGCTTTTGAAAGTTGCACCATTTTTTGAAATTGTACCACTCTTGTTAGATTTACATTTTCTTGTCTTTGAAAATATTATCCGACCCTAAAAGCACACATGCAGATGATCCTAGAGTGAAGTGCAGGAATTTTGATTTCAGGATTTGGGAACTGTGAAGGGCAGGATTGGTAATTGGCTTGTGGTTTTCAGGTGGTGACTTTTGCCTTCCCTGTAAGTGAGGTAAATTGACTCCCACTGAGAAGACTTCAGCCAACATGTCAGATCATTTATTTTACTTTAACTATGATCTGTTAAAAGATGATCACATTCTTAAGGCTTTTTCAGTTCAATAGATCATGAATTACATTTACCCTGATTTTCAATAAAGGATAGATAAAAATGTAAATATTTTATTTTTGGGATCTTTGATTTCATGATTTCATAAAAAGTAGATTTTGAAGCTCATTTCCCCCATATTTTTGACATTTGTGTTTAAGTTAAAATGTCATAAAATACAACTTTCTTGTTTTTTTTTTAATGTTTTTATTTATTTTTGAGAGAGAGAGTGCGAGCATGAGCAGGGGAGGGTCAGAGAGAGGAGGAGTCACAGGCTCTGAAGACAGGCTCCAGGCTCTGTGCTGGTAGGGCTCGAACCCTCGAACCATGAGATCATGACCTGAGCCGAAGTTGGACGCTCAACAGACTGGGCCACCCATAACTTTGTTGTTTTAAGTTAGAAATTTAATTTGGAAGAAACTCTTTTCAGTCTTAGAATTTTAAAATGTATTAGCAGCAATCTTGTTTAAAGATTGAAAACTTTTTTATACTAGAAACTTAAGAAACTCTTGATGTGAAATGATCAAACAAATCCCTTTGATTAGGCTTGAAATATCTTAGAAATAAAGAAATCCATGCACTTATAACTCATAATTTTAAAAACATCAGCTTTGGAACATCTACCAAATATATTTGCTGATGTTTGTTTTTGTCGTCGTTTTTGTTTTGAACTGGAGACTCCAAAGGCTGTTTTTAGTGAAGGTTAAAATGTCGCTGAATTATCCTAGGAATAGTGTGTTTTTTAATTACATTATAAATATTGCTGGAGAGCTATTTTCATGAGTATGAACTCAAAGGAAACATTTCCTACATTTCACATTCATAAAAGTAAAATGCTGTTTATAGTTAAAATATTTTATTTTTATTTACTTAAACTGTTAATTAATTATTTTTATGTGTAAGAAAGAGGGAGAGCATGTGGGAGGGGCAGAGAGGGAGAGAGAATTCCAGGCAAAGTTTGTGCTGTCTGTGCAGAGCCCAACTCAGGGCTCCATTGCACAAACCATGAGATCTTGACCTGAACTGAAATCAAGAGTTGTCCACTCTCTGCTGACTGAGCCTCCCTTGTTTTATTTTGTTTTGTTAGAGAGAGAGAGAGAGAGAGAGAGAGAGAGCAAGTCGAGGAGAAGGGGAAAGGGAGAGAATCTTAAGCAGGGCAGAGCCTGATGTAGGGCTCAATCCCATGAGCCATCAGGACCTGAGACAAAATCAAGAGTCAGATGCTCAACCAACTGAGCCACCCAGGCACCCCTATAATTTAAATCTTTGTGTGTGTGTGTGTGTGTGTGTGTGTGTGTGTTTTAAGTAAGTAACTTTTTTTCCCCTTTCTTTTAATGTTTGTTTAATTTTGAGAGGGAGATACAGAGCAGGAGCATGGAAAGGACAGAGAGAGGGTGAGACAAAGGATCTGAAGCAGGCTCTGTGCTGACAGCACAGACAGCCTGATGTGAGACTTGAACTGACAAATGGTGAGATCATGATCTGAACTGGAGTGAGACTCCTAACCTACTGAGCCATGCAGGCGCCCCCCCCCCCCGTAATTAAAAGCTGTGTGAAAGATTAATTCCATATTAATTTTAATGTTATACTAGGAGTCATGATGTTTTTCAGGATTTTTTTTTATAATAAGGTATAGTTTTTTTAGTTGCTGAAGTTATTTATTAAAATTGGGAAACGAGCTTTTGAGAGGTATACAGATCTGCGCTTTTGAAAAATGTAGTAACTTTGGGGCACCTCGGTGACTCAGGCAGTTAGGCATCTGATTCTTGGTTTCTGCTAAAGTCAGGATCTCACATGGTTTGTGGGTTTGAGCCCTGCGTCAGGCTCTGCGTTGACAGTGCAGAGCCTGCTTGGGATTCTCTCTACCACTTTCTCTGCTTCTCCCTCCTTAAAATAAATAAATAAACTTAAACAAAACTAAAATATGGTAACTTTTGTATTAGCCATGTCCTGATTCATGGTAGAGATAGGGATAAGGCAGATTCCATAGGAAGGAATGAGTAATCATGAAAAGAGAGGGTGTTCTTGGGATGGTGAGAACAGGACAGTGTTGTCAGAGGAAAGTTAGGCAAGGTGGGCATGAAGCTTGGAAATGATCTGTATGTAGCCCCAGGGAGTTAGAAGACTTTCTTTCATGGTGAGTACCAGGAGGTGAAAACTCATTGTCCTGTGAAGCTAGCAAGAGAAGAATTTGCTTGTTAGGCATTTTCCAGGGTCGCACCCCTACTACCTGTCTCACCACCCTCCCACAGCGTTTGTTAATCATGTTTCTAGTTGCTGTCTTTCTGAATAGTAAGAAAGCAGTGTGGGACCATCCAGTTCATGTACATGGTCCATTTATTTCTTCCATGGCCACAGTGCCAACCAGCAGTCCACTGGACTTTGCCAATGGCTACAGGGAGTATCAGGAAGGAAGTATGAATGGATCCCAGCAAGTCCACCACTGCTGTGAGAAAAAAACAGCTGAAATCACAAGAGTGGGTCAGTCAAGTCACCTTCAGCTAGGCGGGACAGACAATAAATGGGTGAAGCCTCTTGACATCCTGACTAATTAGATTTAGCATTATGTTCTACTGAATTGTGTGGGGTTTTTCCCCACTCTCTTGCTGGTACTCAGGGCCAGTGTTGTGAACTTCAACTTTTTATTTTAATATATAGTAAGGATTTGCATTAGGAGAGTCACTTTAGAGTGCTAACTTGAGGAGCTATTAGAACAGTCACAGGCGTGTTCAGTTATCATTTATTTCTCGGTTTTGACTTTGGTTTCTTTCTGAGACTCTGTCACCCTCCCCTCTCACCTAGTAAAGTGGAGGGTCCCTCTGGTGGCACTCTTGCCTTATTCTCCAGGCAGTTTTTACCCTGTAATTGTTCGCTTGTCTGCCTCCCCAACAAGTTACCTGAAAAATAGGTATAGTGTTACGCTTACTTTTGCACCCTACCAGCAAGCACAATGTCTGGCCTTTGGGGAGGCCAGACATTTGAACACTTGTGGGTGATTGTTAGAGATGTTATATTACTTGTCTAAAAAATGGTGAGACTAGAAACTGCTGTCTTCTGTTTTTATCTGAGAAGCTGGTTAAGAAGGACGGAGATGGTGGAGAAAGAGGATTTGGAACTTTCATAAAAGTAAGAGGGGATGAATAAACTACATAGACTGAAAAAAGTTAAGGGGATCTGACTCCTGGGGGAGGAGATACTGTTTTTTTTGTTCTACTTCTGGCTCTGGTTTCAGTAACTGGCTGTGGGTTCTGAATAGTAATTGCACCATGTGTGAGTTATCTTATTCATTCAATCATTCATTCAATGGATATTTATGGACTTCCTACTTGAGTACCACTCAAAGTCCTCTCCAGAGCTTGCTACAAGTTGTTGACCCTTGCTAGAGCATGATAATATTCAGTGGGTTTGAAACACCTTTGGGAATTAAGTGCTTTCCTGTTGCACAGGTTGTGTTTCCTTTCTCATTTGCTGGAATTAGTCCCTAAAATTTATATCTTACGACAGGGTAGGTAAATCATATAAGTATTTTAATGTTTTGACAATATTCCTTCGCCCCCTCCTTTTTTGGGAGAGAGGATGTGAGTGGGGGAGAGGGGCAGAGGGAGTGGGGGAGAGAGAGAGAGAGAGAGAGAGAGAGAGAGAGAGAGAGAGAGAGAGAGAGAGAGAGAGAGAGAGAGAAAGAGAGAATCCTAAGCAAGTTCCACACTCAACGATGAGCCTGACCTGGGGTTCGATCCCACAACACTGGGTTCATGACCTGAGCCAAAAATCAAGAGTTGGACACTCAACCAACTGAGCCACCCAGGCGCCCCTCTTTTTTTAAGACTATTTTCATTTAAGTTTCTCAATTACTTCTAATTCTGCCCAGCAGTACATTTCATTCCCTAATACTGCCCTTAGACTATGAAAGTCTCAACACATATCTGCATATGTTAAAGTATGTTCAAGTAGATTATTTCTCATAGGTTTATAAGTATCTTTTTGATGCTTAGAAAAGAGCTCGAGGGATTAAATGTTTAATTTTTGTATTCAGTATAGTTTTTGTGTGTGTGAAGGCCTAGTGGTTACATAGCAACTGCTCGGGTAACTAAATGGTACTTCTTTTCATTATTTTTCCTCAACCATTATTCTCCTTTGGTGTCCTCTATGGTTGTAGAGGTTTGGCAGTGCAAGGAAATGAGAAGCTTTCTAAATTAGGAGTTAAGGACATCGCAGTAAAACAGGCAGAGATTATTTAAAGTTGTTGTTACTGAAGTGTCTCTTCTGTAAGAATGAAATAAATATGTGCTGGGAGCTGGGGGTGCTTGGGTATTGGGAGCCATGTCGTTTTCTAGTTTTCATAATCTGAGATTTTACAGTCAGCCTGATTAACACTGCTAGGGATTCTGATACAGCAAATTGCAATTTGAAATTAAAGTGTGCAGTTTGTGTGTGTAGGTATAGATATGGATATGCATAGTGGTCACAGAGGAAGGACTGGTCTTCCCTTCCATAGGAAAAATGGTGATCAGCACCTGAAGTGTCAGTGTTACGGTAAGCACGTGGCCCATGGTTTGCCTGACATTCCCTGTCAGATGTACGACATAGCTTCATGTTCTCTTATTACTCCATGTTGTTTTCTACAAGCTCTTTAGAAGTGTAAGCCACATGTAATTTTGTTTTTTTTATTTTTATTTTTTTAAGCCACATGTAGATTTTTTTTTGAGAGAGAGCCACAAGTGCAAGTTGTGGGGGGTTGGCAGAGGGAGAGAGAGAGAGAGAAGAGAGAATCCTAAGTAGGCTCCACGGCTCGTTCTCATGACTGGTGAGATCATGACCTGAGCCAAAATTAAGAGTTGGATGATTACCCAACTGAGCCACCCGGGTGCCCGTAGCCAGAGGTAATTTTAAATTCTCCAGTAGCCACAGTAGCAAAAATAAGGAGGTGAAGTTAAATTTAAATTGTTTAATACTTTAATCCAATATATCCAAGTTAACACTAATCAATCAACATAAAAATGATTACGTTCTTTTTTTCTTACAAAATTGTAAAAAATCTAGTGTATATTTTAAATTTAGCACACTTTAGTTCAGAAGCCAAATTCTGATTGAAAATACTTCAGTTGAGAATTATCTTTAGACTTGTGTATTGGGTGTCTGTTAGTAAATTTTTTGATCATATATAGTCTCTTTTTGTAGGTACATTTTAGTGTAGTATTCTGGATTTTTGTTTCTTGAATTAATTTTCTAAGAACACAGATTTTGCCTCACTTTTTGGCTTTAGTCTACATTAGCAACATTTAACCATGACAATAGGAAACTACTTTATAAGCAGCTATAAATGTTTATAAATTATAATTCCTCTGTGGGCCCTTCAGATTGGAAAAGTAAGTAATGTTCTCTGGGAGTTTGGGGGATTATTTTAAGCCCTCTGTGATGTAAAATTTGTAAAAATTGTTACTAGTCCATTGCAAGTTCTGTTATGGTGGATTCAGAAGATAGTTTGGATTCTATCTGGTGAGGATAGACTTTTCATCATTTGAAGAAAGTGACCTCCGTCCAGGCTTGGTAATTTATTGTAGGTGTATTTCATTGTAATGAGATTGGATGTGTAGTATCCATCTGGAAAAGGCCTTTGGCATCTAACAGTAGAAAAGCAGATGGTTATGACTTTTATTTAAAGTAATTTTAAGAAAATTGGGGTGTTTGGCTGGCTCAGTAGAGCATGCAACTCTTAATCTCAGGGTCATGAGTTCAAGCCCCCACGTTGGTCATTTTAAACCTGTATTACTTTAAAAAAAATAAAAGTTTAAAAAAAGTAATTTTTAGAAAACGGATTATGGAACTAATTGCCAGCCCATTATCAAGGTTAGCCAGCCACTGGTGGTTTATCTTTTTTGCCTGTTTAGTGTATTGTTTTAGCCAGCTAGAACTAGATTTGCAGATAAAAATAGAGTGTTTCAGAGATAGTCTGTTAAAAATTAAAGACCTAGTGTTTTTTTTGCCTTCATTTCACTGAAGCAGCAGTTCCACAGAGCAGTTTTTTTATGGTTCTTTTTGTTTTCAGTCCTGCTACACTCAGATCTTTGGAACATCAGGCATTTATGGCTTTTTTTTTTTTTTCTTTAATAGTATAAAAATACTAGTACTGTCTAGTTTGGGTGCTCTCACCCAGTGGTTTTCAAAGGCAATTTAGGACCAGCACTGTTAGCATCACCTGGGAACTTGGCTAGAAACGAAGATTCTTGGACCCTGTCCTGGACCTACTGGATCAGAGCTTCTGGAGGTGGAACCCGGGAATTTGCGTTTTCACAGGCTTCTACCTGGACCCAGTTATGACAAAGGCATTTATGTGTGAGATGGTTCTCGCCGGTGACAAGGGCACACAATGGTTGTGGCACCATTTTTTTATGGTATGGTACTAATCAAATGGAAGTACAGTTGCTGACCTTGGGATCATTCTTGACCACTGTTACTGTCACCTGGCGAGGTGGGAGAGAAGTGTGGCTCCCCACTCTAGAGCAGTGCTATTCATTTACTCAGTGTATTTATTGACTGTGTTCTTGGGGCTTCAAGGATCCGTAGTGAACAAAATAGAAGATTCCTGTCCCTGTTGTGCTCACATTCTGTTAGAAGGAATATGTCAGGGATATATGGTCTGTGAGCCAAACCTGGCTGGTTGCTTGCTTGTTTGTTTAAGATTTTATTTTTAAGTAATCTCTATACCCAACATGGAGCTTGAACTCACAACCCCAAGATCAGGGGTCACATGTTCTACCAACTGAGCCAGCCAGATGCCCCTGTGATTATCTTTTTTATTTTATGTTATTTTATTTATATTTATATTTAAGTTCAAGTTAGGTAACATAGTGTAGTATGGGTTTCAGGAGTAGAATATAATTGGCTGCTTGTTTTTGTAAATAAAGTTTTATTGGAATATAGCTGCATCTGCTCATTTACATATGTCTGAGCTATTTTTATACCAAAATGATTAAGTTGAGCAATTGCAACAGAAAAAGCTGAAAATATTTACTGTTTAGCTATTTACAGAAAAAGCTTGTGGAACCCTGGGGGTAGACCATAAAAGAATAAATATGTGATATGTAATAAAGTGTTAGGAGTTGACAAGAGTCACAAAAAACCATTCAGTGGGTTAAGGGAATAGAGGGTAGGGGCCTACTTTAGATACTGTGGTCAGGCAAGGCCTTTTTGAAGATGGGGCATTAAAAGAAAAAAATAAGTGAAGTATATTTAAAGAAGGAAGTATATGGCTGAGGGTATAGCAAGAGCAGAGGTGTTGAAACTTGGAATGTTCTGGGAACAGCATCAAAGCCACTGTGGCTGGAAGACCGTGGTTAGGGGGAAAGGGATAGGAAAGTTGCCCTAGCCAGGGCCAGATCCTGCAGTGGAGGACCGTAGTGAGGACTGTTTAACTGTGAATGCATTGAGAGACACATTTTCGAAGCCCTTCTATAGAGAGGGGTCTTTTTGGCTAAACAAATGGCAAAGACTGGAAACTAAATACCTGCTGTTATAACACATTCCAACATCTCTAAGAAACATTTCTCTGTAAACTTTTCCCTACACTCATTTCTTTAGCTTTGTGGTCCTCAGCCTCCACGTATCTATGTATTCTATTTAGTTAATGTTGCTTGTACATTGTGGGGTTTGGTAGAGAACAGATATTTCCCTGGTTTGAATGTAAAACCCTTGAACCTAGAAATTGGGTCATCTATATTAGCAGCTTTCAAACTTTAAAAAATATAACTCGTGATAAGAAATGTATTTGATATTACTCAATAGTTACATACATATGTAAAGAAATAAGTTTCACAAAACAGTACTTATCTTTACTATGAGGGATGTTTTCTGTTTTCTGTGATTTCATTAAAAACAATACTAGGGGTGCCTGGGTGGCTCAGTCAGTTAAGCCTCCAACTCTTGATCTCAGCACAGATCTCGATCTCAGGGTTGTGAGTTCAAGCCCTGTGTTGGGCTCTGCGCCAGGTGTGAAGTCTGCTTAAAATAAAAATACTGGTTGTGACCTCCTGGACTGATTTCACATTCTACTCATTGTTTGTGACTTGCTATTTGAAAACCACTGCCAACGCTGTCTAATACAAAACTTGGAGTCCCTTATGTCCAAGGTATTGTGATAGGT
>NC_043703.1:125747516-125748536 GCF_006229205.1 Suricata suricatta
CCCTCCTCCCTGCAAATCCATCCGTCAGAGCTTATCCTTCTAGAACACAAAAATCAGATTCCTGGCTTAACATTTCCTAAAAATTCACTTCCTGTTACCCCAGGAGATGGGTTCATCTCCTGGCATTAGCCCCTCCCTTTCTGCTTCAGTAATGCTAAATTTCTTATGGTTTCACCTCAAAGGATAACCTGTTCCATTCATGTCTCTCTCCAAAAGATAATCTCCCCAACTCCATATACCTGGCAATCCATTAACTACCAGTTCAGATGCAAAGCTTCTCTTGGATGCGTTCATGAACTCACCCAAGAAACAGAGAAGCCTCCATTATCTACTGACTATATCCTGTAAGTATAAATTTATTATAGTTCTTACTATGCTGTATTATAATCACATCTCTTATTTTAAGAGAGCTTTTTTTTTTTTTTTTTTTTTGGCCACAGTGTCAAAAAGATCTTCAGTTAGAGAAGGTATCACACACACAAATACATTTACTATTTTTTTTTTTTTTTACTTATTTATTTTTAAGTAGACTCTACACCCAGTACGGAGCCCAATGCAGGGCTTGAACTCACAACCCTGGGATCAAGAGCTGAGCTGAGATCAAGAGTCAAATAATTAACCGACTAAGCCACATTAGGCACCCCTAATATATATTAAACAAATGGATTAAAGTAGGGGTCAGCAGGGGCACCTCGCTGGCTCCGGTGGTAGAGCATGTGACTCTCACTTTCAGGGTTGCAAGTTTGAGCCCCACACATTGGGTACAGAGATTGCTTAAAAATAATAGCTTAAAGGGTGCCTGGTGGCTTAGCCGGTTAAGCCTCTGACATCGGCTCAAGTCATGATCTCATGTTCATGGGTTTGAGCTCCACGTTGGGCTCTGTGCTGACAGCTCAGAGGCTGGAGTCTGCTTCAGATTCTATGTCTCTCTCCCTGCTCCTCCCCCTCTCATTCTCGGTCTCTCCCTGGATCAAAAATAAATAACACAGTAAAAAAAATTTTTTTCATATCTTAATAGTA
>NC_043703.1:125748636-125764688 GCF_006229205.1 Suricata suricatta
TTTATAATTTTTTTAAACATTTATTTTTTGAAAGAGCACAAGAAGGGGAGGGGCAGAGAGAGAGGGAGACACAGAATCTGAAGCAGGCTTCAGACTCTGAGTTAGCTGTCAGCACAGAGCCTGACGCGGGGCTCGAACTCAAGAACTGCAAGATCATGACCTGAGCCAAAGTCAGTCGCTTAACCGACTGAGCCACCCAGGCGCCCCAAGGATGGGGTTTTTGAAGCCAGACTGCCTGAGTTCAAACTCTCCTTGGTCACTTACTGTGACATCAGTAAGTTGTTTATCTCTCTGTGCATCATTTCATGAAACGCGCATAATGCTTAGTGACCGCAGGGTGGTTAGTCGATTGATTATTATATAAAAAATTTGGGCTAGTGACTGGCGTATCATAAGTACTCATTGGGGCACCTGGGTAGCTCAGTCTGTTGAGTGTCTGACTCTTGATTCCGGCTCAGGTCATGATCCCAGGGTCTTGGGATCGAGCCCCATGTCAGGCTCAGTGCTGAGTGTGGAGCCTGCTTGGGATTCTGTCTCTCCCTTTTTTTCTCTAAAAACAAGGAGGGTGGGGGAAAAAAAACAAGTGGGGTGGGGAGACACCTGGGTGGCACAGTTGGTTGAGCAGTTGACTCTTGGTTTTGGCTCAGGCCATCATCTCCCAGTTCGTGAGTTAAAGCTCCACGTCCAGCCGCACACTGACAGTGTAGAGCCTCTTGGGATTCTCTTTCTCTCCCTCTCTCTGTCCCACCCCAGCTTACGTGCACACGTTTCCCCCCCCCCCCCATAAGTAAGCTTTTAACATAATTAAATGAAAAATGAATTTTCTAAAAAAGGGGCACCTGGGTGGCCAGTTGATTGAGTGTCTGAGTTTGGCTCAGGTCATGATCTCAATAGTACATGAGTTCAAGCTCCACGTTAAACTCACTGCTTTCAACACAGAGCCCACTTTGGATCCTCTGTCTCCCTTGCTCTCTGCCCTTTCCTTACTCGTGCTTTCTCCCAAAAATAAACAAAACATTAAAAAAACCCCATATTTGAACCATCTTCATTTTTGTCTTGGATGTAGAAAACAACTGTTTTTCATACTTCTAATCTTTGCATATAATTTGAGTGCTAACAATATGCAAGTTATATTTCCTTATTGAAGATATAGTCCCTGCACTCAAGGAATTTACATTCTAATGGAGAAGGAAGGATCAAAATACAGGAGATACCAAAAGGCTTACCATTATAGGCCAATGAAAGCTATGGATACTCTCTTCCTTTTCTGACATTCTGTAAATCAAAGTGTCTGATGAAGGCATGGAGACTGAGGAGATGGGATCTGAGCTGGCTTTGTGGGGAAGGGACTTGCTTGGACAGAATAGAAGCAGTTAGGTATCCAGATGGAGGCACTAGGCAGAAATGAGTATGTAGTAAGAAGGCCAAGCCAGGAAAAGACACAGAATTTGTGAACAGTAGAACAGGTTTGCTAAGCTAAAGGCCCACAAAATGTAGTAGTGAAAAGAATCCATCGAGAATATACCAAGACGAAGAATACCAAACTTACCCTCTTTTTTTGATTGGACTTATTAATTGGTACATCAAGGGATGCCTGGCTGGCTCAGTTAGTAGAGCATGCGACTCTTGATCTCGTGAATTTGAATCCCACATTGGGCGTAGAGTTTACTTAAAATGGACAGGTATATCAGAGTATCACTATACACAGTATATTTCCTTCATGAAGGTGTATCAGACCAAGACTGTCCTTGTCCTCATGGACTGCATAGATATAGTAGATGATGACATAAGAGGAACTTGTCACTGGTTGAGTAGCTCATAGAGTGTTGATCCATAGGTTAGTGGCAACCTAAAGGCAGGACTAAGGAGATGATTCTGTAGCTTTTTCCTGTTCTAGGACTTTTTTTAAAAGTCGACCGAGATTGACACATAATTAATATATTCCCCTGGTCTATTAGTTTTCAACACATCCACATTTTGCCATTTTTTTATATCAGTTTCCACCCCCCTCCCTTTTTTAAGGTTTGAACATTTTACAAATCCCAGACCTGCATATCATTTTACCCACAAATATTTCAGTATTTATCTCTAGCTGATAGGGATGCATTATAACACACACTTACATGTGAAGCCACAGTATCATTATCACACTTGACAAAACAAAATAATTCTTTAGTATTATCTAATACCCAGTTCACGTTCAGTTTTCTTAGTTGTCTCAAATGTGTCTTTTTAAAAAATGTTTATTTTTGAGAAGGAGAGAGACAGACAGACAGACAGCACGCACGGGTGAGGGCAGAGCAAGAGACACAGAATCTGAAGCAGGCTGCAAGCTCTATCTAAGCTGTTCTTGCAGAGCCCGACACAGGCCTTGAACCCACGAACTACGTGATCATGACCTGAGCTGAAATTGGCTAACTGACTGAGCCACCTGGGTACCCCTCCAAAGTGTCTTTTTTTAAAGTTAGTTTGTTAAAAATCAGTATTTAAACAAGGTCTACATACTACATTTGGTTTGTATAGCCTTTAACATCTCTATTTATAAAAGCCCTCTCCTCTTTGAGAAATATGATTTATTTGTTGAAGAAACTGGATTGTTTCTTTAATAGTATTTCTCACATTCTGGCTCACATTTTTGTGATGCCTTCAACATATCCTTTTATTTCCCCATATTTTTTTTAAGTGATACTTGGTTCTAGGAGCTTGATTCAGATGTTTGTTTGTTTGGATAAAAATGTTTCATAGGTGCTAAATATTTCATAATAATTCTTATTATAGTGTATTGCGAGGTCCACAGTGTCTGGACCATAATGTCAATGAGTTCAAATGTCAGTCTGTCCCTCCATTGGCTGTCACTCATGTAAGTTGCCTGGATCTTTTGTTTCATAGTGATTGCAAGACGTTGATTTTCCAGCTCTTAATCATTTTTCCTGTCATTTTCCTTATCATTTATTCAATGGAATTTTTCTGTAAAGAACTCTCAGTCATATTTGCTTTAAAGAAATCGTGTAATATAAAGGAAAAGTAAAAATGAAATAATGTGTAATAAAAGAATGCCTTTCAAGATGTATATTTCAGGCATAATTATAATAGAGGAAATAATGAGGAGGTTGTACCTATATATAGAATCACTGTGAATGTGACAGCTTCAAATGCAAATCGGTAACAGACATCTTGGCAGTTTAGGTACCTTAAACGATGTTGCCATTGATGTTGTTTCTTTTTGAACAATTCATAGTGTCAAGTTCTATACAGTTACACAAACAGTTGTGTCACTGGTGATGTCAATGTGTGTTAAAATAACACAAAAAGTACTTAATATCTATATGTAAAGTTGACCTAGCTTCTAAGTTTAAGTCATTATAAATAGGTTTTCCATTGAGACATTTTATTTACTTTTTTTTTCTTCTAAGTTTGTTTATTTTGGGAGACAGCACGAGCAGGTGAGGGACAGAGAGAGAAAGAATGAGAGAGAATCCCTAACAGGCTCTGCACTGACAGTTCATAGCCCAGTCACATCAACTGTGAGATCATGACTTGAGCCAAGATCAAGAGTCAGATGCTTAACCAACTGAACCACCCAGGAGCCTTTTTTTTTTTTTTTTTTTTTTTTTTTTTTTTTTTGAGAGAGAGCAAGTGTGAGCAGGGGAGAGGGGCAGAGAGAGAGTCTTAAGCAGGCTCTACACTCAGTACAAGCCTGACCTGAGTGAGTTCTTGACCTTGGGATCATGACCTGAGCCGAAATCAAGACTTGGACACTCAACCAACTGAGCCACCCAGGCACTCCTTTTATTTATGTATTTATTTTTTTAAGTAAACTCTACACCCAACTTGGGGCTGAAACACGACCCTGACATCAAGAGTCACATGCTCTACTGACTGAGGCAACCAGGCACCTCTCTATTGGGACATTTTAAAGTCACGGGAAAGGTGGGACAATTCTTCAGTGTGTAATACTATCCATCACATTACAGGTTTCTAGAATCCCTGGCCATTGACTTCCCAGATGCTGAGGTGACACCCAGTCATCATGATAACCAAATTTTCAAAATGTCCTCTCAGAAGTGATGGTACAGTTTTTAAGAATCCCCACTAAGTGAATATATTAAGGCAGAAAATCAAGTAACTGCTACAGGTAAACATTTGAAAAAAAGAGGGGCTCTTGGGTAGTTCAGTCAGTTAAGCATCTGACTCAATTTTGGCTCAGGTCACAGTCTCACAGTTGGAATTGAGCCGTGGGTCCTGCTCTGTGCTACGCAGAGCCTGCTTCAGAGTCTTTTTTTTTCTTTCTCTGCCCCTTCCTTGCTCACGCACTCTCAAAAGTAAACATTAAAAAATTTTTTCAATAAAAAAGAAAATAAGAAATAAAATACATCTCTCTTTTTGCTAATAATACTTCATACCTAGAAAACCTAAGGGACTCTTAAAAAATTACTAGAATTAATGACAGAATTTAGTAAGTGTTTAAGTATATACTTAGAAGTGAGACTTGCTGGATCGTAGGGTATGACTAATTTTCATTTGACATATTTTGTTGCACTTTTTTTCTCATTGCTTCTCTCTTCCTGATTCTTGTCAGTCTTAAGGCTATTAAACCTTTTTGGTATGATGGGACATTTTTCTTAGTCACATTGGCCTTGTATATGTATGGTGTCTTGGCCCCTCCCGAAGATTGTCATTTTTGTTGTAGACATCACTCTGCCTTTTCTTTATCCTTTCTGGGTTCCATAATGCCCCAAAATGTCACTTCTCAAAAAGATGTTGTTTTTAAGTAATCTCTGCACCCAGCAATGGGTCTCAAATGCATAACCCCAGGATCAGGTCACATGACTACCCCCTGAGCCAACCAGGCACCCCAGAAGAGGCCACTTCTTTGGCCTTTAGCCATGCCCATAATTTTTTTGTTTATTTGCTTGCTTGCTTTTAGACAGAAAAGGTAAAAAATATATTGAGGGAAATAAACGCACACATGTGGGAAGTGGGGAAATCAAATGTATGTGCTTTAGAGAGAGGAGGACTTCGAGGTGGGACATAGACCACAGAGTAAGACTGAGAGCCCAGAAGGGGAAGGACCTTGTAGGAGAATGTTGACCACCGGCCTGTTTGGTTATTAACAGTAGCTTGCTTATTTGACCCTGAATTGTAACAAGAAATAGATTTTTTTTTTACAACACCCAGAAAACACATGCATAACGGAAACACAAGTTTCATGAAACTACCCCATTTGCAGTGCACTCTGATAATTTCCTATTGCTTTTTCAAGAAATCATGCTTATGATCCACTAAATCAGTGATTCTCAACCCTGTCAGTCACAGTGCCTCATTTATTTGCATAATACATATTTTAATACTCTGGATTATTCTGAAATAAAGTTAATTGATAAGTCATCAACTACCTTATATGTAAAAATTAAATACATTGTTGAGTGCCTACATCTACTTACAGTAAATACTTCTGGATTTACAAGAAATAAGGTCAGGAAGCATACCCTATAAAAGTGTAGGAAAATGAAAGAGCTGAGATCTATGTAGATAGTAGAATAAATACTGTTAGAATAAATAAAAACAAAATAAGAGAAATAGGGGAATTTTAAAAACAGGGAAAATATCAGATAAAGAAGGAAACAACCTTACTTGATATAGGGATAATATGACACATTAGACTGGGCCACTTTAGTGGCTTAGTCAGTTGAGCGTCCAACTTGATACTGGTTCGAGTCATGATCTCGCAGTTGATGGGTTGAACCTGGAGTTGGGCTCTGAGTCTGCTTAGGATTCTCTCTTCCCCTCTCTTCCCCTCTCTTCCTCTCTCTCCCTCCCTCTCCCTCCCTCCCCCCCCTCCCCCCTCTCTCATGCTCCCCTTCTCACGCTTCCTCCGTCTCTCTCAAAATAAATAAATAAACATTTTTTTTAAAGTAGCACTATGTACTCACCAGTGATTTTGTCGTTTTTATAAGTGTAATGTCAAAATAATTTCTGTGAAGTGACTTGGCATGAGACCAGGAAGTTGAAGCCTCACAGAAAACCTTGTAGAACCTACTATTAACAACCTGCAATCAGCCTCTAGTCTTTAACGCCCCTGGGGAGCATAGTCTTTGGTAAACAGTAGGGCGTAGAGGCTAGATTGGAAAAAGAAACAGCTTTGTGGTAGACTTTGGGAGAGTAAAAAAGAAAATAACAACCCCAAATAAAGTGTGACATTAAATTTTCACAAACACAGATTTTTAATCATTCTGCCACAAAAAATTATATATAGGACAGCCTAAATGTGAAATATTTTTTAATGTTATTACAATTTAGAAAGAACCTTCTATTTCATAAGTCCCCGCTAAATCATGTTTGGAAATAAATGTATTCCGAGTAGTCTCTATTACCTATTGAAAATGATAGCTATAAAAGCAGTCTGGTACAGGTATGCTGTGGTAGAAACTCAGTCACTGCAAACAGCTTCGTCATCAAATTTTCTACAATGCTGAACAGGCTTTTGTAAAATTCTAAGTAAAGCAGAATGGCCTTTTCTTAACTAATGGGATAGTGGCATGCCTGGAAAATAAGTATTAAAGCTGAAAAAATATTTTGGGGTTTATGGGGAAAATGGAGTTTAGTGGTATGATTAGATAATTGTAAAGATTATTATTATTATTTCCTACATGAATGTCTGGCGGGAGATTTGGCATATCTTATTGGGATATTGAACAGTTCTTTACTGCACTTCCAGTCACCTAGTATCTTTGGTGCTTTCCCCCCAATGAACATCAGTAGTTGCCCCAATCATTGCGATGAACAAAAAATACCCACCAAAGAGTTCCAGGATGCCCCCCTGGGAGTGGTACCTCCAAGGAGAGTTAGTGTGAGTAAACTTTTGAAAAACACAGAAGAATCAATTGCAACATTATTGGAAATGTAAGATTACTTCCCTAGTGTTGATGGATATGCTTTGTTCTTTATATTCTGGCTTTCAGACTCCAAGGTAGATGTTAGTGACCTCCAATTCTTTTTTTGTTTTTTTAATGTTTATTTATTTTTGAGAAACAGAGTGCAAATGGGGGGAGGGTAGAGAGAGAGAGAGGGAGATAGAGAATCCGAAGCAGGATCCAGGCTCTGGACTGTCAGCACAGAGCCCAATGCGGGGCTCGAACTCACACACTGTGAGATCATGACCTGAGCTGAAGGTGGACACCCAACAGACTGAGCCACCTAGGCGCCCCCAAGTAACCTCCCGTTCAAATGGTATCAAACGATATCCCATGAAATAGATTGTCGGGCCGCCAAGTTTTCTGTCTGCCTCAGGCAAGGATTATCACTCCGTTGAGTGAGCCAGTAAACAAGATTTGCATCTGTAGGCTGGAGATTGCCATTTTCTGGTCAAAATAACTTTGGCGACTGTCTTGCTGAGTGGCCAAGGCACACAAAAGATCAAAACCGTATTCAGTGTTAGTTCTCCATCCCCCAAGATTGCTGAGGCAAAGTCGGGGTGCTTCTTTGATAACGCATTCGATTCTGTAGCCTGCCTAGGTCAGCTTGCCTTGTTCCCCCCCCCCCAAGACTATATAAAGAACAGTTCTTTGAATAAACGCTCTCTTTCGCCTGATCGGAGAACCATGAGTTCTGTCTTTACTCTCTGCATCTCCCTCTCCTGCCCCCTTTTTTCTCTCCCTCCCTCAGGAGAAGGACCCTCGATGATTCCCGCCCTGCCAGTCGGGGCGGACAAAACTGGTACCGACGAAACTGGTACCGGGATCGGCCGTCCATCGGGTTACGACAATAGATACCCTTCAAAGACATATTTCAGCTTGTCTAATCTCTGAACATGCCCCATGCATGCCTTGTTAGAGCACTCACTACACTATTTGAGGATCATTTGTTGAACTATTTGCCTCCCTGTTTTTTTTTAATAACCTTTTAATTTTGTAGTAATCACACATTTACAGAAAAGTTGCAAAGATAATGTAGAGACTTCCTGTATACCCCTCACTCAGCATGTTACTGTGGCATATTTGTCAAGACTGCTAAACTGACATTGGTACATTAATTATTGAACTGGAGACTTACATGGATTTTTACTAGGTTTTTCACTAATAGCCTTTTTCTGTTACAGGATCCAGGATAGGGTAGCACACTGCATTTAGTGTCTCCTGGTTTTGACTTCATTAGCCACAGAGAGCAAGTGCATAAATCCTTTGCCATTCTGTCATTATACTGTATTTGTTTCTCAGTTTAATTCAAGACACCCAAGGGGCACCTGGGTTGAGCATCAGACTCTTAATTTCGGCTCAGGTCATGATCTCACAGTTCCTGGGTTCAAGCCCCACATTGGGCTCTGTGTGCTTGGGATTCTCTCTCCCTCTCTCTCAGCCCTTGCCCTGCATGCACACCCATCCATGCTCTCTGTCTCTGTCTCTCTCAAAATAAATAAATAAAACTTTAGAAAATAAAAAATACAATAAATGTTTAGTGAACATTTAAAAAAAAAAAGAAAATAAATAAAACAAGACACCCAGAACTGAATGCAATTCTTTTTATTATTACTATTATTTTAAGTTTGTTTATTTATTTTGTGGGGCACCTGGGTGGTTCAGTCCATTAAGCATCCAACTTTGGCTAAGATCGTGATCTCACAGCATGTGGGTTTGAGCCCCGCATCAGACTCTATGCTGACAGCTCAGAGCCTGGAGCCTGCTTCAGATTCTGTGTCTCCCTCTCTTGTTGTCCTTCCCCCACTCACACTGTCTCTCTCAAAAATAAAATTAAAAAATTTTTTAAAATAAATAATAAGTTTATTTATTTTGAGAGAGACAGAGACTGTGCAAGTAGGAGAGGGTTGGAGAGATGGAGACAGAGAATCCCAAGCAGGCTCCGTGCTGCCAGTTCTCGAGCCCATGAAATTGTGAGACCGTGACCTGAGCCAAAACCAAGAGTCAGACGCTCCACTGACTGAGCCACCCAGGCGCCCCTACATGCAGTTCTTCACATACGGTCCAACACAAGTGAAACATCTTGGGAATAGTACACTTACGTATCTTACATGTTTGCTACTACAGTCTGAGCTTATTTATTTGCTGGCTTTTTTAGCAACGGCGTCTGATTTTAGTCTAATACTGAAGTTGAAGTTCTACTTAGTTAATTCACTGAGAATTTTTTTATCCCATGGATTGCTGTTACATCTAAATACAAGACTTTATGAGACTCCCTTTAAAAATTCAGCTTCTTTTGGCACACCCATTCACCTTTCTTTGAATTTCTATTCTTTCACCCAATATTTTAGCTATTTCTTTCATACGCAAGCTTTATAGGTATATTTTCTGTCGTTTTCTAAGTCACTGTTAAAAACGTTGTATAGAATAGGGTCAAGTACAGGACCTTACAGTGGTCCCAGATAAATGGGCAAGTGAGAAGATGCCGCAAGTATGTAACTATGTGAGGAAGCTAAGATGTTGTTAGCAAAGAGTGAAGGCCTTGATCCAGTGTTAACTTCTGCGTTGCCTGTGGGCCGTGCCTAAGCTAGAACTCTTGGAAAACTAGAGCAGTTGAATTTGGGGGGGGGGGGGTCAGTTTTACCTAAGAATGAAGACAGTTGTGATTCACAGGATTGATAGGTTACCTTTCATTTTATTGGTTGCACCTGAATCTTCCCTTTTAAAATTCTCATGAGCCCTACTTGAATTAGGCCTTTTTATGAATGGCATTGAAAGTTTTGGAGGACTTTACATTTTTTTTTATTACCAAGGATGTACTTGAATCACACACTTCCTCTTCAGTAATGCCTGGTCATTTATCATGTCCCAACTTTCTTTTTTATTTCCCTGTTGGGCTTTTTCTTAGTTTTTAAGAGCCCATCGTTGTTTGTTATATATTTCTCCTCATTCGTTATCATTTGACTTTGTTTATGGAATCTTTTGCCACTATTAAAGTTGTATACCTCTCTATTACCAGATTTACAGTGTGCTCCCCCCATTTATGGTTTCAAGTTCCCTATGTTGCTTAGACAGTCTTCACTTGTCCATTAACAGGTAATAAAAATGTCTTCTTACAGTTTTTAAAAGAACTTTCTAGCTTTTCAAAAAACCCTAAACCATATTTACCATCTTAAAGATCTATGGCCAATGAATCCTTTAAAAATGGAATTTTTAAATATGTGTGAAAATGTGTCCTGCACTCAGAAGAGTACACAAAATGTGTGTATTCAGTAGAAAGATAAATCTTTGTTTCCATTACCCCTATTAAAAAGTAGCCCATCACCTGGGTGGCTCAGTTGGTTGAGCGTCTGGCTTCGGCTCAGGTCAGATCTCATGTTCGTGGGTTCGAGCCCCGTGTCAGGCTCTGTGCTTACAGCTAGCTCAGAGTCTGGAGCCTGCTTCCGGTTCTGTGTCTCCTTCTCTCTCTGCCCCTCCCCCTCTCATGCTCTGTCTCCCTCTCTCTCTCTCTGTATCAAAAATAAATAAAACATTAAAAAAAAAAGTAGCCCATCTCTCACCCATGTTCATAACCACTGTTGGGACCTTTGTCTTGATCTTCCTCTTGCTTTTCTTTATGCTTTAACCCTCTATATATCTATTCCTGTCTGAGCCACATACTGTTTAGCTATGAGACATGGAGCAGCAGCCTCACTGTGTGAAGAAAGGGCAGTTGGCACTATTGGGTGAAAGCTCTGAGGACAGGAGAAGCTGAACAGTCTGCTGTCAGCCTCACTGAGAGTTTCCAGTGAGGAAACTTGGAAAACTCATTGAGTGAGGTCATGAGAGAATTTTGGAAACTCAAGGCCACCACAGGTGGGGGGATTTGGTTGGGACATTGTGTGGACCAGGGTAGATTTCCAGCAGAGGCGGTAAGAGGTTGGGTGCTCACTGAGGCCCACCTCTTTCTTGCTCCCATGAGCAGGTCAGAGTAGAACACTTTTGTAAAATGAGGGTCCCCAGCTGAACCTCCATGCTGGAGGGGAGACCAGGAACTTCAACAGTATACAGCCGTGACGAGCCAAGTCCTGACAAACAGCTGAGCCTGAGCCAGACTCCCCGGACATCATTCTGCCCTCAGATTAAAAAGAAAGTGCACAAAACTATTATGATTTTGTGTGTGCAGTTGATTTTTATTACTTGTGGTAATTCTGATCTGTAAAGTTTCCATGAACATTGAATTAGCAAATACTGAGCAATTGCTTCTAGGGGAAATTCAGGGTTAGGTTCCTGTAAGCCTCTGGTCACATTTTCATAAGTAGATCAGTCTTGTTTTATAAGTGATTCCGTTGAAAGACATCCTTCCCAATATATATTTATGAACCTAGAACTCACCAATAGCACAACTCATGCTCGAGCAAAGCTTATCTAATACCTTTTTTCTCTGAATGACACGTCACGGCCTTATGGTGCTTAGGGACACTAGACAGCACTACCTTTAGGGGCCATTTTAAGCAGTGAAACTACCTACAGACACCACAAAAAGGTAAGAAACGTGGCACTAAATAGGCCATGATAAGGACACTTATTTAAAATATGAGGTCAGAAGCAAGAAGGGAGAGTGTTGCCTTTATTTGTTTGTTTGAATATTTATTTTGAGAGAGTGTGTGTGCAAGCAGGGGAAGGGACAGAGAGACAGGGAGAGAGCAGTGCACCCCAAGGTGCATTAAGTTCTTAAAGAAAATTACTTCCCAGGCATCCTTTCTCCAGAAACTATAGAAGTATATGTTACCAAAGAAGGAGAGAGGAAAACAATGAGAAGATGGAATCTAGGAATCTGAAGACCAGAACAAGAAAGAAAGCAACAAAGATCTCCAGGAAGCAGGCACTTGGGTGGCTCAGTCATTAAGCATCTGACTTTGGCCCAGGCCATGATCTCATGGTTTGTGAGTTCAAGTCCCACATTGGGTGAGCTCCAGCCTTGCTTGGGGTGAGCTCGAGCCCCGCTTCTGGCGAGCACAAGCCCGCCATCAGGTGAAACACAAGTCCCGCTTTGGGCGAGCCCTGCTTCTCTCTCCTCTCTCCCTTCTCCCTCCTTCCCAGTGGGATTCTCTGTGTCTCTCTGCCCTTTGCTCACCAGCAGGCGCTCTCTCTTAAAAAAAAAAAAAAAAAAAATCACCGTGAAGCTAGATGGTAAAGTGGCAACCCCCAGGATCGCCAGTCCACCTTAGAGCAGTGACTCAAAGCGTACATGTCAAGTGGTCATCATCCAGACCCAGAGACCACACTATTGTTTTACACTGTTTGCTGATGTTTAACACCATTCAGACAAGTACACAAATCATAAACACACAGCTTGCTTTTCACAGTGAACACATCCTGTGGAACACATAAATCGAGGAACAGCATGTTACCAAAACCCCAAAAGTCTTCATCATAACCCTTCTAGCAACGTACCCAAGCTACTATCTTGACCTCTTTTTAAAAAATATTTTTTAACGTTTATTAATTTTTGAGAGACAAAAACAGAGGGCGAGTGGGGGAGGGGCAGAGAGAGAGAGGGAGACACAGAATCGGAAGCAGGCTCCCGGCTCTGAGCTGTCAGCACAGAGCCTACATGGGGCTGGAACCCATGAACCTGAGATCATGACCTGAGCTGAAGTCAGATGCTTAACCAACTGAGCCACCCAGGCGCCCCACTATCTTGACTTCTAGCATTCTAGATTAATTTTCCATTTTGTTCATATATATGTATAAATATACATACATACATAGTAACACTTGGGGTGTTTTCACAGTCATCCGTGCAGATCACTAGCTGAGGTTCAGAAAGGCAACACATGGGGTTCCTGGGCAGCTCGGTTGGTTGAGTATCTGACTCTCGATTGTGGCTCAGTTCATGGGTTCAAGCCCTGCATCGGGCTTGTTTGGGTCGGTCAGTCTCTCTCTCTCTCTCTCTCTCTCTCTCTCTCTCCCTCTCTCCCTCCCTCCCTCCCTCCCCCCCACTCTCTGCCTCTCCCCTGCTCTATCTCCCTCCCTCCCCGTCTCTCAATAAATAAAACTTAAAACTTAAAAAGAACTTAATGCACCTTGAAGTACACTTGAATGATAACTTTCCTAGGTGTAGAATTTTAATGTGGAACTTTGGTGACATTTTCACAAAATTGTGGCTCATTCTCACATGCCATTGTCATTACCTTGCTGTTTAGTCTGGTGACCACTAGCTGTATGGGCACTTGAAATGTGGCTAGCATGGAACTGAATTTTAAGTCATAAAATTTAAGTTTGGGGTGCCTGGGTGGTTCAGTTGAGCGTCTGACTTCAGCTCAGATCATGATCTCATAGTTTGTGAGTTCAAGCCCCATGTCGGCCCGACAGCTCAGAGCCTGCAGCCTGCTTCCGATTCTGTGTCTCCCTTCCTCCCTCTCTTTCTCTCTCTCTCTCTCTCTCTCTCTCTCTCTCTCTCTCTGCCCCTCCCCTGCTCGTGTTCTGTTTCTTTCTCTCTCCGCGTCCAAGTGTTCCTGTTGCAAACATCAGATTCTCTTTATCTTTGTGTGTGACTTTGACTCCCTTCTTTCCGCCTGCCCCTCTTCTGGAAGCTAATAGAATTAGACTCTCCTTTTTATGTCTGCTCTTCTGAAATGTGATTGGTAGGTCTCCTTTTATCCACTGTGTTGGGGGTATTCTATGGGCACTTTAAGTCTGGCAACTCCTATCCTTTTCTCCTGAGTTTTTCTTCAGTTATTCTGTTAGTTATTTCCTCCCCTCCATTTTCTCACTGTTAGGATATTGAAACTTTTAGACACGTGTTCAATTTTCTTCTCTTAATGCTCTATTCTTTCTTTCCTCCCACCCTTTCTCTTGGAAGTAATTCAGTTACTTAACTCCAACTCCCCTGTTTTCAGTAAAAAATATACTTTACTGTTGAAAGTGCCATGAGTTCCCTAGGTTTGAGACCCTCTGTTTATCCCTCTTTAACGAATAAACTTTTACTTTCCAGTTGGAGTATACTTTTGGAGGGACAACTTAGACATTTAACTGCTTCTGCACTCAAAGAACTACGAAGAACAGACTGATGGTTACCAGCAAGCAGCTGTGTGGGGGAATGGGTTAGATGCGTGTTGGGGGTTAAGGAGTGTGTTTGCTGTGATGAGCACCGAGTGATGTATGAAATGTGAGTCACTATTATACACCTGAAGCTAATACACTGTAAACTGGATTTAAATCGAACCTTAAAAAAAATTTAACTTCTTCTCAAAGAGCTTTTACATATGACATCTGTCTACAGTTCTCTACCCTAACTTTCGTTCCCGTGGCACCTGCTGCCACCAGTCCTGCACAGTTTGTTGTATCCACACCGTGCATTGGGTTGTTTCTTAGCTTCCCTTTAACCCATGCTAGGATTCAGCTGTCTTCAGTTTCCTCAGCCCATTACCACTCATCCATCTACTTTCCATCCTCCAAATTTTGTTACTACTGTTTACTCTTACTCTCTCATTATGAAATAGTCAATTTTTAAATTCCAGTACTAAATATTAAGTTTCAGAAAAGAACAGAATTAGATTTTACCTTGTTATCTGTTCTGTAAAAGACTTCGTTTTTACAAAATTATGGCTCAGTCTCACATGCCATTGTCAGTACCTTTCTGTCCAGTCTGGTGGCCACTCTCCATATGGGCACTTGAAATGTGGCTAGTGTGGAACTGGATTTTAAATTATATTTAATTTGGGGGCACCTGGGTCGCTCAGTCGATTGAGCCTCTGACTTCAGCTAGATCATGATCTCACAGTTTGTGAGTTCGAGCCCCATGTCAGGCTCTGTGCCCCTTCCCCACTCTCAATCTATTTCTCTCTCTCTCAAAAATAAACATTAAAAAAATTTTTTTAATAAAGTATTGTTAATTTTAAGCAGTTACATTTAGGGGTGCCTGACGGGTTCAGTTGGAAGAGTATGCAACTCTTGATTTCAGGGTTGTGAGTTCAAGCCCCATGTTTGGTGTAGAGATTACTTAAATAAATAAAAACTTAAGAAATTACATTTAAAATTAATTTTTTTAGATGTTTTATTTATTTTTGATACAGAGAGAGACAAAGCATGAGAGGGGGAGGGGCAGAGAGAGGAGACACAGACCCGGAAGCAGGCTCCAGGCTCTGAGCTAGCTGTCAGCACAGAGCCTGACGTGGGGCTCGAACCCACGAACGTGAGATCATGACCTGAGCCGAAGCCGGAGTCTTAACCGACTGAGCCACCCAGGCGCCCCAAGAAATTACATTTAAAAAGTCACATGTGATGGGGCACCTGGGTGTCTCAGTCAGTTAAGCATCCAACTTCAGCTCGAGTCATGATCTCATGGTTCCTGTGTTTGAGCCCCACATCCGGCTCTCCTGCTATCAGCACAGACCCCACTTCAGATCCTCTGTCTCTCCCTCCTGGCCCCCCCTCCCCCCCGGTACTTCCCCAGTGGTTCTCTCTCTCTCTCAAAATAAATAAACTTTAAAAAATAAATACAAATTAAAAAGTCACATGTGGCTAGTGGCTACCAGACTAGACAGCACAGATTCAGTGCTGGTTAAGCAAGAATTGGGAGTTAGTTCTTTTTTATTTTTTATTTTAGAAAGATAGTGAGCATGTGAATGGGGGAGAGGGGCAGAGGGAGAGAGAAAGAGAATCTTAAGCAGGTTCCACATTCAGTGCAGAGCCCAACATAGGACTTGATCCCACGACCCTGGGATCATGACCTGAGCTGAAATCAAAAGTCGGATGCTCAACTGACTGAGCCACACAGTTGCCCCTGGGAGTACTAATCAGTGTATCTACCATAAGGAAAAAATTTCCCCCTATTTCCTTTACCATAAGGAAGTTATTTTTTCCTATTTTCTTTTCCTTTCTTATTTATATCAGTATGAGCACATGGGTTCCTATATTCAATGTGTTATAAACTGGTACTTTCATTATTTATTTTGGTGCTCAAATTATCCTAGATTTGGCCAATGGAAACCCCTTCAAGGTTTCTTCTGTATCCTTTTGACATGTATACATCATTCTTTCTGCATCATTCATTCTAGAACTAGATATTACAGGTTCATGTACTCGCCCTGCCCCAATCACTGAAGTCATTTATTTCTTCAGGGAGCTCTGGTTCTTTTTTTTTTTTTTTTT
>NC_043703.1:125764788-125766041 GCF_006229205.1 Suricata suricatta
ATGCTATTTAGCTTTTGTTGTTTTTATGTCTCTATTTTGAGAGAGAGAGACTGAAAGCAAGTGGGGGAGGGGCAGAGAGAGGGAGACACAGAATATGAAGCAGGCTCCAGGCTCTGAGCTGTCAGCACAGAACCCGATGTGGGGCTCGAACCCATGGACCATGAGATCATGACCTGAGCCGAAGTTGGACATTCAATCGACTGAGCCACCCATGTGCCCCTGGAGGATGCTGTTTAGAAGCCAAGATCATGGTGCTGTGTGTGCTCATTGCTTCCGAGCATCACTGCTTCTAGACCTCCTCAGCTAATGTATTTTAATGGCTAGGGGCTGTTGCATTGGACAGTACAGATCTAGACATTTCCATCATTACAAAATGGGAAAAAGTGGGGTTACTAGAGTTTTCTGAGTGGGATGTAGCTGGCTGGTGATGAGACTCTGCTGCTAGAGGGGTGCTTTCTCTCTCCCGCCAGGGCCTCCCATTTCCAGAATGTAAACCAGAAGCCAGCTTCCGGAAGAGTCTGAATAATTGAGTTTGCAGACCCGAGACCATGGTTGCTTAATCGCACCACCATTAACATTTTGGGCCAGGTGACTATCCTGGGCTTTGAAGGATGTTTAGACACATACTTGGACTCTACCCGCTTGATGCCTGTATCTCCCTTCCTTCAAACCAAATGTTCCCATACATTGCCGGATATCCCCTGGAGGGCAGAATGACCCCTGAGTAAGAACCATCTCCTAGACCCAGCATAGCAGAGCAAAGTACGGAAGGGTAGGTTCGAAGCTGAGAAATAGTAGTAATAACCAGTACCCTACTTTTTAACTCAGATGTTCTTGACAATGTCCTTGAAATGTGAAGGAAGGGAAGAGATAATTAGTATTTATATGTCTGTGGCAGCCCTGCAATATAGAAAGAGTATTATATGCTTTTTTTTCTTTAATTGATGAAAAAAGCAATCTCTCTGCAGTCAGGCAGGATTCAGTTTTTTGCCAATAAAGTGGTTTGCTTACCTTCTCCTAAAGTTTGCTCTAGAATTTTGTACCTTGGAGTTATTACCATACCTTTTTTAAGTGGGTGAACTGCTCTTTGCAGTGCTGGCATTTCAAAGTCATTATGTTGTCAACCTGGATGCATATTCTGTATGGTGCCCTACCTCAAGGTCATACTGCTCGGAGTCATGGCTAGAAATGTTCATATGTAGAGAGAAGAAGAAACATCAATAATATTGATATCAAAGCCAAGGTTTTGGAGC
>NC_043703.1:125766141-125779638 GCF_006229205.1 Suricata suricatta
GCGCGCTCTCTCTCAAAATAAACTTAAAAAGTTAAAAAGCCAATGTTTTATTTTAATTTTAGCTTTAGATAGTTATATTTGAATACCAGTTAAGTTGATTTCCTAGAGACTTATTTCAAACTCTCTAAGCACTGTTTATTTTCCTCATTTTGTCCTGTCCTCCTTTCTTGTCCATACTATTGTGTATCTGTGTCCCTGGTACAAAGATGTGTCCTCTCTTAAAGGGAATCTCCCAAAGATGAGCCTAACCAACTGTTCACAGTACATCTGAACTTGTATGTTTCATTATCACCTCATACATAATGTCTAAAATTAGACTAGTCTGCTTCCTAAACCAGACTTACACTGTCTTTTCTCCTGATACTAGAGCATTCTCTGTACTTTGTGTTAATTATTCCTAGCCCTCTCCAGAGTTTTATGTCTGCTATAGGTCCCTTTAGTTTAAAATCAGTGACGGAACTGGAACTGAGTATAGAAAAACAATTTAACAGTTGAAGGTAACATTTTTGAGGACCTGTTAGATTTTAAATCGGTTAACCTAGACCAGAGGAGGCAGTGACTGAATTCTTGTCTTAAGCTATATAGTGAGTTTCTGAGAATGAGTTTAGAATAACTGTTCTCTGTGTGGGTAACAGGGAAGAAAGAGACCTGAAGTAGTTATTTCAGTGCTTTGAAGAGATGGTGCCTCAGACACTGCTTGGTAAGAAGAGTTATGTCAGAGGGAGGCTAACTGTCGGTTCTCGTCTACCCTTCCCACCAGAATAGTTCATCTTTTATTGTTCTGTTTTGTTTTTATGAACATATGAGCTATGTTTCCGTAGTTCTGTCCCCCACTCTTCATACTGTAGTTTGCTTGTTTACATATCTTTATGCCCTATTAAATTTTAAGCACCAAATGGGTACTATAGGTGTTCAAAATTTTTCGTTGACTGAAATAATATTGTTTAGATAAGTCAGTGCAAAATTAGCTCCTAATGTCGATCCAGGCCAAATCTTTTCCACAATAGAAAGAGCTGTCATGTGCTTTGCTTGACTGGGAATTTATCACAAGTGCATGTGCAGACATTTCTAGCTTAAATATCATTAAAGAGGTACCATCAAACTGTATGTTTCCTGCTCCCTTCCTATTCATCGTATGGTACATTAAGGATTTCCAGTTGTCTTCTCCTTTCCCTCACACAGTTGCAGAAATTTAGTTTAAAAATGTTTAAACCATAGGCCAGGAAGTTCGGGACAGGGAAGCTCGGGCGGTGGAGGGGGGGGATGCGCATGGGAAGTTAATACCATTAAGTATGTTCAACCCGTTAGTTGTTTGGAATGACATTCTTTCCTTACACAAATATAATCTGTCTTTCCAGGCAGTACGTCCCCTACTGCTATTTGTACTTATTGGCCACGTGTACGATGGGAAGGCACTCTACGCTTCTCTTCCACCCTGTGGCCAGTGTCCACTAGTATGATCTTCACCCCGCCTTTGGGTGGTTTAGCATGCCCAGGTCATATACCGGGCTTGCAAGAAGTGATTCTCAAAACTCCGTGACCGATTTATACTCTAGCAGGAATTAACCAGTATGGGATATATAGACCCCATCTCTTGGGCCAAAAACGCTTTATTTCATAATTTCACTAGGTCAGCTATTTTTCCCATTTATACTTCTGCACAAAACCAGCCGTTATGTCACTAAAAGTCCTCTTCCATGTCACTTTATAAGTTGAGATGGAATGGGGGAGTTGTCCATGTTGGTTTATCTATTTTTTTGATAAAACATTTTAAACATAGAATTAAGGGGGCATCTAGGTGGCTCAGGTTAAACATCCGACTTCGGCTCAGGTCATGATTTCGCAGTTCGTGTGTTCGAGCCCCACATCAGGCTCTGTGCTGACAGCTAGCTCAGAGCCTGGAGCCTGTCTTCGAATTCTGTGTCTCCCTCTCTCTGACCCTCCCCTGCTCGTGCTATCTCTCTCTGTCTCTCAAAAAAATTAATTAATTAGTCAGAGAAGTATTAAAGCTTTGCAGATACAGGTGAATTCCACTTTATATCCTTTCTTGGTTCCATTCTATTTCCTTCCTTTTCTCTCTGCCTCTCAGAGGTATCACTTTTTGCAGTTCATATGTATCCTTTCTGTCTGCCTTTCAGTATGCATTCTGCATAGGTATGTATTCATAATCGATCATGCACTATTATATTGTGTATCTTATTTATTTATTTACTTATTTATCTATTTAGAGAGGAGCAAGTGAATGAGTCGAGGTGCAAAAAGAGAGGAAAAGAGAGAGAGGGAGGGAGGGAGAAGTGAGGCTCACTTGAAGCGGGGCTCATGGTTTTTTTTTTTTTTTACCCAAAGCAGGGCTTGTGCTCACCCACTGCAGGACTTGAACTCACGAATCATGATGTTACAACCTGAGCTGAAGTCAGATGCTTAATGACTGAGCCACTCAGGCACCCTGTGTTGTGTATTTTTAAATTTATATAAGTGGTTCCAAATACTAAGTATGTCTTCTTTCACAACTTGTTTTTCTTTGAGGACCCATACAAGTTGGTATTGGAAGTCCAGTAGTTCGTTGGAGCTCAGTGTTGTAGTGTTTCATTGTACGACTGTAGTGTGCCATAGGCTGTTGATTACCAAGTCTGAAGATGTGTCAGATTTCCTTATATACCTGAAAAGACAAAAAATGAAAAATAAATTATGTATTTGAGAGTCAGTATTGATTATCGTTCTGCTGTGAATTGGAGTGAGCCCTAGACATGTTTCCACCTTAACTGAAATTTTAAATAATGAGTGGTAATGTTTTTAAACCATTTACCAAGATAGGGCATGGGTTTTCAAAAAATTATGAAAATACTACTCTAAAGGTGTGCCTGGGTGGCTCATTCGGCTAAGCATCCGACTTCGGCTCAGGTCACGATCTCACGGTTCTGGAGTTCTAGCTGCACTGGGCTCTCTGCATCAGCACAGAGCCTGCTCTGGATCCTCCGTTCCCCCTTGCCTTCTCCCCTGTCTGCCTCTCCCCTGCTTGCACACTTTTTCTCTCTCTCTCTCAAAAATAAATTTTTAAAAAATTAATCTTAAAAAATACTTCTCTAGATTAAGATCTTATAAATAGTGACTTCAGGTAGAACACTGTTTGATTGTCAACCTCTGTAAATAGATATCTATAAGCACCTGTCTCGGAGGTAATTCCTCAACCTCACGGTTTCACTTTACATGAAGTTACATGATTGACAAAATTAGATCTTAGAAATGAACATTTGAGGGGAAATCAATAAACATGACAGAAAGCATGCCTCCGTGGATGACCCTGTGTGGTAATTATTGGATTGCCACGTAATGGCTGCGTGCTTTTGGAACAAGGTACTTAATGCCTGTGTCCTCAGTTTATTCGTCTGTAAAAGAACAACAGGTTAGTGACCAAGCCATTTCAGCAGGGGCCTGGGGCATCAAGGTCAGTTAAACACTGACTGGTTACTGAAGGAACCGTGCTGGGTGGGGATGAGCCGAGGGAGATTCTCCTTCGTTATGTTAGGCCCATTTAAATGTCTTGATTTCTTTAGTCCTGACACACTTGAGATTGAGTGTGTTTTTTACTAGAATTCTAAATTACTAGAATTTAGTGTTTTTTACTATTTTTTTTAACTAGAGTTCACTTTTCCAAATCTCTGCAAAATATAAGCCTTAGATATTTTCATAAAAATGATCGCTTTCTCTAAGGACACTTGTTTGAGGAGGGCTGGAGTGCTCTGCCCTGCACCATAGACCTGCCTGGGGAGGGTTTTCAAACAGCAGTAGTTTCTGGGCAGAAACCGAATTACACATACACATGAGAATCCTGGGTTTTTATTCCTTATTTTTACACGAAATGACACGGCTGACAATAACCTGTTTCCCGCCACCGACCCCACTGTTTGTTACAGCTGGCAGCCAGGCTTTTGGGGCTAACTTTGCCAACTGGTAGCTGGTGCCCAGAAGTATTTGGTGCAGCAGTTTTACCTAACTCATTTTCTTTTCTCCTATATAGGGAAACAAAGACCTATTGTTCAGTCCCTTTCTCGTCCCCTCAGTTTTCATCATCCAGTCATTCTTACATCAAGAAGTCTATTATAGACACACATTAATCCCCTTTCCCTTCTTTCTCTCTTTCTGAGCTCTTACCTAATTACTCTAGGAAAATGTTCCCTTCTCTTTTCATTCATTTGTCAAATATTCACTGAAATCCTTCTATACTTCCTCTTCCTTTATTTTATGTTTGAGTCAGAAAACAGCTCTAATCATGGCTGAATATAATAATAGATTGAGTAATATAGAAGCTTCTCTATTTCCAGATAAGAGTTTCTGAAAGGCTGGTCGTCAGCTCACTCATGAGCAAGTCCATTGTTACTAAGAAAGGTTTCCGTTTGAGGCCAGGGATGCATTTCTGTGAACTAAGAGTGTAGACTAGTTCTTTAAAACCAAGCGAACCAATCATTTGTTCCCAAAGGGACCAACTTCCTCTACATTGAAAACTTTTAGAGATGAATTTAACTTCCCTCTTTGACAAAATGAGTAACGAACTCATTAATATATAATGTCCAGCTTCTGCCTTTCTGTCTACTTTTTGGGGCAGAAATGGCTTTGAATCCTCCTTAGCCACAAAAGAAGATTTATCACACTTTACAGCTACCTCATAACTTTGTTGTAAGAATTTATAAAGTAACAGATGTAAGCTTGCTGGCACACGATGATGATAGAAGTTTCACTCCTAGCACTGGAGTATCGCTCTGTGTTAGCCAGGATTTTTGTTCCCTGCTGTATCTGGCGCATACTAGATTTTCAGTAAATAGTGAGAGGATAGTTGGATGCCCCTCACTGTCACATAGCACAGAACTTGTAGAATCTACTGGAAAACTATAAAGTAAAAACATTGAGTCTCCGTATATAAAGGGTTGTTGTAAATGTATCCATTTCAAGCGAGTCTACTAAGTTTGAAGCGCACATGCGCTGCAAGCTCCTCCATGCTTTCCTTACCTCAGTGTTCCTCTCTGCACTCCATTCTCTTCCTTCTGAATCTTGCCCCCCACCGAACTGTGTACCTCTTTCTCATTTCTCTTTCTCTGCCCTTGGACTCTCTTTAACTATAGGTCTTTTCTTGAATGGTATGTTTGTATAGGTTTCTCTACCCAGTTTTCTCTCCTCTTGACTTTCTCCCTTAACCATGGCAGAGATTTTTAAAAATAAACATGTATAGAGTTGTGGTGGTGGTGGTGTGTGTTTGAAACTCCTGGAGTTACTTTACCTTTGTAAGGCATGATTGTATTTCCTCTGTGATTCTTTAATAGAAATGGGGAAAGCTTTTCATTCCTGATCTAGGTTCTCAGATTGTGAAGCATTTTCAGATTTGTCTTAAATTTCTTCCTTCTGCAGTTTTGCTTCTGGAAATATCCTTTAACCATCTTCTTTAATTCTGGCTACTTCTGCTTTTCACTAAGTTACAATAAATAGTTCATTAATTGCTTCATCTGAGATCCTCTTCAAAGGGTTGCATGATTTTTCAACCACTTAGATACAAAGAGCCTCTTCTTGGAAATTGTCCTTATCATTATAAAGTTGTTTTAATGACATAATTCTCTGTGCCATTCTCAATACTAAAATTGTTGTATAGCATGTATAATATACTATGCTTTTTTTTTTTTTTTTTTTTAAGTTACACTAACTAGAAATGCAAGGACCCTGAGGCATCTGAGTGGCTCAGTTGGTTGTGCTTCTGACTCTTGATTTTGGCTCAGGTCGTGATCTCACAATTTACGAGATCAAGCCTGTGTCAGACTCTGTGCTGACAGTGTGGAGCCTGCTTGGGATTCTCTCTCTGCCCCTCCCCTGCATGCACTTGTGAGGTCATTCTCTTTCTTTCTCTCTCCTTTTCAAAATAAACATTAAAAAAAAAAAGGCACTAAAGAGGTAATACTTAGATATTTTGCTAAAGTAAAAAGAAGGTCTTCTTCCCAAGTTACATGGCACTAGAAGTCAAAATAAATGGTCACTGACAAATACTGTATAATCCTAGGTCTTCACATTCCAGGTGGGTTCTTTCCTTTTGTGTTCCTTGTCACTGGATTCCTTGACAGATCACTGCCCTTTATTGACCTGCCATTCCCATCAACTCTTGCCCACCTAAAAATTTATGGAAAAAACAAAAAGCTATATAACCCTTTGGGTTTTTTCCTTTTTGAAGAGCTGTCTGGCTCAGTTGGTAGAGCCTGCGACTCCTGATCTCAGCATTGTAAACAAGTTTGAGCCCCACATTGGGTGTAGAAATTACTTAAAAATAAAATCTTTAAAACAAATAAATATACAACTCTAAATAAGTATAACAGCCTTTTTCTTTCAGTTTAGAAAATTAAGGGGAGAAAAGACTTTACATGTTGTATCAGTGGCTTTTTAAACTTTATTTTCTATTCCCACTAGAGGGCATTCTTTCTCTGATTTTAGTTCTTAGCTTTTGTGTATTTACAGAACTGCTAAATGAAAAGATAAATGTCGAGGATATAAATGTGCTCAGATACACCTCTTACAGATAGTTGTCAGATACATGCCATTCTCTTTATTTAAATTTCATCTGTGCCAATATCAAAATTGATGTCAAACTATCTTTCCTAGCATTTTTACCTCGTAGGTGAGCGTGGTCAGGTGGGGGAATCACAAAATCCCACCATAACTTTATGATGCAGTTTGTGCAGACATTTTACAGACCTGTACTTACCCTAATTTATGTTGCAATATGACTAAACTTAGATTATTCAAAGATGAGTTGTATAATTTATTATTTGGTTAACTTAGTTTTTGTAGGATGTATTTAATATAGGGCAAATGAAATATAAACATATTTTGTTAGTCCAGTAGGTCTCAGTGCTAACACCCATTGGTTTTCCAGCCTTGCCCCTCAAGACGATATTTTATTTGACAACATTTGAACTCTTATTTCTGTTGTGACCTCACGCTTTTCTGTAGGAACTTTCATTCTTAACGTCTAATCAGAGGCAGCTCCATTCTTCCTATCAAGAAATTGATAATTTGACATCAGCCACATACATATGTTCTGTTTCAGACTGTCCCGAGCCTTCTGGCACCAGATATGACTGCAACTGCTAACCAAGGGGCTGTGCAGCAAAGAGCCAACTTGCTTTCTGTGAGAGGAGCCATGGGTTGCCTGTAGTCAACACTAAGGGAGCAAATTTTGTTAGTCTGTGTTATTAAAATGAGTTCAGAGAGATATGCTCGGAAGGGACTGTTTTAAGTGGGAAATCTGGGCTCCTTGTCAAAGCCTCATGAGATGTGGTAACTCGGAGTGGGAAGTGGGGGAGACCTGGGTGCTATTAAGAAGAGGCTGCAGAGCCTGTGTGTGCTTCTGTGCTTTTATTTGCAGGCTTGGAGCTGCTTTCAGCAGGTGGTATGGAATCTTCTATAAAATTAGATACTGAATTAGGTACTGATTTCTAATTCTAATTTAATAACTTCCAATTTAATACTTTGAATCTGTCAACATAGTCTTAAAAGTGTTAAATGGCAGAGCTGTTACAATGAGAAGGGCTGGCTGTGTGGAAAACGGTGGTATAAAATATTTTCACCTCCTTGACTTTTTAGTCCTAAGCCACTAATCCTCCATAGCGTACTTGATACCATAGATCATTTGTAAAGTGGCTGTTATGTTTTAGGAAACCCTGCTAAGAACTTACCTATGGTTAGTGTTTTAAATAATAATCTTGAATCATAAAAGTTGTTAAATATATAGTGTTGAAGTTAGAAAGCATACATTTAATTATTTTTATTTAAAAAATTTTTAATATTTTTGAGAGAGAGAGAGAGACAGAGTGTGAGCAGGGGAGGGTCAGAGAGAGATGGAGTCACAGAATCTGAAGCAGGCTCCAGGCTCTGAGCTGTCAGCGCAAAACCCGACATGGGTCTCGAACAGCTCACAAACTGTGAGATTATGACCTGAGCCAAAGTTGGATGCTTAATCGACTGAGCCACCCAGGTGCCCCTGAAAACATACATTTTAGAAGTGACTCTGTCAAAAATAGTTAATATTATTTTGAAAACAATGACAGCAACTGTATTTAAGAATTAACTTTTTTACATAATCTCTACATCCAATGTGGGGCTCAAACTCATAACCCTGAGACCAAAGGTTGAATGTTCTGCTGACTGAGCCAGCCACGCACCCCAATAATGCTATTTCTGTTATTAAACTCCAGCCTTCCACCACCCCACACCCTTACCTCTTAGGAGAGCCATTGGCATCTACTTTTATTTATTTATTTATTTTTTATTTATTTATTTTTATTTATTTATTCTGAGAGAGAGAGTGAGGCAGGGAAGGACAGAGAGAGAGGGGGAGAGAGAGAATCTCAGTAAGCTCCACGCTGTCAGCTCAGTGCCTGATGTGGAACTCGAACTCATGAACCATGAGACCACGATCTGAGCTGAAAATCAAGAGTTGGCTGCTTAACTGACTGAGCAACCCAGGCACCCCAAGAGCTATGGGCATGTAGATTTCGATAGCCTGGGATTATATCTGAAGAGTAGAACAGGCGAGGGATGAGCACCATCAGACCTTACTGCTGAAAGGATGGACGCAGAGTTGGGTGGCGGCACCATCCAGGGTTGCTGTAAGTTGTGTTCATTTATACAGGTCAGCCGGTATCCCCTCCGTGGAAAGGAAAGTCAGGCCTACAGAGTGACGTCAGAGGGGACATGCCAGAAAGTGAGTGTTCAACGCAGGGTTTACCTTTCTGGCATCTTTTTAGCACAGTTCATGCTACATTTGTTTTGCAAAGTTATTATATCCAGTTACATTAAACTTCCATTTGTGAATCTAAACAGTTATTTACCGCTTTTCAGGATTTTTATGCTTAATGTTTAAAGCGTTATCATGCCTGGCAGCTATTTTGAATAAGCAAATTTTGAAGTATTCCATCTTTTTGCTCGAATACCATCTTTTCTGGGAAGCTTTCTTGCCCACACAATTTTCTGTTTTCTGCTTTATTTTTCTCCATAGCACTTTTTTCTAACTTGCTTTACAGCTTCATGTGTTTTTATACCTATCTTCACCCACCAAAGTTTAGCTTCACAGGGGCAGAGCTCTGTCTGTGTTGTTTATTGCTGTCCCCCCACCACCTAGAACATGGCAGGCACTCGCTATTTATTGAATTTGTCGAAAACTTCTGGCTTGATGCCATGATTTGGCTTTCATGGTAACTAGGTGCGATCTCAGTACATCTCTGGAAATCTTAACAATCATGAAGGATATTTTGAGGACTGATTTAAGATGTTGTATATGGAGGTGCCTGGGTGGCTCAGTCAGTTAAGTTTCTGACTCTTGATTTTGGCTCAGGTCGTGAAATCAATCCCTTGCCGGGCTCTGCACTGAGCGTGGAGCCTGCATAAGATTCTCTGTCCTCCCTCTGCCCCTGCCTTATTCATGTAAGTGTGTGTGTATGTGTGTGTGTGTGCGCGCGCGCACGTGCGCTTTCTCAAAAAATAAAAAATAAAAGGTTGTTATATTATTACTGATATCAGTTATATACCATAAAATGTGATAACATAATCTTACCATATTTGAATGAAATAATGTAAGACTTTCAGGCATGCCTGGCTGGCTTAGTCAGAGGAATGTATATGATTCTTGATCTTGGGGTAGTGAGTTCAAGCCCTGCATTGTATGTAGAGATTACTTAAAAATAAATATTTGTCTTAAAATTTAAGACCTTCGAGAGCACCTGGATGGCTCACCTGGTCAAGTATCCAACTTCAGCTCAGGTAATGATCTCATTGTTTATGAGTTCGAGCCCCACATGGGGCTTACTGCTATCAGCGGAGCCCGCTTTGGATCCTCTCTGTCCCCGTCTCCCTTTGAAATAAGACCTTCAAATTTTTTTCTCATGGTTCTCACAAGCCAATTTAATAGATGAAGAAATGTAGTAGAGTACAATAAGTGATTTGCCTAGGAGCCCATTGTTAACAAGTAATAACAAGGATCCATGTTCTTTTTTAAATAAAACTTCACTTCTTCAATAAACATTTAATGAGAATCTGCAATCTGCCAAAACTATGCTAGTTTTCCACCTTGAACTGAGAGCCCAATGGTTGTTATAAGCAATCCTAGCATTGTTTGTTGTTTTTTATTGAAGGGGGAGGAGACTTGAAGAAACATTGAGGGATAGTTAAAAACATTTATCAAATAAATATAAAGAAAAAAAGTGGCACTACAGACCCCTCTGCCAGATGTAAAAGTATTACTTTTTTTTATTTTTGAGAGACAGAGAAACAGCACGAGCAGGGGAGGGTCAGAGAGAGAGGGAGACGCAGAATCTGAAGCAGGCTCCAGGCTCCGAGCTGTCAGCACAGAGCCCTACTCCAGGCTCAAACTTGTGAACCGTGAGATCATGAGCTGAGCCAAAGTTGGATGCTCAACTGAATAAGCCACCAGGTGCCCCATTTGGCCCATTTTTCTATTGGATGTTGGTTATTTTCTTACTGATATATCAGAGTCCTTAATGTATTCTGAATACCAAACTGCTATACATCATGTATGTTGCACGCATCACCAGTTTTGAAACCTTCTTGTCTTTCCATCACCCTAGGGCATTAGAATCTAAAGAAAAAGTTTTAATTTTAATGTGGTTGAATATATCTCTTTTTGGTTTGGACCATGTGTATGTGTTTTAAGAAATTATTTCTGGGGCACCTGGGTGGCTCGGTTAAGTGGCCAACTTCAGCTCAGATCATGATCTCAGTTTGTGAGACATCTCAGAGCCTGCTGACCGTTACCTGCTCACTCTCTCTCTCTCAAAACTAAATAATCGTTAGGGGCACCTGGGTGGCTCAGTCAGTTGAGCATAAATAAACGTTAAAAAATAAAAAAATTATTGCCTATTCTGAGCTCATAAGAATTCCCCTATATGGCCTTTGAGATTTTTATTTTTTTAAATTTCCGTCGACATTTCTCATTAAGCTGTCTGGAATTGATTTTTGTGTATGGGATCAGTGGAAGAGATCTGGTTTTATTTTCCCCACATATGGATAATCACCTGTTTCGGCACCACTCATTTGTCTACTCCCTCCTTTCCCCACTGATCTCTCTAGGGACTTTATTGTTATAAAACAGATTTCAACATGTATGTATCTGTTTTGGGCTTTCTTTTCTCTTTCATTGGTCAATTGATCTGTCTCTGTGCTGATACCGTCCTGTCTTAATTACTATAGCTTTATAATAGCTCTTGATATGTTAAGCAAATCCTTCTTATTTTTCTCAGAAATATCTTAGTCTTGGCCCTTTGCAACTTGCATAAAAATTGGAGTCAGCTTGTCATGTTCCATAAAAACTTCTTTTGTGATTTTGATTAGAATTGCACTGACTCCACCAATTTGGGGAGAATTGACACTTCATTTTGCTGAAGCTTCTCCCCCATAAACTTGATATTTTTTTAACTCCTTTAATGCCTTTGAATAAACGTGTACTTTTTTTTTTTAAGATTTTGTATTTTATTTTATTGAGAGAGATTGTGCACATGTGCACATGCGTGGGCAGAGGGAGAGGAAAAAGAATCTTAAGCAGGCTCAATGCCCTGTGCGAATCCCAATGTGGGTCTTGATCTCATGAGATCATGACCTGAGCCAGGATCAAGAGTCAGACACTTAACTGACTGAACCACCCAAGCACCCCAAGATTTTGTGTGTTCTTTTAAAGTAATCTCTGCACTCAAGTGTGGGGTTTGAACCCACAACTGCAAGATCAAGAGTTGCATGCTGCATCAACTGAGCCAGCCAAGCGCCCCTGAATATATTTTTACTAATTAGCTTCATAAAGGGCTGTCTTTGGTTAAAGGGGGACAGAGAGAGAAGGAATCCAAAGCAGGCTCTGCGTGATCAGTGAGATCCAGGAGATCATGACCTGAGCCAGAGTCAGGCACTTAACCAACTGAGCCACCCATGCACCCCAATTCGTAAGCATTTTTTTAATGCTGTTGCAAATGGCGTAATTTTTTTTATTGTAAAACATAAAATCTATTATTTTAGCCTTTTTTGTATGTACAGTTCAGTGGCTTTAGGTACGTTCAGTGTTGCACAACCAACCCCAGAATTTGTCTACCATCCCTAACTGAAACTCCATACCCATTAAACAGGGCTTGCCGTTCTCCCTCCTACCCAGCCCCTCGTAACCACTTTTCTACTTTTTCTATGAATTTTACTAATCCTGAATACCTCGTGTAAGTACAATCTTAAATGACATGTTTTTTAATAATAATTTTTCTTTTTGGAGTTATGAAATACAGTCAATACTTTATTAGATTGGTTTTTTATATTTATCAACCTTGCTTAAAATACTTAATTGTAATTAAATTATTACAATTGGATTTTCTGTATTGGATTTTCTGCATGACCAAGAATATTACATGTGAATAAGAGGCTTTTCCTACTATTAAGCCTGGCCATTGAGTTTTAAATTCTAATTAATAGTTTTAATACCTAGATGTTGTTTGGTTCATTTTCAAATCTGTTGGTTGCCCCCTCTTTTCAAGTTTCTCTTTTATTTACTTTAACCTATTAACTATCATCTGATACCTAGTTCTGATATAAACTCTTTGTCAGTCTGATTCTGCTGTTTCTGTAGCTACTTTAAGCATTTTGTGTATGGATTCATTCTGTTTAAGTTTATTTCTGCCAGAGGCTTGGTAGTAATGCTTGCTCCCTTAGGACCACATTATTTATTATTATTATTTTTTTAAAGAGTTCAATTTTTAATTTTTTTAAATGTTTGTTTATTTTTGAGAGAGAGAGACAGACAGAGTGCGAGCAGGGTAAGTGCAGAGAGAGGGGAAGACACAGAATCGGAAGCAGGCTCCAGGCTCTGAGCTGTAAGCACAGAGCCCAACGCGGGGCTCAAACCCACAGACTGTGAAATACGACCTGAGCTGAAGTCGGACGCTCAACCGACGGAGCCACCCGGGTGCCCCTAAAGATTTCATATTTAAGTAATCTCAACACCCATCACGGAGCTCAGACTCACAACCCTGAGATCAAGAGCTGCACACTCTACCAAATGAGCCAGCCAGGTCCCTCAGGACTACTTTAAACCAAATTCTTCACCTGAGAACCATTTGGAACTGTTCGTTAGTTTAAATTTGGACTCTTCACTCATCACAGAGCATAACAAAACATGGTTATTATTTTTCAGTGTTTTTGGTGGCTGTTTTGTGCCAAGCAGGAGAGGGAATTTCACTAGGGCAAGGTTTGTAATCCCCTAGGGAGGATTTCTCGCTCACCCATGCACTGAGGGGTATTAGGGTCTCAGCTTTACAAGGAATTGCCTGTTAGACACTTCACCTTCAGCAGACTTTGGTCTTCGCTTCCTGTGCTTTGTCTGGCAACACTGTGAAAATCCAACCTCAGATTTTTACCTGCTTTGGTAAATGAATGCCTGCCCCCTTTAGTGATTCTAGTTACCAGTTCCTCTTTCACTTC
>NC_043703.1:125779738-125803686 GCF_006229205.1 Suricata suricatta
ATTCACAAATCCAAGATCAAGAGTCACATGCCCTTCCTGCTGAACCAGTTGGGCACCCCTTAAGCTTTTAACATATAGATCTTTGATCCATGTTGCATTAATTTTTGTACATGGAATGATGAAGTAGATCATTCTGTTGTATATGGGTACCCAGTTGTCTCAGCACCATTTATTGAAAAAGACTATTTTTTTAATGTTTATTTATTTTTGAGAGAGAGAGAGAGAGAGAGAGAGAGAGAGAGAGACAGAGTAGGAGAAGGGGAGGGGCAGAGAGAAAGGGAGACACAGAATCCTAAGCAGGCTCCAGGCTCTGAGCTGTCAGCACAGGGCTGGATGTGGGGCTCGAACTCACAGATCGCGCAATCATGACCTGAGCCGAAGTCGGCCGCTTAACCGACTGAGCCACCCAGGCGTTCTTGAAAAAGACTTGGCATTCTTGTTGAAAATCAGTTGACCTGAGGTGGGAGGGGTAAGGGGATGGTGTAATGTTGGTCATATGGTACAGAGTTTCATTATGCAAGATGAATAAGCTCTTGAGAGCTAATAATGTACAGTGTGGTGACCATGGTTAACAATATTGTATTGAATACTTGAAATTTTTGGAGAGGCTACATCTTAAGTTTTTTCAATACACACACACAGGTCACTATGTAGACATGGTGATCTTTTCATAGTGCATACTACAATAGAACATCAAGTTGTATACCATAAATATACACAATTTTTATATGTCTAAGATATCTCGATAAAGCTATTAGAAAAGTCAGTCAACCATAAATGTGTCTTTCGTTAGAGTCTCAGTCTGTTTCATTGATTTGTAGATCTGTCTGTATGCTAGTACCACAGTCTTAATTACTGTAAACTTATAGTAAGTTTTGAAACGGACAAGTGTGAGTCTTCCAGCTTTTTTTTCCCCCCCAAGATCGCTTTGAGTATTCTAGATCTCTTGAGCTTCTATGCAAGAATTTTAGGATCTGCTCATCACATTTCTGCAAAGAAGCCAACTGGGATTTTGATGGGGATTGTTTTAAATCTATAGATCAGTTTGGAGAGCAATAGTATTAAGTCTGCCAATTGGTAAACATGGGGTGTTTTTCCATTTGTTTAGTTTATCTTTAATATTAAAAAATTTTTTTTAATGTTTATTTTTGAGACAGAGAGTGACCGAGAATGAGGAGGGGAGGGGCAGAGAGAGAGACACGCACAGAATCCGAAGCAGGCTTCAGGCTCCAAGCTTTTAGCACAGAGACTGACGTAGGGCTTGTACTTGCAGACCGCGAGATCGTGACCTGAGCAGAAGTCAGACACTTAACCGACTGAGCCACCCAGGCACCCCAGTCTTTAATACTTTTTAACAAAGTTTTATAATTCCCAGAGGATAAGTTTTACATTTCCTTTTTAAATGTGTTACTAAGTATTTTATTCTTCTTGCTATTGTAAGTGGATTTTTAAAATTTTATTTTTGGATTGTTCACAGCATGTGTATAGAAAAATAATTGGTTTTTTTATGGATCTTATATCCTATGATGTTTTTGCTGTTGATTCTAGTAGTTTTTTTTATTGGACTTTTCAGGATTTTCTATATGCAAGGTCATGTCATCTGCTAATTACAGATGGTTCCACTTCTTTTTTTCCCTTTAGCTGCTTTTCCTTTCATTTTCTTTCCTAATTACTAGACACTCCAGTAAAATAATGAATATAAATGGCTAAAGTGAACACTTTTGTCTTGTTCCAGGTCTTAGGAGAGAAAGCATCCAGTCTTTCACCAATAAGTGTGATGTTAGCTATGGTTTTTTTGTAGATACCATTTATCAGGTGTAGAAGTTTTGTTCATTTTTTATATATTTATCCCAAATACCTACTTGGCAGGTCTTATACGTATAAATAGTGGGGGGGGGGGAATATTTTTAAGATAGCCTAAATCTTCTAAAAATATGAAGAAATCTCTCACATAGTGAATACTTTCTCGTATAAAAATGATCATATCCTATTAAGCATTTGTTACATGTTAAGTATAGTTTTTTGGAATGAGTGACATAACATACTAAGTGTACTTTCAGTTGCATTTCCTTTTGTGTTACAAATGGAGAAAAATGGACTTATTTCTTGAGATGTACTAATGAGGCAAACAAATGATTCCCAGAGAATACCACTAATTTCGTCAGTTCTTCAGTAGCCAACATGGACAGAGTATGCTGTGGTAGTGCTCCATTCAAGTTAGCATTTTACAAGAGCTGAATGCTCAGGGTCCTTCCTGCTGGAAGAATGGGGTGTGCTTTGGACAGATAGCTGCATCTGGGGGTTGGCATATCGATCACGTTCGTCTGTTCTGAGCACTTGTGTTCTTTATTGTGATACGCCCTGCTGATTTTTTTTTTTTAAGATTTTATTTTAAGTAATCTCTATACCAAATGTGGGTCTTGAACTCAGAACTCCGAGATCAGGAGCCGCACACACTCCACCGACTGAGCCAGCCAGGCACCTCTCACCCTGCTAATCCTTTGTGTTGACACTGGCACTGCTACACATACAGAGATGAAGAAAAAACAAGTTACAGTAAAAGTAGAACTCGATGTGAAATGAGAGCTGCTTCAGAATTAAATGAAGGGAGGGTGCCTGACTGGCTCAGTCAGAAGAGCATGCAACTCTTGATCTCAAGGTTGTAAGTTCAAGCCCCACATTGAGTATAGAGATTACTTACAAATAGTATCTTAAAAAATCATTCAAAATTAAATAAAAGGATAAAAAGTTGTTTGTTTTCCTCTTAAGGCAATAATAGATATGTGGGTGGAAAAGGAATTTTGGAGGGGCATCACAGAGTCCCATGCGAAAGAAGGATGTTGAACACATGAGGTACCTATGCTAAGTACTCTTTGACAGGGTGCGGTGTTTGGAGATTCAGGCACACCGTTTTACATTATTGTACCACCATATGTTTACATTTTCATATATGACAAGGAAACAATAATTATTATTTCTCACTGCAGTTCCACTTTATTTTTCAGATTTGTACTATGGTGGGGAAGCTTTCTCTGTAGAGCAGCCCCAGTCTTTTACTTGTCCCTATTGTGGAAAAATGGGCTATACGGAGACATCTCTTCAAGAACATGTTACTTCTGAGCATGCAGAAACATCAACAGAAGTGGTAAGTGAAGCCGCCTCATGTCTCTAGTGATGTGTTAACGTGCATTATTTCTAACAAAAGTAAAGCTAGGTCACCATCCTCTGTCTCCTACTAAGTGTCCTGATACTGTTTGCATAATAATTATTAAAATGATCTTTTAGCAGCAAAGTTTACGCATCCGAGGAGGTTGCATGTGTGCCAGATAACACGCTGGTTTATTCACACTAGCCATTCTCACCCTTTAGTAAAAGCACAGTGTGGGATCTTGACCAGATTCAGGAGCCCTTAGCAAGTGGACTGTGAACAGGTTAAAAGCAGCCCACCCTGCAGCACAGCTCTTTCTACAAAGCAGGTATTCTTGTTACCTGCTTAAGTTTTCTTCTACAAGGACGTCTTCATAATGAAATTTTAAAATCTTAAGTCAGAAGTAGTAATTCATTGTCACATCTTATTGTAACATATCGCTTACTTTGTTTTCATTAGGTCAGATCTCTTGGTTCATTGGTGAGAACTCTTAAGGTCCCTACAAGTTCCTCCTACTTAATCTTTCCCAACTGGGAAACCTGGAATAATGCACAAAGGAAATCTTGCCTTGAAAGCTTTTTGGATGGTTAACTTGACATCTGAGTCAGCAGAGATTCAGTTTTTAAGAAATGATAAAGTACACCCAAAAGAATGCCCTTCTCCTGAGCTTTACTATTGGTAATAATGGATCAAGTGAGAGATAAGAATTGGAACTGTAGGTCTGGGGTTTGGAGAATTTTGGCACAAGCAATTGCACATCAACTAATAAGCCCCTAAATATATTCAAAACAAATTAGCTGAGACCCAAGAGAAATAGGGTGTCCAAGGCTGTCTAGCTGCCGACGGGCAGAGCCAAGTGTCTGAACTCAGCCAGTCCCTCTGGGTTGTAGGGTCCTTACTTAACCACTGTCCTGTTTGATCTCCGCCACCGCCCTGCTCTTACAGCTGTGATAGTGTAGGTTCACTTTTATTCCCGTTTACGCTGCTTAGTTGGATGCTTAAAGCTGCTCGTAAGGCGTACAGTTAAAACAGTTGGTCAGTGGACATTGTGTAGTCCCGAAGCCAAATTTTCCCATCTAACAGCTCAGGACTGCTCTCATCCAGCACCTTGGGGAGCCTCAGAACACCGTTGGCACATGTTACCACTGTTCTTCATTTGTTCTTATATTGTAAAGATGACTTTGCTTCCTTTTGGGACAGTCCCAGATACCAGCATGAGGACTGTGGCGTTGATCGCATCTCCATCCTCCTTGTGGTGGGAAATTGGGAGTAATTTCTTTTCGACTTAATTTCTGTTACCGGATACACCGGAGAGGGGTGTCTCTTCCTGAACCAGACGTTCTTAAAATCGTCACTAGCCATTAGGCCCTGGTATAATACTTTCATCACTCCACCGGGGCAGGATAGCTACTCATTTTTCCACACCCAAAATTGGAGAATCCAGCAGAAAGTTGAGCCCTTTCCAGGAGTGAAAAGCTAGTTTTTAAGTTTTTTTTAAAGCTAGTTGTTTAAAATAAGAATGAGTTGTTCTGCCTCAGCAGCTTTGCGTTTATTTTTTTTCCTGAAAGCAAATACTCATAGTTTGTTTACACTCCTCTATACCTGATGCACAGTTCGAAAATTAAACGTTTACCATCTACAAATGGTTTAGTGGTTTGTCTCTCATAAGTCATGTTCAGTATGTGCCTTTATTAAGTCCCCAAGTTTTTGGTACATAGCTCAAGACAGCGGCCATACTGTTTTCAAATTGGTTTCTGTGGAGTATTTTAAATATTGCCCCCTTCTCACCAGGCTTTAGTCTGCATGAACACGGCCTCTGCACTCTGTTTCCACCCAGGCATTTCAAAGTGCAAATGGCAAGGAAACAAGAATTTTTGATGTGAAGGTACCGGGTTTTTTCTCCCTCGCGTCACGTGAGCCCTGTCCTCCTCAGCCAGGGCTGGCACTACATACGGCTTACCGACTGGTGTCCGTTCAGAAGGATTGGGTCTGTGCCGCCAGTTACTAAGTATTTGGAGTGCCTCTCTGTATACACGTGAGCATACTAAATGTCCAGGTGACGTTACTAGGTGTCCCCTCTCACTCCACTCCCCATCCCACCCCAGGATTTTGCCAAGGCCATGGTTAGTCAAGCATGGAAAACATCTGGAGTTCAAGAGTGACTCAAGTTATTTTGGTGGGGGACTCATCTGTACGTCATTTTCTATTCCTGTTTACATTTTTCTTTTTTCTTTTTTTGTTTTTTGATTTTTGTTATTTGAGAGAGAGAGGCACAAGTGAATGAGGGACAGAGAGAGAATCCCGGGAGTGGCAGAGACAGAGAAGTGGGGCTCACCCACTGTGAGACTTGAACTCACACACTGTAAAATCATGACCTGAGGTGAAGTCAGATATTTCAACAACTGAGCCACCCAGGCGCCCCACCTACCTTTCTGTTTCTGAATGCTTAATGTGCTGTCTTGCTTTGTTCCTTCCATGTGTTGACTAGGACATGGGTTTGTACCATCATGGGACTTAAGGATGTCACTCCTCTAACCAGCATCCATTTGGAACATGTAGAGATAAAAGAATATGTCACTGTAGGTATTATTCTCACCCCTAGTAAGCGTTTACTGATACCTGACATACATAGCTAGTAAGAAAGTCTACTGAAGGTTAATTTTTAAAACAACTTTGTAGGGGCACCTGGGTGGCTCAGTCAGTTAAGTGTGTGACTTGAGCTCAGGTTATGACCTCATGGTGCATGGGTTTAAGCCCTGCATCGGACTTTGCACTGCAGAGCCTGCTTGGGATTATCTCTCTCCCCCGTTTCTGCCTCTCCCCCACACTCTAAATAAATAAATAAATAGATGGTTTTTTAAAAAAAAAAAAACAACTTTATAGACAACTTTATAACCTTGTCTATAAATATATATGGACATGTTTTCTTTTTCAAATAGGGACTCTAAAGGCCCCAAATTAAGATTTGTCTCCCTTCTTAAGATTAATTTGTGATTACTCAAGAGACTCTCTGATTTTGAGGGTATAGAGGACCCTTCTAAATCAGATACTGTGGAAAACAACATCTGACGTAGAATGCATAGTGAAGGTGATTACTAGTTAAAATTTTTTAAAGTAGATTGGGTATAGCCTCAGAAGTTTTTTTTTTCCCCCTAAGCTTTTATTTATTTATTTTGAGAGAGAGAGCAAGAGTAAGCATGAGCAGAGTAGGGACACAGAGAGAATCCCTCACTGTCCGCTCAGAGCCCAATGCAGGCTTGAACCTGCAAACTCTGAGATCATGACAGAAACCAAGAGTCGGATGCTGAACCGACTGAGCCACCCAGGCAACCCTCAGGAGTCTCTTTGTAAACACTAAATGTGATAATGCAATTTTGAGATTAAGCAGAACTTCTTAAAATCCTTCATAGTTACCATGAGATTTGGTAGATTGGGTAATGATTAGAGAGGAAGCAGTACCGAATGTAATTTTAAAATCCATCGACCTAGTAGTAGAAGTGAGCAATAGTGGCCAGATGGGATTGCAGATAGGAAGGGTTATTGCGGAAGTGTTAGGGTGGTAGAAGAAATGTGGTAGGTAGAAAAACTTTTCTTTGGACATAAAAGAGCATTGAGAAGTGACTCCTGAAGTTCTTCTTAAATCTTACGTATTTGAGCTTGCACTGTAGCTAATTAGAAAGCCTTCAGAGATTTTGTTGTTTTTAGATGAAATGTGCTGCATGCAACATTTCATTAATGATATGTAGTTAGTTTTCTTTCAGTTGTTAGTCTAGTAAATCTCTTGTAATTTATCTGAAAAGTATTATGTTTAAAAGATAAAAGCACTTTTTGGTTTACCAACATTCTCTTCCCATTTCCAGAAATGTATATATTAATATATTATTCTGTTCATAAAACAGCAGTCCTCTAATAGGTCATTGCTGGGAACTTCTTGCTTTCTATTTTTCATTTGATTTAGTCATTTTCATTACTCTCCAGAAAAGGGGTTAGAGTACCCAGCTTTTAAGTGCTCTTCATTTATGTTAATGATACATTTCTCCCCCACCCTGCTTTTTTAATGTTAATTTATTTTTGAGAAAGAGAGAGTTCAAGAGACATAGTGTGAGTGAGGGAGGGGCACAGGAAGGGAGACCCAGAATCTGAAGCAGGCTCCAGGCTCTGAGCTGTCAGCACATAGCCTGATGTGGGGCTCAAATCCATGAACCATTAGATCATGACTTGAGCCAAAGTCAGATGCTCAAGTGACTGAGCCACCTAGGCACCCCCCTCCCTTTTTAAAGTTTATTTATTTTGAGAGAGCCAGCAAGCGAGCAGGGGAGGGGCAGAGAGAGAGAGAGATGGAGAATCCAAAGTAGGCTCTGTACTGTCAGGTGGAGCCCAATGAGGGGTTAAAACTCACCAACCTATGAGACCTGAGCCAATCAAGAGTCAGACACTTAATCAGCTGAGCCACCCAGGCACCCCTATTTCCCTCCCCTTTTAGTGAAGACTTAGAGGTGTTTCTAACAAAAGGAGTTTAATTTTGAAATAATATGGTTGTACTGTGTTCCATTTATAAGAAATAAAAATCAAGGAGAAAGAACAGTTTTGGAAATTTCCCACACTCTGACTTCAGACAATTTTATTTTGAATAATAATTCTTGGGGCACCTGGCTGGCTTAGTCAGAAGAGCATAACACACTTGATCTTAGGGTTGTGAGTTTGACCCCACTTTGGGTGTAGAGATTATACATACATACATACACTTTAAAAATTAATAGTGACAGTTCTTATGGAGAAAAACAGTAGCATAAAAGGACCTTTGAATTTTTTTTCATGATTCCAAATAATTGGCTTTAGCTGGTAACTTACAGAATAGAATTTTATCATCATTGTCGTGGCAGTTTGTACATAAACAGTTAGATGCATTTGATCTCTAAATTAAACAAGCAGGAAAGTATTAGATCAAATCTGTATGCCAAGTTAACATGATAGATATGATTTATTAATGAAGGCTATGAGAAGTGACATATGTTTTAAATTGTCTAATAGGACTTTTCAATCCTGAAAATCAATATATCTGTATTTCGTTGAGAGACTGTTTTAATATGTAGGTATGTAGAGTTAACTTCTCAACACCTGTATTTCCTTATTAGGGGCAACAGTGGAGTGAACCACAATTTTTACAAATCTTCTAATCTAATTAAAAAATTTTTTTTATGTTTTTTATTTGTTTTTGAGAGAGACAGCACAAGCAGGGGAGGGGCAGTGAGAGAGGGAGATACAGAATCTGAAGCAGGCTCCAGGCTCTGAGCTAGCTGTCAGCATAGAGCCCGATGAGGGACTTGAACCCACAAACAGTGAGATCATGACCTGAGCTGAAGCCAGATGCTTAATCGACTGAGCCACCCCCAAAAATCTTCTAATCTAATTTTATACATTCTCTTAAATATTTTAACTACCTACTTACCTTTTAATCAGATAGTCAGGAAAAGTAAGAATTTAAAAGCCAAATATACATTAAGAGAAAAAAGCAGATTTTGACATTTACTGCTTTTATTCTTCATCAGAGAATGCAGTTGGATGCAAGGGTATTTTATTTAATAATGGTATAGAAATACATAGGATTTGAACAGTACAGTTGCTGCAAGCAAACCTATTGTCACTGCTCAGCTGCATTTAGCTAGAGAGATTGTAGATTAGGATTTGACACTTTGTTTTATAAATCAGTTTTTTTCTGTCTTTAGTGTTAGGCTATCTTTGCATATTTTTAAATAATAGTTATTTTGAACATATTTACTTGTTTAAAATCAGATCATGGCACTTTTTTATTTAATGTTTATTTTTGAGAGAGACAGAGTGCAAGTGGGGGAGGGGCAGAGAGAGGTAGGGAGACAGAATCAGAAGCAGGCTCCCAGCTTTGGGCTGTCAGCACAGAGCCCGACATGGAGCTTGAATCCATGAACTGTGGGATCATGACATGAGCTGAAGTCAGATACTTGACCAACTGAGCCACCCAGGCTCCCCAAGATCCTAGAACTTTCGATTTTAAGACTGATAATAGCCATTAGTATCCCAGCAGGTTTTATGGAGTTGTGAGCAGGGAAGGAAATGATAGGAGGCATTCTGGGGATTCCAGATTTGTTCTGTACACATGTGTCATGACATTTTAAAAATTTATTTCTATAAGAAATCAGTTCCTTAAATGCCTGCTATTTTAGAGTATGTTGTTTTTCCTGGGTAGGGTTTTCATTGCTTTCTACTTTCTTTTGTGTTGAAGTTGAAGTAAAATCCTATAAGGGAAGGGAAATAGGCAATTTTCTGAACAGAAAGAATGCCTAACAGGAAGGGGAGCATTGGGTAAAATAGCAGGTGTTACACATATTCATTTTGAATTCTTTTTTTTCCTTTAGCCATGGGTCTGGTTTCTTCTTTGTCCTGTAAACTACTGGTTGGTCTACTGCAGTGTCCAGACAGCTAATTTTAAGTTGAAGAAATGTTCTACAGGAATCTTTGTGGGAAGATTTGTAGGCAGGATGGTAATACAGATGGGAGCTCTCCCACAACTGCTGGCAAATGACAGGGCGGCTCAGAAGTTCCTTAGATGCTTTTTGTCCTTGTCTCTTCTTTTCCTGACCTGCCCCTCAGATTAAAAAAAAAAAAAAAAAAAAAAAAAACAACTAGTAAGAAAATCATTTGAAGATGCCAGTTTGATATGCATAGCTGAGGTCATCTTTTTCTAGGAAGCTCTGGCAAACTCAGTCTTACTTGACAAACTGGTTCTGCCCTTTAGAAGAGGAACCTGCGAAGCTTCAGTCCTCGTCAGACTCTTAAACTCACTGTAAACCGCACAGAACCACTCACTTAGGTAGAGTTTATTTCTGATTCTTCACTAAAATTGCTGCTTGCTCTAGGGCACTGCCTCCCCGTCCCTAGCTCCCTGCATCTTTCAGGCTCTTACTGACACCACTAAGCAGTAAGGGATTCCCGTTTCCTTGTCTTCCTCAAAGTCTACAAGTAAATACATAGCTTGCGCTGGGGTAGATAAAGTGGAGCTTACACTCGGTTTTTTTTTTTTCTAGGTAAGCATGGATGCTCTAGAAATTCTATCTAGAGTGACAGCTCTGAAAACTTTAAAAAATTTTTTAATGTTTTCTTTATTTAAAAAAATTTTTTTTAATGTTTTTTATTTATTTTTTGAGAGACAAAGAGAGACAGTGCGAGCAGGGGAGGGTCAGAGAGAGAGAGGGAGACACAGAATCCAAAGCAGGCTCCAGGCTCTGAGCTAGCTGTCAGCACAGAGCCTGATGGGGGGCTTGAACTCACAGACCGTGAGATCATGACCTGAGCCAAAGTTGGACGCTTAGCCAACTGAGCCACCCAGGCGCCACATCAGTATACACATATAATTTAAATTTCTGTCCAAAGAAACATATTTAAGGGGGTGCCTGACTGACTCCATCAGTGGAGGGTACACTTCTTGTTCTCAAGGTTGTGGGTTTGAACACCATGTGGAGTGTAGAGATTACTTAAAAATGAAAAATCAAGGGGTACTTGGTGGCTCAGTCAGTTAAGCATCCAACTTTTTTTTTTAATGTTTTATTTATTTTTGATACAGAGGGAGACAGAGCATGAGAGGGGGAGATGCAGAAAGAGAAGGAGACACAGAACTGGAAACAGGCTCCAGGTTCTGAGCTAGCTGCCAGCACAGAGCCTGACGCGGGGCTCGAACCCACAAACGTGAGATCTGACCTGAGCCGAAGTCGGAGGCCCAACCGACTGAGCCACCCAGGCGCCCCCAACTTTTTTTTTTTTTAAGATTTGAATTTATTTATTTATTTTGAGAGAGAGAAAGCACACATGGAGTAGGGAGGTGGTAGCAGAGAAAGAACCCCATGCAGACTTCACACTCAGTGCAGAGCCTGATGCGGGGCTCTATGCCACATAACTGAGATCATGACCTGAGCCAAAGTGAACAGTCAGACACTTAACTGACTGAGCCACCCAAGTGCCCCAAGTATATCCCACTGTTGATCACAGCTCAGGTCTTGATCTCAGCTCAGGTCTTGATCTCAGGGTCATGAGTTCAAGCCTAAAGTTTGGCTCCATGCTGGGCATGAAGCCCTACTTAAGAAGAAAAAAACAAAACTAAATAATAAGTAAGTAAATAAATAACATATTTAAAACCAAAACTTAGTTATTTAGGACTGTTAAATCATGCATGAAAATGTAAAGGGTGGCTCAGTCAGTAAGTTTCCGACTTTGGCTCAGGCCATGATCTCACTGTGGGTTCAAGCCCCATATCAGGCTCTGTGCTGACAGTTCAGAACCTGGAGTCTGCTTTGGATTCTGTGTCTCCCCCTCTCTCTGCCCCTCCCCTGGTCTCTCACTCTCAAAAATAAACATTAAAAAAATTGTAAATAGAAAAAAATGTAAGGAAAATGAAAACTTTCGTATATAGCCAAAAAATCCTAAAATTCTAAATGCTAGTCCTTTGAAGCATGTGACAGTTCCAACCTAACCATTAAAATGGGGTCAGTGGAACCAAGGAGAAAAATAAATGCAATACGAAGTAACTCCTACTTCATTAGAAGTTAATTTCAGTGTTGCACGGTAACAATAGAGAATTAGATAGTAACCCAGTTGAACAGTGTGCTCACTCAGATCTTGAACAAGGACCTATGTCTCTGTTGGCAAACTGGGTGGTTAAGGTGCAGGTGACTACAACTTAGATGCTTCTAGGCCCAAAAGGAGTTTATTAACCATGAAGCATAGATTTTCCGGTAGTGCTTTATGCACGTCTTCGAAGCAGAACACCAGGATTCAGTCTTATATTTATTATATGTACAAATTTTATAAGATGAACTACTTATAATTGAGTTGGAGATCAAAACTCTGACATTACCAATTAGCCTCCGCAGTAGTTAGCTGGGTAAAGATCAACTTTTTGTTTGTTTTTAATTTTTTTTAATGTTTATATTTATTTTTGAGAGAGAGAGACGCGTGAGCAGGGGAGGGTCAGAGAGAGAAGGAGTCACAGGATCTGAAGACAGCCTCCAGGCTCTGAGCTAGCAGTTAGCACAGAGCCTGACATGGAGCTCAAACCCACGAACTGTGAGATCATGACTTGAGCCAAAGTCGGACGCTTAACTGCCTGAGCCATCCAGGTGCCCCTTGTTTGTTTGTTTAACTCTAAGGATTAAAATACAATGCATGTGAAGGGTCTTTTTAATAGATTGTGGCTTTAAATTCTAATAGCTGTTTTTGGATCATCACTTTTCAGTAAAAGAAAGTCTGTTAATGGGGCGCCTGGGTGGCTCTGTCGGTTAAGCATCTGACTTCGGCTCAGGTCATGATCTCACGGTCCGTGGGTTCGAGCACCGCATCAGGCTCTGTGCTGACAGCTCAGAGCCTGAAGCCTGCTTCGGATTCTGTGTCTCCTCTCTCTCTGCCCCTCCCCTGCTCACTCTTTGTCTCTCTCTCTCAAAATAAAGACATAAAAAAAATTTACAAAAATAGAAACTCTATTAAAAAACATTCCATTATATTGCAAGTGATCAGAAAATTTTGCCTGACACAGCAAGTGTAGGGTATATCTAGAGGTGAGTTTAAGAGCTGTTCAAAAGAAGAGACATGAATTGTAACCTGGTTTGAATAAATAATGAAAAATACATCTCAGTTTTTAAGAAGAGATGGAAAAAAAAAAAGGAGACCGATGAAATTCATATGAACTTGAATGGTGGCAGGTTCACCATTGTTCACTGGTTGGTAATTTCACTGTCTTCATTAATATTTTTATAACCCAGAATTTTAAGTGAACACTGGCTTGGTCCCCAGTAAATGCTTAATTAGTTAAGCCATAGTAACAAAGTTATACAATATAAAAAATTTGACTGGCGAGAACTTTCATTAATTTTACTAGCCCACCTGGACTTCCTGGCATAGATCCTTTAACTGGAAATCGGATGCAGTTGTAAAGAGTAGCACAAGAGAAATGGTGTTTATTACAATCCCAGAAGGTGCCCGTATCTGAAACAGCACTCACAGGCTTTGTTTATATGTTTTCATTTAAATTCATATGGCCTACACATTTAAAAAAAAAAAAAATGACTCTGACTTAAAAAGAAGTTATTTTTGTAAAAAAAAAACTGTTTGCTGTTAACAAGAAGCATTAGTGTCCCAGAATCCGAGTTCAAGGGCAGTTGCAAGGGGTCTGAGAGGATGATGCTTCAAAGTGGGTCAGCCTCATGATAAAGAACCAACCTAGCTCTCAGCATCTGCTGAATGATTTTGGTGCAAGACCGATCTCTCTATAGTGCTGTGGTCTAGTAGCTTCAGTTAAAGCCAGGTTATATGCCGGATCAGATAGACAGTTTTTTTAAATGCATTTTCTGGAGCAATAAACAAAATGGTCAAGAAACTTACGAAGCCTATCCAAAAAAAAAAAAATAAATGAAGAAAAGCTTACTGCATCATAAAAACTTAACTCCACTATGGTTGTTTTTTTATTTTTTTATTTTTTACATTTATTTACTTTTGAGAGAGAGCGTGAACAGGGGAGGGGCAGAGAGAGAGGGAGACACAGAATCCAAAGCAGGCTCCAGGCTCTGTGCTAGTGGTTAGCGCAGAGCCCGACATGGGGCTCGAACTCAGAAACCGTGAGATCGTGACCTGAGCCGAGATCAGAGGCTCAGCTGACTGAGCCACCCAGGCGCCTCCACTGTGGTTGTTTTTGAAGCCCTACATAGTAGCCAGAGAAAGAATGTCGTCCAGTGTTGGTTCATAGGTTCAAGACAGAGGCTGGGGAGGGAATCTGAACTTGCTTTAGTCTAGTTGGTGACTGTATAGGGAAGAATGTGTAGAGTTGTAGTTTAAAAGTAAAACCAGACAGTGGCTCCTGGGTGGCTCAGTTGATTGAGCATCTGACTGTTGATTTTGGCTCAGGTCATAATCCCAAGGTTATGAGATGGAGCCCCATGTTGGGCTCTGCACTGAGCATGGAGCCTCCTTAAAATCTCTTTCCCTCTTCCCCACTCCGTTTGTCACATGCTCTCTCTCTAAAGTAAAATAAAATAAATAATTTTTTATATGTTTATTTTTGAGACAGAGAGCACGAACAGGGGAGGAGCAGGAGAGAGAGGGAGACACACAATCTGAAGCAGGCTCCAGGCTCTGAGCTGTCAGCACAGAGCCTGATGCGGGGCTCAAACCCACAAACAGTGAGATCTTGACCTGAGCCAGTGTTGGATGCCTAATTGACTGAGCCACCCAGATGTCCCTAAATAAAATAATATTTTTCTTTTTTTTTTTATGTTTATTTAATTTTTGAGAGATAGAGTATGAATAGGGGAACAGCAGAGAGAGAGGGAGACCTGGAATCTGAAGCAGGTTCCAGGTTCTGAGCTGTCAGCACAGAGCCTGACAAGGGGCTCGAACTCACAGACCGAGAGATCATGCCCTGAGCCAAAGTCGGTCACTTAACCATTATTACTGAGCCACCAAGCACCCCAATAAAATAACTTTTAAAAATTAAAACCCAGCATGCTGATTGTAGGTTATTTTTTTTATACATAACCTGTCACAGGGAAAAATGTTCCGTAAATTTAGAGGTGACCTGAGGTATGTGAAATAATGACTTCAGAAGGTATGTTCAAGACATTGGTGGCCACCTCTGTTAAGAATCCACCCTGAGTGATTGCTTGCTGGCAGCCATGCACTGGGACTGTGTGGAAAGTGGGAAACTCCAGGAAGTTTTTGGCATGGGATTTCATCTCAGTACATTGATAAAGGTGTCCGAAAGGCTGCAGATAAAAAGCAAGACCGGTGGTGAGCCTCAGTAGTAAGGTGAGGCAGAAGGGGAAGACTCAAACAACAGCAAAGACGAGACAGAATAAATAGCAAGGACTTTGTGATTAGGAATTTGAGCGAGGGGTGAGCGCCTGGGTAGCTCAGTTGGTTAAGAGTCCGACTTCGGCTCACGTCATGATCTGACAGTTCATAGTTCGAGACCCACATCGGGCTCTGTGCTGACAACTTAGAGCCTGGAGGCTGCTTCCGATTCTGTGCCTTCCTCTCTGTCCCTCCCCCACTTGTGTTCTCTCTGTCTCTTAAAAGTAAATAAAACCATTCTTTTTAAAAAAAACTTTGAACAAGGGGATAATAAATACAACATTTCATGTTTCGTTCCACAGGGTAAATATACATTCTTTTTCAATACCATTGTATATTTAAGCTGTATTTGCCAAACTTCTCTAATTATAAGATAATTGGGACCCTTGTCAAAAAATACAGATTTTCAAATCTCCTAGAATCAGTTTCCAGGCAGGGGCCTAGGGAACTGTGCTTTTACCAAATACTCCAGATGAATTATATCCTCAGCCAATTTCAGGAAACACTGACTTATGCCAATTTAATATGCCTGAACGTTGGCAAGTTGTCGTTGCGTTAAGCTATTGTGTTACATGGAATTTCCTTATTCAAATAATATATGTTACTATATCATGTGGCAATAGAAGTATGATAAATATTAATGTTGACAGACTCATAATTTTCATATGACAGACTCATACCCTTTGTGTGGAATGTTCCTATCCTCTGCGAGGTATCAGGTACCCTCTTGTGGAAGTAAGGACACACTCAGAACGCAGCAGTATTCTACGTCCCCATCTCAGAGGTGCTTTTCTCGGTTAGAGGAGACTGTTGGTCCGGTTAGGACATTCTTAGTACATTTGATGTCTGTACTTTCCCATCTTGTCTTCCTCCCAGCAACGCATATTCTCAAGGATACTTTTGTCATCTAAGAACCTTTCCATGTGTCCTCAAAGTACTGAAACTTCTACAGTTATCTTTGTGTAGTTCACGTTGTGCATAGACTTTATCCAAAAGTAGTCTGAAGGAAATATCTTAGAAGGAAGGTGTCTTTTCCTCATAATGTTATTTTTTCTTTGGATAAAAATCTTATACTTACAGTCATGTGGTACTGTGATAAAGCTCTACATGGTCCAGCACCTGTTAAATTGTTGCAGAACTGAGAGACTTAGAAATACCTAAGGTGTCTTGTTTGAGTTTTTAAACTGGAGGTTGTTTCTGCTTCTCTGAACTTGTTGGTCTTTCTCTGTTATGCCAGTCTGGTCACAGTTCCCAAGCAACAGCCAAATCACACTGTCCTGCATTTCTCAAAACTGTTGACTAGCCAGGCAAGACAGAAACACACAAACAGATAAGTGCAGCAGACCCTGCCGGGCAGTATCCTAGTACAGGAACGATACAGACAGTAAAACCTCAATTCCTGGGGAAGAAAGCTGATTGTCTTCAAACTTATGAATAGATACAGTTGCTTTTCTCTCTGACAGAAGAAAAAGTGACCACTTTCTGGCATCTTCTAAGAAAGGCATGCATGTGTTTACTGCTTTCTTCATTTCCTTGCAGGCACGTTCGTATGTGACCTCCCTTCTTTTGCACACTGTCCTGCTTAAATGTTATTTCTCATGAGCAAATTTACATTTTCTTGACGCTATTTCTCAGACTCCTGAGGCAGATATAATCAGGACAGCTGAGTTGGCATAAGAGGAACTGGGATCAAATCAGAGTCAAACTCTCAGGGGACTTCTGCTTTCTAGTCATGAGAAGATGGTGATTTGTGTCGGCGTGGGATCTGGGAATCACATAGTTTGTTTTCCTGTCTGTATCCCAGTAACGGCCTTCGAAGTCTCGCCTTGCCCTTGCCTCTTCATCTCTTCTGCTCCACCACAAGCAAGCAGCAAGGTCAACCGATTGCCTGATTTTTACTCCAGGTGAAGGAATTTAGGGACACAACACACGCATTGGCAGCATGAATCACATACCCTAGCCTCAGCCCTTTTATCCCTAGAGAGATACAAGCCTGAAGCTTTGTATACTTCCTGGGACTCCCTTTGGCTGTGCTCCTTTGCATCAGACCTTTCTGCTTGGCTCTGTTCTTTAGCTCTGAAGTTCTTTATACTTCAAGGCTTGGCTTCTACTCCTAGACCATCATTTACCCATTTGGATTTCTACAAGAGAAGAGACCTTTCCTCTCATAGTCCTTTCTTTTGATGTGTCCCCTCTTCTTCCTGTGTCATCACTTCTCTTGAAACTGCTGCTTCAAAAACCACATTTCCATCCTATGGAAGCTCCCCGGAGCTCTGCGTATGCACACAGCTATCCCTTGCCCTAAGGCTCACGAGAAGTTGATCTTCTACTCCTTGACCTTAACCTGATCACAAGCTTGCGTTCCAACTCCCATTCCTCTGGAAGCTAAGCTCCAAACATGGGCTCCCACCCCCCATTTCCCCTTGGAAGTTCTATTCATGAATTTATAGAGCATATTTGCATATTATCAGTAATCACCATCTTAATATATGAGCTTGTATAGTTGTATTTTAATAAGATCTTTGCTGTCGTTTTTGGAGATTGGCCCTCAAATCTAGCTTATGTCTCTGTCTTTACCATTCAAGACCAGACTTAGTCAGATGTGAATGTGCACTAATTAAATAGCACATCTTTAAAAAAAATTTTTTTTTATGGAAAGTGTTTTGTTAGACCATGCAAATGAATCATCCAGGCTGTTAGAAGGCTTTACCAGAGCTCGAGTTTGAGCTGCTTGTCTGGAACTGTTGTGTCTGAGCCTGAGAGGTTATGTGTTGCAGTTGTGAGTAAGAGCGTGGCTGTGCCGTAGTTCATATTGAGGCCTCTGTTGCTGTTTACTAGTTCAGGATCTCTGTTGTATTTTTGCCTGGTTAAAACTCAGTTACAGTAAAATATTCATCCAACAAGATGTCTGATCAATATCCATCTATTAAATCTGCTTTCTTTACTTTCATTTCAGATTTGTCCAATATGTGCAGCATTACCTGGAGGCGATCCTAATCATGTCACGGATGACTTTGCAGCTCATCTTACACTTGAACACAGAGCCCCTAGAGATTTAATATCCTTTTAAGAGGCAAGAAGGGATAGAGTTGTTTGCAATGTGTGTCATTTTGATTATTTTAAGGACAATATACCCAAAGAGATGAACTGACTTCCAAATTATTTTAGTTTATTTGACCTTTCCTAAAAGTGACTCCGTGTTGAGATGCGATTTATTTCTCTTATTACGCACTGTGCGTGTCCCGTGAACAGCGCTCGCTAAGTGAAAGTGGCCTTGCTCATCTTCGCTTCATTCCAGCCAGATTTCCTTAAGACCGTTTGAGCAGGTGATGAGTTTTCATACAAAAGAGGAAAATGCTAATCCAAATTAAAATCTAATGAACTATAAGGAGAATTTATTTGCTTCCCCTCTATGTTTTCTATTGCCTTACTCTGTTCTAGGGGGGGATGATGAGCAGGGGTGCATGCTGGGGCTCCTTTCCCTTTGGGAGTCCCCTTCTCCAGAGACAGCCATTCCCCACCCAGTCTCTGAATAGGGTAGCCCAAGGTCAGGGCCAGCTCTCCAGTCCTTTCCCACTGTCCTTTCTGCTTCCCCTTGGCAAGTCCGTCTCTCAGCAGTGGCTGGTGATGCTCCCTGTGGTCTTCAAGAGATGAACGTCCCCCCAGAGTAATTAAGTTTGTACCCTGTGTGCTTCTTGTTTCAACTTAGGAATCATTTTTCTAGAACTATCACCTATTAACTTGGGGGTCCATTTTCCTGTAAAGGTTTCGGTATTCATTGCAGTTTGAACTAATTCAAGAGCTAATCATTACTTTTCTCTTTGCCAGACTTTATTCTGATTTCTTTGATTACCGGGTGCCTCCCGGCAATCACAATTCAGCCTTAGTCCCACTGAGGAAGAAACTGATGTGATGAAACCAAGGATAAGAAAAACTAAAGGAAATAATAAAGATGTGGAACCAACCTAAGGATTTAGAATGTCCGCCAGACCTGCGCCAGGCAGAGGGCTCGTACTCGTTGGACAGAGGAACCACTTTCCCTCTGTCCTAAGGGCTGAGGACACTGAAAGTATAGTGAAAGCTGTGATTTTTTTTTTTCTTAAAGAGAATAAGAAAACCCGAATGGGCCAAGAATACTTAAGTCTTTGAGTCACTTCACATTTTATGTGAAAGAATCTTGTAACAATACCGAGCAGAGTTATGCTCGATCCCTGACCTGCTCCGTCTTCATGGAGAAGCGAGGCCAGTAATTTAAAGCCACGCTGTTCTCCTAATCCTGAACTTTTCAGCAGGTTCAGGGGCCTGTAGTGAAATGCGTATCCATTCAGTAGAATTTCCCATGTCATCTACATCCATTTTTGTGAGATTTTTGTAAGTCACTGGTTATCAAGAGAAGATTAAATTATACAAAATATAAGAATAAGAGGAGGCACATGTTACATTTTAGCTTCCTAACGAGTATTGCCATTAAGTTCTGGAAAACAACATGTTGACTTTGCAGTTACCCTGGAAATACACTGATTTTTCAGGTACTTCAAGTAGTGCTGTGTGGTGACTTTGACATCAGTGAATGGCTTCTCTTTGAGCCTCATAAGCACCAGAACTTTTTTTTCTGTTTTGATCGAACCTTCCTAAAGTGTACTTTTTATGCCCAGATGTCTTTTACTAACAAAATACAATGATCACAGCATCACTTTCTGCACAACCCAAGCCATTATCATGAATACCATGATAAAACAGTGTACATATTATAGTGGCACCTGAGGGCTTCATGTAACCACTCATCCTGTCCCTAAGTCACTCCAAAATCATCAGTTGAAGACTGGGAAGCCAGCAGAGTTATTTTGCAATAGGGCGCCTGGGTGGCTTAGTCGGTTAAGTGTCTGGACTTTGGATCAGGTCATGATATCATTCATGAATCATGAGTTTGAGCCCCACACCAGGCTTTCTGCTGTCAGCATAGAGCCCACTTAAGATCCTCTGTCCCCCACCCATTCTCTGCCCCTCTGCATCTTGCGTTCTCTCTCTCTCTCTGTCTCTCAAAAATAAATATATTTTTTAAAAAGTCGTTCTGTACCATATAGCTGTTCTGTGTATTGCTTTGAAAGAAAAGTCTCTTTTACTATGCTTTTACATTTGTCTGAGTGGAAACGCAAGGTTGTCTTCATGAATTTGAGCCGCTGTTCACTATTCAGGACCTTCTTTACTTTGAGTCAGCTGTAGAAGATGGGTGAGGCTGCTCGATTTGACTTTTTTTCTTTTAAGTAGTCTCTTCTGACAGCCAGGGGCTCCTGGGAATTTGACTTCTTGATAAATGTGGTGTTACTCTCTCTCTGTCCACTTCTATTAAAAAAAAAAAGTCAAATCTAGTTTTCAGTTTAATAGCATTAAAAAACAACTTGAAGACAGATTAAAACTAATAACCGAAAGGAGTCTTCTACTCCTGAATTTAAATTATTCATACTGGGGGCACCTGGCTCACTTATTCAAAGAGCATGAGACTCTTGATCTTGAGGTGATGAGTTCAAGCCCCACATTGGGTACAGAGATTACTTAAATAAATAAGATTTTAAAAACTGTAAAAGAAAATGTTAATAAAATTGCTCATACCATTCTTTTATTATTACAGATGATAATTGAGATTAGATCAGCATAGCTGTCCTCAGATGTAAAAATTGATGCTTATTCTGATTACTTTAGTATAAACATATGTGAAAGTCAGCCCTTGGGTGTCTGGCCCAACAATGCCTTTCACCCCATCTGGTTATTGTCGCTGGAGCCTAGGAAGAGAGGAAGAAATTTCTTCCTATCTGGTAAAACATGTTTCCCCTTTGAAAATACACATGCACACACACACATGCATGCACACAGTATACACACACTCACATGTTGCTTTATATTTGAGTGTCTTTTTTTAGTGTTAATAGCCCCGTAGATATGGTTGGGATGTTCGCATTCTAAATGAAATGTGCTATTTTTAAATGCTTAATAGTTTAGAAAATCTGCATGTCTGTCTAAGAAGGGCTTGAGTGATTTTTTTTTCTTTCTGTGAAATACTTGGGTTCTTTTCTTAACTTTGGAGTTACGATGAATCCAGTGGTGTTCGACATGTACGTAGAATGTTTCACCCTGGCCGGGGACTAGGAGGTCCTCGCGCTCGTAGATCAAACATGCACTTTACTAGCAGTTCTACTGGTGGACTTTCTTCCTCTCAGAGTTCATATTCTCCAAGCAATAGGGAGGCCATGGATCCTATAGCTGGTAAGTCAGTTTCCCGTTAATAAAAGAAATGGCTAGGGAGGGGGCCTCACTTTAAAATGTTTTGGTGGAATCTGTGTTCTTAGTCTCTCATCATGCTCCTATATTCCTTCACAGAATTCCCCCAAATCTTATTAGTATAAATATTTTAAAAGTGGGCACCATAAAGTAGTTTGTATTATTCTGACATTTCTTTAAGTACTTAGAAGGTAATACAAAATGGCTGTGGGTTCTATTTGTGGCCTCTGTTGAAACCCAAGAAAATGATCAAAGATTTCAGAGTTGGAAGACTTTCAGAGTTTCATGGTTTAACCTCCACAAGCATACAGATAATAAAACTAATTGATAAGACTAATGAATTAAGCTCTTCTCATAGAGGAAAGTAAAGTAGGAGTTTTCTCTGTTCTTGCCTTGATTTGAGAACTATATTCTTAGGGAACATATGGAAAAGTATGTGTTTTAATAGCTTAAGAAAATCTTAAAACACGACAACATTTGAATATGTGGTTCATAACCAAGTCCACTGGGTCTAGTACATGGCCAACCTGGGAAGCCAGCAGCAGAGCAAAGAGCTTGGAGGTCAAAATATAATGTCAGAAATCCCAGTAGCCTGAGACTATAAGACGCACGAAACCCAGACAGGCGAAGGTAAGACTCTGGAAGCCTGTACGAGGTCTGAGATGCGTGTGCATGGTGGAGTGTGTGCCTGGAAGTTGTGATGCACCTTGCAGAGCACCCTGGGACTCTGGTAAGTGTGAATCCGGGGTACAGACTAGGAATAGTTTTACTCATAAAACGTTCTTAAAAATGTACCGACCTACAGACGTAACCTCTTAATTCCAAATGTGCTTTGGCATTTGGATGTGCGATAAACCCTGTAAATGGAGTTTTGGGGATTTTAAAACAATTTCTTCATCCAAAGGGAATAATTTACGTGCTGTCTTTGTTAGCAGGCTGTACAATTTCATTTCTAAAAGCGAAATTAAGAAATGAGAAATTCTTCCCATTTTGTTTTTTTGTCAATGAAAGTTTATTTTAGTCGTAGGCTATATGAAAGAATGGTGTAAGAACCTGTGGGATAAAACAGTGAGCGAGAAAACAGAAATTTACAGTCAAAGAGTAACATTTGCTAGCCTGGGAACGTCTGCGAGGCAGACAATTCCATGCAAGTCAGGTAGAACTCTCTCCCATGTGGGACAAGGCATTTCCTGCACCTGACTTACACGAGAACTCAGGGACAAAGGTCCACATTGCCCTTGATGATTCGACCTTATCGAAACAAGAGTCTGGATTGTAACAGGCCACTAACTGGGCTGTACAGTCAGGAGCCAGTCAGCCTTACTGGGCATCACCAGTGATGGTCCCATGGTACTCTGCAACTCTTCAAATGACAGTATCAGAAAGTACCAGAGAGAAGGCAAAGGAAAATGGTACAAGGGTCACAGATAGAAATGATCCAAGCCTCTTGGATGTAATTCTGATCATCATTCAATCATTGAGGAAACGTTTGAGGCCTACTATTTGCCAGGCACTGTTCTAGAAGCATGAATGGTAGACTCCCTCCTTTCATGGAGCTTGTGTTGGAGGTTTATATTATGATTGGACAGCAGATGATCCACTTTAATTTACTACAGTACTAAGAGAAAGTGTAACTAAATTAGTCCATTTAGCAACAGTCTGTTACGTTCTACTTAAAAATCATTGTATGTGGGTTAATGTTCATGTATCTGCATTCCCCGTGCACAACAGCTCCTTCCTCCAGGAGGCATTCTGAAAGATACTGAGGGGCGCCTGGCTGACTCTGTCAGTAGAGCGTGCAACTCTTGGTCTTGGGATTGTAAATTCAAACCCCACATTGAGTGTAGAGATTACTTCCAAATAAAATCTTTAGTAAAAGAAAAGGTGCTGCGCTCCCAGCTGAACTCTGTTGCCACGGATACATGCCTGTTGCCCATCATCTTTAATGTTCCCCTAAAAGAGCACCCTTCAGCATTTTGCTTCCCAGAGCATCTCAGGAGACATTAACCCCTTCGTTTGCGTTGGCAGAGCTGCTGTCTCAGCTGTCAGGAGTGAGGCGTTCCGCAGGAGGACAGCTTAACTCTTCGGGCCCCTCCGCTTCGCAGTTACAGCAGCTGCAGATGCAGCTGCAGCTGGAACGGCAGCACGCCCAGGCGGCGCGGCAGCAGCTGGAGACGGCTCGCAACGCCACCCGGCGCGCCAACACGAGCAGCGTCACCACCACGATCACGCAGTCCACGGCGACGACCAACACAGCTAACACGGAAAGCAGTCCGCAGACGGTCCAGAATTCCCAGTTTCTTTTAACAAGGTAGTTCATTTGTCCGTATGTCTGAAATGACCTATTCTATGCCTTGTCCATGTTCTTAAAGGCTCTGTTTGATCAGACCCTTAAAACTCTCAGATCTGAGCAAAACTGCATATTTGGTATTTCCCCAAGATAATGAAAAATAGTGGTTAACGCAGAAGTGCTAGTGAGTGGTCTTGTTCCAACCGTAAATTATCACCTAATATTAATTTTATCCCTGTATTTTGCCCATAAAACTGAAACACTGCATCATTACATTCGGGGGACATATTAGGTCTATTTATTGTCATAATTAACATTGCTTTCTTTTTTTTGCCAATTTTAGTCAACTGTGAAATATAAAAGGAA
>NC_043703.1:125808786-125854171 GCF_006229205.1 Suricata suricatta
CCTCTTCTACACAAATTCTGGGAGAATGTAAGAGCCTTCCTTTTTTTGACATGGTTTGAGGGAACAACTGTAAATCCATTCAGGGCAGTTTAATCTAGATGGTCAATTGAACACTTCAGAAAACCTAAAGGTTCCTAAGGTTCCATCTCATGTAGAATACTGTATATTAATTATTTTTTACCAGATATTTTACAAATACCTCACCTCATCCTGTATGTAATCAATAATAATGTATTTTAGGGTAGAAAGACACAGACTATCAATATAAAAAATATATTTAAGCCCTTCAAATTCTTGTGTCCTTTTTCTTTAGTTTCTGAATTAACATATCATTGGATTTATTGAATAAAAATAATTACAAAGATTTTGATGTAGAGGAGACAAAATCGATACACCATTGTTTGTTTTATGACACCTTCAAATTTCTAAGGACCAGATCCTGAGTTTTGCAGGGTTTTTGTTGAGTTCGGAGTGTCTAGGATACATGTTTGGAGTGCCCTTCGATAGTGCCTGTCTTTACTTCCTGCTTGGAAATAATTTCTTTCTCCTGAAGGTGTTCTAGAAGGAGTTCAATGTCATGACCCTAGAGAACCCAAGAAAAAATGTATAGTGAGGAAGATGACCTTCAGAGAATGTTCAAAACTATCTTTGTTTCTATGATCTGTGTGAGTTACGGAACACAGTGTGTGCTTAAGAACCCTGAAGTAACTCCCTCTAAGCCGTAATTGTGTGTAGGATATTATCAGACCTCACACTCCTGGATATTTCATCACGGAGAACAACAGAATTTGGGATTTGACTGAAATGTAGTCTCTACCTCATGACTTCCTCAGATTGTTTTTCATTCATTCCATTTCCTAAAATATTTCCAGCCATTTTGAACAAATAGAAATACCTATGCTTTTATAGCTGTAGTTGTAAGATCAATATCTATATTGTATGCAATATCTCCAGTGAGGTGTACACGTTTGTATCTAGATTGTATTGTTATTTTTAAAAAAAACATTTGGAACCCAGGTTTGTTACTTAACAGAGTAGTCCATTCTTATTCCATGTATTAGACTCAGACAATATAAAGGAAGTCCCTTCTCCCTTTGGTCCCCGAAAGAAATGTAGCCTAGGATAGCAGATCCAACATTACACTAACCAAAGTAACACAAAATGGCGTCCCATTATTTAAGGGCCAGTAAAGGGGAGGTGGTCAAGAGGAAGGAGGTGGTTAGAGAAAAAAGGTTTACAGAGTGGGATCCCTGCCACTGAAAACTGTCGGTAAAATGAAGTCTAGTGTAACTGAAATTGAATACGATTCGTACAGCCCTATGGAGCTGGACTGTATAAAAATTAAGTGTAAATGAGGAGTAGGCACCAAAAGCTCCTCAACAAATGTACCCGTTCAGTAGAAGAAAGCCTACAGCAGTGTTTACTGTGTATGTTAGCTTGTGTTTTTAAATTTTGTGTTTGCACCGCTTTGGAGGCACAAGTAAAACTTAGGTGCAGTAATAAGTAAAACACGAGGTACAAAAGTTTCCCAAAATTATATGTTAAAGTTGAGGTTAATGCCGACACAAAGGTCATGCTTTTCTGTGCTCTTTATAAAGACACTTTAAAGCCACAACAGGTCTCTCCTTCGGACGGACGGGGACGGACCAACGGACTTGGTAACCAAAGCCCTGCCCCCAGCTTGGAGTGAGAAGGCGTTTGGGTTGGAGTGCACAGGACAAGCAGCAGTTTGCAGACTTTCTGGTCTTTTGTGATGATGTTACAAAATTCCGTGGCTTTAAACATGGCCTTATCTGAATAATTTCGTCACTGTGTTCCAAAGCCATGTTTAAGTGCCTTTGTTTTTCGGTATAGTGTAAAAATCCAATTTCTTGTGCCCATCAACTTCAACCATGCTTACGCATCTAAGCGATGCTTTCTCTTTCAGAGTAGGACTCATCAACTCTTGATTTTTTTTTTCAGCCCATCTCTTTTAAATAATTGTTCCATAAACATAGGAGCCTGGGGAGTTCCTTATTTAAGGAGCCCCACAGCACATCTCGTTATATAGACGTTTGTTGCCACTTCCTCAACTTGATTAAGAGATTCCGATTTGAAAGATTATTTCTCTCTCAGTGAAGCTGGCCCACAGGCTAGAATCCACATGGCATTTTAGTCCGTTGTTACCAGGTCGGAAGTGCCTCCGTCAGTTAGGTTCCTCATGTGGCAAAGTAAGATGCTCCCTGCAGGTCCCCAGGTTTTACAAAGTCGCTTGAAATTTACAGCAACGGGTAAAAGATTCAATTAAAAAGAAACCCTTAAGGGGCGCCTGGGAGGCTCAGTTGAGCGTCAGACTTTGGCTCATTTCATGATCTCGGGGTTTGTGAGTTTGAATCTTGCATCAGGCTTGCTGCTGTCTGCGCAGAGCCCACTTCATATCCTCTGTCTCCCTCTCTCTCAGCCCTTCCTTTGCTTGTGCTCCCTATAAAAAACAGTCATTAAACATGTTTTTAAAAAATAGAAACTCTCTATGACTTTTGTGTCCCTGATAATGTTCCTTGGCATACAGCTCACGCACAGGCATTGATGAGTGCATGTATGTGATTTGAAAACCCCTGTGCGCCATGGGCACAAACCCCTGTAAGGGCCGCTTGCCTCAGGCTTAGACTGACCATTGTTCTCATCCAGTCTAAGAGGTCTTTACTAATCCTTTACAAAGCACTAAGGACCTAGTCTTGACTTTGTTTCCTTTGTAGGCAGTGGATGTGGCCTGGGATTGGTTGGCACCTCTGTTGACATAAACCACCACCACTCCTGACCTCTCTCCTCATTCGTACTTTCTGAGCTCTCGGTAAGGAAAGAGCTTTGGTCTAAGCCTGAGCCTATTTACAACTTGCAATTTTGCAGACCCTTCCCCATAACAGAATTTTTCAGAAACAATTTACTAGAAGAGCCTTTCTGCCTCACCCAATTGGAAAGTTTTCAGAGTCACCAAGCCTGTTGCATTTCATAGATAAGGTATCCAATCTGATCTGGTGAGTGAGCAAGTCCTTTTTAAAAAAAAAAAATCAGAGAATCCAAAGCAGAATCTATACTGTCAGCGCAGAGCCTGACGCAGGGCGTGATCTCACAAACCATGAGATCATGACCTGAGTCAACCCCTCAACCCACTGAGCCACCCGGGCGCCCCTGAGCTATTCCTTTAAATCCTGCTGCCAGCTTTGAGCACTTTTTTTTTTTAATGTTTTATTTATTTTTGATACAGAGAGAGAGCATGAGAGGGGGAGGGTCAGAGAGAGATGGAGACACAGAACCAGAAGCAGGCTCCAGGCTCTGAGCTAGCTGTAACCACAGAGCCTGACGCGGGGCTCGAACCCACGAACGTGAGATCTGACCTGAGCTGAAGTCGGAGGCTTAACCGACTGAGCCACCCAGGCGCCCCTTGAGCACTTTTAAAATTCTGCTGAACACATGAAACATCAGTCTGCACTTATTTAATAGCAAAGCTGGCACAAAACAGCTAGGGCATCCCCTTCTGTAAATTGGAGGCATACACAGCTCTCCTTTCAGATGCCCTGACCACACCCTGTGTAAAAGGTTTACATGAGGCAGAGGCAACCATATTCCTTGGGTAAAATGTCGTAATCCTAAATCAGCAAGCAGATTAGGCCCCTGGGAAGCAGGCCTCAGCCACTCTCTCTAGGGACTGAAGACTTCATGGATTCTTATACCCCAATCATGTAAACTATCTGGCCAGTCTTGAATGCCTTTAATTTTGTCTATGACAGCCTCTCATGACACTAGTTTCACCAATAAAAACAAATTTTGGAGAGGTAGTTGGCTGACCCAGTCGGTAGAGTGTGTGACTACTGATCGGGTTTTGAGTTCAAGCCCTACATTAGGTGTAGAGACTGCTTAAAAATAAAATCTTCAAGAGAGAAAAACCAAACCATTTTTGGATATACAGTATGCTAATTAGAGTCTGTTGAATTGCAAAAGAGCGTGTTGGAGCAGCCATTGGAGTGTGGCCCAGTTGGATGGCGGCCACCTTGTTAACTGGCTACTCTTAGAATTAAAGCTACCTTGGAAAATATCACACTGACTACACAGTAGTATTTTAGAATAACTTACAGACATTATAACAGGCTCCCAGACTACACAGAACCCTTATGTGGATTATCTTTTGTAACATCACCACGTGGCCACCCAGCTTTTCCGTGATTTCTGATTTGAATATATTCTTGGGTGCATATATAAATAAACTGTTATACACATCACTTTCCATTTCCTTCATGTGAATAACAGAGCTTGACTTCGATGACTGTATTGTATCATTTTAAATCTAAGGAATGTCTTTGGGGCGCCTGGGTGGCTCAGTCAGTTCCACCTCAGCCCAGGTCATGATCTCACGGTTTGTGGGTTCAAGCCCCACGTCAGTCTCTGTGCTAACAGCTTGGAGCCTGAAACCTGCTTTAGATTCTGCGTCTTCCTCCCTCTCTGCCCCTCCCCCCACTCATGCTCTGTCTCTCTCTGTCTCAAAAATAAATAAACCTTAAAAGAAAAATTTTATAAAAGATGTAAGTAATGCCCAACCACAGACTCAGACATCTGTACCAGTGTCTTAGCTGTTCTACGGGGAATTTTATAGCATCAAACACCCCATGAGTATCTTATTTATTCTCTTGTCCCTCTCTGCTTCCACTTCCATTTCCTTCCATCTTATATCTGTGTACATGTGTTTCATTAATGTTTCCAGTGACACCTGAAGTTTTAGCTCCATTGGCCTACAGAATTTTCAGGACCCACCCAGATTACCCTGAGACCCATTGCTGATGTCGTTTGGGATGGCCACAAAAATTATGCTGACCCTGAGAGATGGAGGAGTGTCCTTGATTCTCAGTACAGAAAAGGACTTTGGAATACTTACTTGCAACCTAACAGGGCAAGTGAGACTAGAAAGAAGGAATTGGGAAGAACTCCCCAGAATTTCTTCATCTGCATGACATGAGTCCCAGCCACCCATGATCAGAGAGGGCACAAGGCTTTGCTCCTTATTAATTTTTTTTTCTCTTCAGGATCCCTATTGGCTTCTTGACTGTTGTTGGTTTTCCCTTTTTCAGCACCAAGCTGCCTCCAGGTGATAGTAGGGTTAAAAGTGATGGTGGAAGGGCACCTGGCTGGCTCAGTGGGTAGAGCCTGTGACCCTTGATCTTGAGTTTGTGAGTTCAAGCCCCAGGTTGAGTGTAGAGATTATGTAAAAATAAAATCTTATAAAAAAGTAGTGGAAATCTCAAAATTTTGGCATCTAGTCTGAACAAGAGCTTTTATTTTAACCTAGGGCTCTAAGGGGTTGAGACTATGAAGTAGGGTGTCTGGGAAGGAAGGTGGGGTATATATTTTAATAACACCTTAAGCCTATTTCAATGAGACTTTTAATTCTTTGTCGTGTTTTTGTGCAAGTGTTCACCAGTCTGTGGTTACGAACACCAAGCACGTCCACTTGATTAAACTAAAACCCACCGTGTAGACTTTCACCCAGGTGTCTGCCCAGTGTCTCCAGCGCCAGACATTCTCTTCACACTGCTCTGTGTCAAGTTGCCTTCGGCCCAGGATTGGCTAAGACTCTTTTTTCTTTTCTCTATTTTTTTTTAATGTCCATTTATTTTTTCAGAGAGAGAGAGAGAAAGACAGAGTGTGAGTGGGGGAGGGCAGAGAGAGAGGGAGACACAGAATCCGAAGCAGGCTCCAGGCTCTGAGCTGTCAGCACAGAGCCCCACGCGGAGCTCATACTCAAAAACCACAAGATCATGACCTGAGCTGAAGTTGGATGCTCAACAAACTGAGCCACCCAAGTGCCCGAGGATTGGCTAAGATTTCTTAAAGGATGCGACTAATACTGGTTTTCTCGTTCAAAACAAATAAACATTAAAACTTACTATGCTCTTATAAGGTATACATGAGGCATTTCAGCTAGAGTTTAGGGCAATATTTGACAAAGTTTTTGGAAATGCTTAGCTTTTAGATGTTTTAAATTCTGTAACCAGCCATAACAGATGGCAATCATGAGAAATAAAGGAGTAAGATTGATGGGAAGAAGTGGTTGGAAAGATTACGATGAATGATGAGAAAGGATAAGGGGTGCCTGAGTGGCTCAGTTGGCTAAGTGTCTAACCCTTGATCTCACAGTTTGTGGGATCAAGCCCCAGCACAGAGCCTACTTGGGATTCTCTCTCTCTCTCTCTCTGACCCTCCCCTGCTTGTGCTCTCTCTCTCGTTCAAAATAAATAAACATTAAAAATTTTATGGGGCGCCTGGGTAGCTCAGTCGGTTAAGCCTCCGACTTCGGCTCAGGTCAGATCTCCCGTTCGTGGGTTGGAGCCCCACGTCAGGCTCTGTGCTGACAGCTCAGAGCCTGGAGCCTACTTCCGGTTCTGTGTCTCCTTCTCTCTCTGCCCCTCCCCTTCTCATGCTCTGTCTCTCTCTGTATCAAAAATAAATAAAACATTAAAAAAATTTTTTTTAAATAAAATGGCTGCCTAGTACCAACATTAAAAAAAAAAACTTTTAAAAACAAAGAAATTAGGGTTTAGTTCATCATCTTGAGGTTCCCTCTCCCATTTCATAAGTACCCAAATCATGCCTGAATTAGGAGGTAAGTCCTGAGCAATAATTGGTCAGCCCATTTTGGACAGGAGTCTGAAATTTGCAGAATTCCCTGGATTTCTGATACTGCTCACCCCAAGGGAGAAAGAGGAGAAAAGATGGTGTTCCTTGGTCAAAGGTAAAAATTTGAAATTCATGGTGAGGATTAAGAGATGCACAATTTTTGTCAAGGGCAGTGGATGGGGCTCAAAATCAAGGTGAGTTAAAGGTCGTTTGGGAAAAACCAGGAGAATGGGGCTCTGGAAATAAAGCTTAGAGTTGGCAAGGTCCAGTCTGCCTCTGAATGCGCGAGTTGCCATGGAAACACTCTGACCAAGTGAACCCCCAGCCCAGGACAGGGAGAAGAGGAGATGCGGTGGCTGGGGGCATGGACAGGTTCCAATCCTGGATCTCCCCACTTCACGAGCTGTGTGATCTTAGTCAAATTAACCTTAATTAAAAAGTGTGCCTCTTCCCTCACTATTAAGTGAAGCCATTGATAGTATTAAATACTGTGTTAATATATGCTGGGTGCAAAGTAACCATTTGATACACAGTAGGTGGTAGGTCAGAAGGCAGAGAACACAGCCCAAGAGTCTCCTGGGAAAAAAATCCCAGAAGACAGAGCGCATGCACCTGGGTAAAGGCAATACATCGATTCAATTAGCCCGCCCTACTTCAAACGTTTGTAAGTCTGGCAAAAGTCTCCATGAGAATCATAAAAATCTAGTAAAAATCACACACACAAAACAGCCCCCAAAAACACAAGATTCTTTTTCTGAAAAGCTTGAGATCAGAGGGAGGGAGGCATCACCCTAGGTCTGGTGACCATAGATGTCAAAGAATAAACACTGATTCGCCAGCCTCCTTTCCTGCTCCATTGTTTTCCCATGACTTATACCAGCGTCACCTCCCCAGCACACACACACACACGCACACAGACACATGTAGACACACACATACACATACATGTAGACATACATACACATATACGTACATAGACATATAATCGTGTATCCACACACACATATATACACAGACACATGAATATCAGCTCTCTATCTTTCACCACTTTATTATTATATCTACAACAATATTTGGCACATAGTAGGTGCTCCCTAACTATCAAAGGGATAAAAGAATGAACAGGGGCACCTGGGTGATTCAGTAGGTTGGGCGTCCGACTTCGGCTCAGGTCATGATCTCACCGAGTTGTGAGCCTGGAGCCTGTCTTCGGATTCTGTGTCTTCCTCTCTCTCTGCCCCTCCTCCACTTGCACTCTGTCTTTCTCTCAAAAATGAATAAATGTTAAAAAAAAATTTTTTTTAAATCAGAATGAACATTGTGGGCCAGGCTCTGCTAAGAGTGGTTTTTATGATTTAAAAAATACATGGGTGCCTGGGTGGCTCAGTCGGTTGAGCGTCCGACTCCTGCTCAGGTTATGATCTTGTGGTTCGTGGGTTCGAGTCCCGCGTCAGGCTCTGTACTGACAGCTCAGAGCCTGGAGCCTGCTCCAGATTCTGTGTCTCCTTCTCTCTGCCCCTCCCCTGTTCTTGCTCTGTCTCTGTCTCTCAAAAATAAATAAACATTAAAAAAATTTTTTTTAAATATATACCAGTATATCAGGCACCTGGGTGGCTCAGTTGGTTGAGCATCTGACTTCAGCTCAGGTCATTATCTTCATGGTTCATGAGTTCAAGCCCCATGTCGGGCTCTGTGCTAACAGCTCAGAGACTGGAGCCCACTTCAGATTCTGTGTCTTCCTCTCCCTCTCTGCCCCTCCCTTGCTTGTGCTCTATCTCTCTCTCAAAAATAAATAAACATTAAAAAAATTTAAATACATACCAGTATAAAATACTCAGCCCCAGTGGAGAAGAGTCTGGCAGTCCCTCAAAACATTAAGCACAGAGTCGCTGTATGAGCCAGCACCCCCACTCCTAAGTATGCACCCAAGAGAATTAAAAACACATGTTCACACAAAAATGCAAACATGAATGTTCACAGCAGCATTGCTCATAATAGCCAAACAGTGGAAACAACCCAAATGTCCTCCGAGTGATGGAGGGACAGACAAAATATGATACATCAACAATGGAATATCACTTGGCCATAAAAGAGGAGCAAAGTCCTGACCCCTGCCCCAACTTACATGGGCCTTGAAAACAGTATGCCGAAGCGCCTGGGTGGCTCAGTCGGTTAAACATCTGACTTCAGCTGGGGTCATGATCTCATGGTTCGTGGGTTTGAGCCCAGTGTCGCGCTCTGTGCTGATAGCTAGTTCAGAGCTTGGAGCCTGCTTCAGATTCTGTGTCTCCCTCTCTCTCTGCCCCTCCCCCGCTAGCACTCTGTCTCTCTCAGTCTCAAAAATAAATAAAACATTAAAAAAAAAACCAGTATGCCAGGGCACCTAGGTGGCTCAGTCGGTTAAATGTCTGACTTCTGCTTAGGTCATGATCTCACAGTTCGTGGATTCAAGCCCTGCACTGGGCTCTGTGCTGACAGTTTAGAGCCTGGAGCCTGCTTCAGATTGTGTCTCCCTTTGTCTCTGCCCCTTCCCAGCTCATAGTCTCTCACTCTCTTTCAAAAATAAATAACTATTAAAAAAAAAAAAAAGAAAGAAAAGAGGGGCGCCTGGGTGGCTCAGTTGGTTGAGCATCCAACTTTGACTCAGGTCATGATCTCACTGTTCGTGGGTTCAGGCCCTGCACTGGGCTCTGTGCTGACAGCTCAGAGCCTGGAGCCTGCTTTGGATTCTGTGTCTCCCTCTCTCTCTGCCCCTCCCCCTTTCATGTTCTGTCTTTCTCTGTCTCAAAAATAAATAAACATTAAAAAAATTTTTAAAAAAGAGAAAAAAGAGAAAAAGAAAACAATATGCCAAGTGATAGGAGCTGGAAAGCTGGAAAATCGTGCTATATGATTCCATTTAAATAAATGACCAGACAAATTCAGAGAGACAAAGTGGATTTGTGCTCACCAGGGGCTGGAGAGCCAAAGGGTGGAGAGTGACTGACTGCTAATGGATAAAGGTTTCTTTTTGGAGTGATGAAAATGTTCTAGAAAAGGTAGCAGTGATGGTTACACAATTCTGTGAATATACTAAAAACCACAGAATTAGACACACCTCAAGATGGTGAATTTTATGTATACGTTAAAAAAATTTTTTTAATGTTTATTTATTTTTTAGAGAGAAAGGGAGAGCATAAGCAGAGGAAGGGCAGAGAGAGGGGGAGACACAGAATCTGAAGCAGGCTCCAGGCTCAGAGCTATCCGTCAGCACAGAGCCCAACGCGGGGCTTGAGCCCACGAACCGTGAGATTAGGACCTGAGCTGAAGTCGGATGCTTAACCAACTGAGTCACCCAGGCGCCCCTACATAAACTTTTTTTAAAGGTTGATTTATTGAAGTAATCTTTACACTCAATATGGGGCTCAAACTCATGACCCCGAGATTAAGAATCACAAGCTCTTCCCACTGAGCCAGCCAGGTGCCCCTTATGTGAAATTTATCTCAAAAAAAAAGATGATGTTAGATATTCTTTTTATTTTAACTTTTATTTAATTTTTAGTAATCTCTACACCCCGTGTGGGACTCAAACTCACAAGCCCGAAATCAAGAGTCACACGCTCTTTGAACTGAGCCAGGCAGGTGCCCCATGATGTCAGATGTCCCTAATAATCCCATTTTACAGGGAGCACCTGGGTGGCTCAGTTGGTTAAGCCTCTGACTTCGGCTCAGTTCATGATCTCACGTTCCTGGGTTCGAGCCCCACATCAGGCTCTGTCCTGACAGCTCAGAGCCTGGAACATGCTTCAGATTCTGTGTCTCCCTCTCTCTCTGCCCCTCCCCCTCTCATGCTCTGTCTCTCTCTGTATCAAAAATAAATTTAAAAAATTTTTTAAATATTCCCATCTTATGGGTAATGAGATAAGTTTAGGGGGGCAGCTCTGCCCTGGCGCCTGTGACCTTGCACCTCCACATAGGCAGTCTGAGGCAGGTCCCGTGGCCCACCCAGCGAAATAAGTGGCCTCGCGGGTTGCTGCCCTGGGCCAAATCCTCACCCACCTCCCTAGCTTTCAGAAACCTGCTGTGAGGCCATGTCTCATCCCTCTTCCCAGCCTCCAGAGTGCAGCACTTTCCACTGTCTCACTTCTTCCACAAGATGTCTGCAGGCCTCCACCGAAGTCCATAAAGCTGCTAGGCTAGAGGTGACAGTTGGTTTCCGCGCAGCAGAGTGGCTCCCTGCCTGTGCCATCTGTTATCTGGGCCCCCAGCTCGGTGCCATCCTGTGGGACGAGGGATGCAAGGAGCTGATGCCGTGCTGACCTTGCTTCTGCTGCCTGTGTGGGTAACACCTTGTCCGGCTCACGCACTCAGTGTCTCCTGCAGCCCGGGGGGAGGGTGGGGGGGGAGCTGGCCAGCCCCGCAGCTGAGGTGACGGTCCTCACAGGCCCGCCGGCCACCACGCTGTTGCTGGGGAATGCTTAACACTAAGACGGGAGATCAAATACATTTTCCAGGTCTCGTCACTGCCAAAGCCAAGATCCTGACCCAGGTGGTCTGACTCAAATCGGACAGGATGAAATCCATCTGGCATGATATCTGATATGACAGTAAATTAAAATGAGGACATTTCTAGAAGACACAAGATGATTTGTTCTTCTAATGTCCTTCTCTAACCCCTTCAAAATCTCCACCTTATCTTCACTATGGCAAATTCGAAGGATCCAAGAACTCAGAACAGTCTCTCTGGGAACATGTAGAAATCATCCTTTGGGTAGACATGTAAAGCCACGTGGTAACTTTTACAAACTCTGGCCCAGGAATCCACATAAATGTCTTTCTCAGGATAAGAGTTAAACTGGTGGCCTTTATGCTATATTTGAACATTGTTTCCAAAATCTAGCATTCCACAACCTGGAGGTCATCGCCCATTAGGAACATCTGAGTCATGGCCCTTCACCTCCGCCTTCTTCATTACCGGCCTCGTCTTCCAGCTGCCTCTTCTGTTCTCAAGACGGACAAGCTTGGCTAATTGCTGGGAACGAGAGGCTGCGGCTCCTGAAACGTTTCTCCCGGTCTCTGTGGCTGAAGGGGTCACTTCAGCAGCCGAGGCAGCGCTCCCGTTCTGGGTCTACGAGGCTGGCGGCCAGGGCCCTTGAGTGAGCTCTGTGTTGACAAGGAGGAAGGGAGGCCCTGTCCTCAGGACGCAGGCCAAACGTGGGGACAGCCGGGTCTGGGACTGAACCCCAGCTCTGGCCTGGGCTGGCTGTGTCTGGTGAGAGCAGCTCCTTATCCCGGAGCCTGGCTCCGCTACTCCGTGAGACAGGGCGCTAACCGCCGCCTGCCAGGCCGGCTGTGTTAGGGGCAGAAATTCTGTCCCAGAAGGCGCGCCTGGTGGGCTCACACCTGGGAGACTCCAACACCTGGTCCAGGAAGGAGAGGTTGCAGGAGAACACGGACTTCCGTGACCCCAGCCTAGGGATGAAGGTCCTGCCTGCTTTGAACGCAGTCAAACATTCTCTAGTGAGGGACTTCTCCTGAGTCTCAAAATCACGGTCTGGGCCAGGCCTCCCATTATCTCAGCAACATCTACACCTTGAACTCAACAGTGATCTGGGTCAAGCTAGCAGGAACCAAGCTAGTCTAGCAGAGCGTTTCTCAAGGAACCTTGAAAGGGGGTGGCCTCAGGTTGAAGGCTGAGTCCCCAACACTGGCGGCTGCCTTCCCAGCTCACCCACTGTAGCACAGGCGTGAGGGTGAGCGTTGCCACAATTTAAAATGTTTTTTTAAGATTTATTTATTTTGGGGGCGCCTGGGTGGCTCATCTGTTGAGCATCTGCCTTCAGCTCAGGTCATGATCTCATAGTCCATGGGCTTGAGCCCCGCATCAGGCTCTGTGCTGACAGCCCTGAGACTGGAGCCTGCTTTGAATTCTTTGTCTTCCTCTCTCTCTGTCCCTCCCCAGCTTGCTCTCTGCCTCTGTCTCTCAAAATAAATAAATCTTTAAAAAAAATTTTTTTTAATGTTTTTATTTTATTTTGAGAGAGAGAGAAAGAGAGAGTGCATGTGGGAAAGGGGCAGAGAGAGAGGATCCCAAGCAGGCTTCACATTGCCCGCACAGAGTCCCATGCGGGGCTTGAACTCATAAACCAGGAGATCATGACCTGAGCTGAAATCGGACACTTAACCAGCTGAACTACCCAGCTGCCCCTAATTTAAAAAAAAAAATTTTGTTTTTAGTAACCTCTACACCCAGTGTGGAGCTCGAACTCACCACCTGGAGATTGAGCGTCACATGTTCCACTAACCCAGCCAGCCAGGCACCCTCAGCCACCTCTGATTTAGAGAGAAAAGAACTGAGCATTACAGCACCAGAGCTAACCTTTATTGGGTCTTAGTGATGCAGGAATTTGGTTGTATTAATTTGTTTCATCATTTCACGTCCTTTGCTATTATCACCCCATTTTAGAAAGGAGGGAAGTGAGACCCAGGAGGGTAAGTAACCAGGCCAAAGCCACCCAGTGCTTTCTGAGGCCTGCGAGGGCATGCTTCCCATCAGGGTGAGGCTGGAGGGTCTTTACAGCAGGGGCCAGAATCCGAAGGGCAGGCACAGCTGGGGAACAAACGAGGGTGAAGTTTGGGCTGTGGCCACATGGCGGCAGTAGATCAACACGAAATCCAAAGGCAGCCCCATGCCTAGCCCTCAGCCCTTGCAGGTTTCCACAGGTCATTTTAACATTTATTTTCTAGATTTTCTAGGTTTCGCAGGCAGTAGCGGGAATTGGGTAAAAGAGTAGTGTCTGGGGCCCGACTGCCTGGTGTCAAAGCTGCCTCCGTCATTTACCCTTGCAGACGCATTCCCCTCCCCTGCAGGGGCTTGCTCAGCAATGACCAGAGAGGACTCCAAAGCAATACGAAACAAGTGGCAGTGCCTAACTGCTTGAAGCCAGGGGGCTGCAATAATCACAGTGAGCGGCAGGATTGAAATGGCAGCCAGTAGGGTCAGGGCGGAGGAGAGTTATGGTGGTGGCAGTTAATAGAACTTGGTATAACCACAGGCAAAATAGTTGGTTAGCCAACAAGGGTACTATTCAAATTGAACCATCAGGGGGAAGAAATCAAGGGTGATGATGATGACGCTAAGAGCAGTTGCTCCAATAAAAAGTCACACCCCTTTGTCCTGTTGCTACCCAAAGTCAGTTTTCAAAACCAGAAGGCGATGATTGAAGAAGAGACCGGAACTCCAGGGTTGAAGGACTCTGCAACACACAGCGATTGAGCGTTGTGATGATTCCTTCCGGCCTTCTCCCACAGGGACTTAGGGCTGTTTGCCTGGGTAATCAAACACTGGGAAAAGTAAATACCTAAACATTTTGAGGACAACTGGCCACAGACTCCCAGTCGACTTTGATAACCTGAGACCCAAAGTGTAATCATGGTCCCTCATTGGAAGAGGAACATATACTGGGTTCCTGGGGGGAATGTGAGACTCTTGATCTCAGAGTTGTGGGTTCAAGCCCCATATTGGGTGTAGAGATTACTTAAAAATAAAATCTTTAAAAGAAGAAGAAGAAGAATAGGAGCAGATAGGGGTCATGTGATAAATGGCAATACATGGAGTTCTGGCCAAAGTCCAGTTCAGAGTAGATGATTGAGGTTTGTGTTTCCCAGTGGTCATTTCTGCAGTCTCTCAATGTGTATTAGTAATAGACATACCTGAAAATTGGCCTAACCTCTACAGTTGTTTTTATTATAGCCATTTGGATGGGTATATAATAGTATCTCAATGTGGTTTTATTTTTTATGCTTTTTTTAAATTTTATTTTTGAGAGGCAGAGAGAGACAGCACGAGCAGGGGAGGGTCAAAGAGAGAGGGAGACACAGAGTCTGAAGCAGGTTCCAGGCTCTGCTCTAGCTGTCAGCACAGAGCTGGACATGGGGCTCAAACTCACAAACCATGAGATCATGACTTGAGCTGAAGCTGGATGCTTAGCTGACTGAGCCACCCAGGCGCCCCTCAATGTGGTTTTAATATACGATTCCAAATCGGCTAACAATATTCAGTATCTTCATAGGCTTATTAGGTATTTGCATATATATCTTCTTTGGTGACATGCCTATTTTCCCCATATTTTAATTGGGTTGTTTGTTTATTGAGTTCAGTTTTTTATATATTCTAGACACAAGCCCTATCACATACATGATGTACAAATAATTTTTTCCCACTGGCTTATCTTTCCATTTTCTTAATTGTGTGTTTCACAGAGCAAAGATTTTTAATTTTGATGAAGTTCAATGTTTTCCCTTTTATGGATCATTCCTTCAGTATCTTAGAAATTCTTTGCCTAACCCCAGGTCACGATGATTTTCTCCAATGTTCTCTTCCAAAATTTTTATAGTTTTACTTTATATGTTTATCTCTGTAATCAAACTTATTTTACCACCAAATTCTATTACATCATCCAAGAACTACACAATTATTGAGTTTAAATTCACATAAAATAAAATTAACCATTTTAAAGTATATAGTTCATGGATACCTGGGTGGCTCAGTTGGTTAAGCATCCAACTCTTGATTTAGGCTCAGGTCACGGTCTCACGGTTTGGGACTTCAAGGCCTGCACTGGGCTCTGTGCTGACAGCGTGGAGCCTGCTTGGGATTGTCTCCCTCTCTCTCTGCCCCTTCCTTGCTCATTTTCACTCTCTCTCTCTAAATAAATAAATAAATAAACTTAAAAAATATATACAGTTTAGTAGCTTTTAGTATATAACAATATTATGAAACCACCACCTCTATCTGTTCCAAAACATTTCAATTCTCCAAAAAAAAGAAAAAAGTGAAAGAAAAAACCTGTACTGATTTTCCTCTCCCTTGCAAACACCTATTGATTTCTCTTTTTATGGATTTACCAATCCTGATATTGCATAAAATAAAATCAAATAATAGGTGTTATGTTACTTGGCATGTTTTCAAGGTTAATCCATGTTAAAGCATGTGTCAGTATTTCATTCCTTTTAGGTCACCTGGCTGATTCAGTCGGTAGAGCATGCGACTCTTGATCACAGAGCTGTGAGTTTGAGCCCTGTATTGGGGGTAGTGTTTACTTAAAAAAATTTTTTTTTGTAATTTCACTTCTTTTTATGACTGAATAATATCCTATAATTTATATATGCCACAATTTAGTTATCTATTCATCCATGATGGATATTTGGGTGTTTCTGTCTTTCGGCTGTTATGAATAATGCTGCTATGAACATAGTATATATGTACCAATATTTGTTTGAGTGGTTGTCTTCAGTTCTTCTGAGTCAGTAGCTAGTAATAGAACTGGTGGGTCATGTGGTAATTCTGTTTAACTTTTTGAAGAAGTAATAAATGGTTTTTCCACAGTGGCTGCACCATTCTACCTTTGTACCAGCAAGGTATAAGGTTTCCAGTTTCTTTGGTGCCTAGCAGGCTCAGTCGGTTAAGCATCTGACTTTGGCTCAGGTCATGATCTCATAGTTTGTGAGTTCAAGTCCCACATCAGGTGCTCCAGCTGTACTTCCGGGAAAACGTGAGCCCTGCTTCTGGTGAGACTCACTGCTCCCTCCTTCTCTCCTCTCTCTGCCCCTCGCTCATTTGCACCTCCTTTCTCTTTATAAATAAATAAATAAATGTACTATCTTCATCCTAGTGGGTGTGTAGTAGTATCTCATTGTGATTATAATTTACATTTTCCTAATAACTAATGATGTTTAACTTCTTTTTTCTGTTCTTATTGGCAATTTGTTTGCCTTCTTGTCTTCTCTTGAGAAGTATCTATTCATGTCCTCTGATGCACAAATGTTTTTAATGTTCTTATAATCAATTTTGACCTAACTTTTTAAAACATTGAAAAAAAATTTTTTATTTAAAAAATGTTTTAATGTTTATTTATTTTTGATAGAGAGAGAACAAGTGTGAGTGTGAATGGTGGGAGGGGCAGAGAGAAGGGAAGACACAGAATCAGAAGCAGACTCCAGGCTTCGAGCTGTCGGCACAGAGCCTGACTCAGGGCTTGAACTCACCAACTGTGAGACATGACCTGAGCCAAAGTTTGGTGCTTAACCAACTGAGCCACCCAGGCACCCCTAAAGCATTTTCTTAATGTTTATTTATTTTTGAGAGAGAGTGAGACAGAGCATGAGCAGGCTATGGGCAGAGAGAGAGGGAGACACGGAATCTGAAGCAGGCTCCAGACCTGACATGGGGCTCAAACTCATGAGCTGTGAGATCGTGACCTGAAGTCAGACCCTTAATTGACTGAGCCACCCAGGAGCCCCAATTTTGACTTATAAATAAATAAAGCATGAGGGGGCACCTGGATAGTTCAGTTGGCTAAGTGTCTGACTCTTGATTTGGGCTCAGGGCATGATTTCATGGTTCATGAATGAGCCCCACATCAGGCTCTATCCGCCAGCTTGGGATTCTCTCTCTCCTTCCCTTTGTCCCTCCCCAGGTGGCACACATGGCGCATGCTTTGTCTCTCACACACACAAAATAAGTAAATAAACCTTTTATTGTTGTTTAAGTAAGGCACCAGGCCAGCACCTGGCTGGATCAGTCAGTGGAGACGGGACTCTTTATTTCTGGGTTGTGAGTTTGAGCCCTAACTTGGGTGTAGAGATCATTCAAAAATAAAATCTTTAGAGGTGCCTGGTGGCTAGTGGTTAGGCATCTGATTTTGATTTCATCTTAGAGCTGGTTCATGGGTTCTGCCCTGAGTTGGGCTCTGCATTGACAGTGCAGAACCTGCTTGGGATTCTCTCTCCCCCTCTCTCAGCCCCTCCCCACATTGTGCCCTCAGTCTCTCCCAAAATAAATAAATAAACAAATAAATAAATAAACATAAAAATTTTAAAAATACATAATAGAATCTTTTTACAAATTTTCTAAAATAAAATAAGGCATGAAGTTTAAGTCAAAGCAGTTTTTTTGTTTGCTTAGGGATTAGAATTGTTTCAATATTATTTCTTGAAAAGATTATCCTTCTTCTGTTGGACCAATGTCAAAAATCAAACTTCTATTTTTCTGTGGATAAATTTCTGAACTCTCTATCCTATTTCATTGGTCTGCATATCTAAACATTCACCAGTAGCACAATGTATTGATTACATTAATGCTTTTTTTTTTAAAGATTTTATTTTAAGTAATCTCTAGGGGTGCCTAGGTGGCTCAGTCGGTTAAGCCTCCGACTTCCGCTCAGGTCAGATCTCACATTCGTGGGTTCGAGCCCCTCGTCAGGCTCTGTGCTGACAGCTGGCTCAGAGCCTGGAGCCTGATTCCAGTTCTGTGTCTCCTTCTCTCTCTGCCCCTCCCCCTCTCATGCTCTGTCTCCCTCTGTATCAAAAATAAATAAAACATTTAAAAAAAAGTAATCTCTATACCCAACATGGGGCTTGAACTCACAACCCTGAGATCAAGAGTCACATGCTCTACCAACTGAGCCAGCCAGGCACCCCTTGATTACTTTAGCTTTTTTTTAAAGTTTATTTATTTATTTTGAGAGACAGAACAGGGGAGGGACAGAGAGCGAGGGAGAGAGAGAATCCCAATCAGATGCCATGCTGTCAGCACAAAGCCCAACACAGGGCTCAGTCTCACAAATGGTGAGATCATGACCTCAGCTGAAATCAAGAGTCAGACACCCCAAGATTACTTTAGCTTTAAAATGGGTTGTGTTGGGGCGCCTGGGTGGCTCAATCGGTTGAGCGACTGACTTCAACTCAGGTCATGATCTCACAGTCTGTGGGTTCAAGCCCCGCATCGGGCTCTGTGCTGACAGCTCAGAGACTGGAGCCTGCTTCAGATTCTGTGTCTCCCTCTCTCTCTGGCCCTCCCTTGTTCACACTCTGTCTCTCTCTCTCTGTCAAAATTAAATAAACAGTAAAAAAAAAAAATAGGTTGTGTAGGAACGCCTGGGTGGCTTGGTCAGTTAAGCATGAGACTTTGGTTCAGTCCATGATCTCGTGGTTTGTGAGGTTAAGCCCTGCATTAGGCTGTCTGCTGTCAGCACAGATCCCACTTTTTCAGATCCTCTGTCCCCCTCTCCCTCTGCCCCTCCCTCTCTCACACTCTCTCTCTCAAAATAAATAAACATTTTTAATTAATTAATTTGAAAAAATGGGTTGTGTAAGGGCACCTGATTTTGGCTCAGGTCTTGATCTCACAAATTGCATTAGGCTCTGTGCTCACAGCATGGCGCCTGCTTGGGATTTTCTCTCTCCTTCTCTCTCTGCCCTTTTCCGGCTCATGCTCACCCTCTCTCAAAATAAACAAATAAACTTTAAAAATAAATGAAGGGGGGCATGGTTGGTTCAGTGGGTTAAGCTTCTGACTTTGGCTCAGGTCATGATCTCACGGTTTGAGGGTTCGAACCTCACGTCAGGCTCTGTGCTGACAGCTCGGAGCCTGGAGCCTGCTTCGGATTCTGTGTCTCCCTCTCTCTCTTTGCCCCTCCCCTGCTCACACTCTGACTCTGTCTTTCTCTTGAAAATAAACATTAAAAGAAAAATTTTTTTTAAATGAATACATAAATAAATAGGTTGTGTAATTTCTTCAATTTCATTCTTCTTTTCCAAGATTGTGTTAGCTATTCTTAACCTTTTCATATCAATTTTATTTATTTTATTTTTTCAAAAGATTAAAAAAAAATTTTATGTTTTTTATTTATTTTTGAGAGACAGAGAGAAAGAGGGAGACACAGAATCCGAAGCAGGCTCTGAGCTAGCTGTCAGCACAAAGCCTGATGCGAAGCTCAAACCCACAAACCGTGAGATCATGACCTGAGCCGAAGCCAGACGCTTAACCGACTGAGCCACCCAGGTGCCCCAAAAGATTTTATTTTCAAGTAACCTTTATACCCAAAGTGGGACTTGAACTCACAACCCCTAGATCAAGAATCTCATGCTCCACCAACCGAACCATCCAGGCACTCCTTCAAATCAGCTTTGGAATCATCTTATGTACGTCTATGAGAAACCTTAATGGGATTTTGGTTGGAAGTGATTTTAATGGACTTAGAAAGAACTAACATCTTTACTAGGTTAAGTGTGCCAACTCATGAACATGGTATGCTTCTCCACTTTTTTAAAAGACTTTATTTTTAAGTAATCTCTACACCTAATGTTGGGCTCAAACCCACAACCCTGAGATCAAGAATCACATGCTTTACCAACTGAGCAAGCCAGGCACCCATCTCCATTTATTTAGATCTTTTTTGATGACTTTCATCAAGGTATAGTTTTCCTGTGCATGTTATTAGATTTTTACTAAGCATTTCATTTTTTAGTATCATAGTACTAATCTAGGTAGTATTAATCTTTTTTCTAAATTTTGGTTTCCACTTGTGCAGTGCTAGCATATACAAATATGGTTTCTTTTCTGTATTGGCCTTGTATCCTGTGACCTTACTAAATTCATTTGTTAGTTTAAGGAGTTTTTTTGTGGAGACCTTGGGACTTTCTATGCAGACTATCATGTTATCTGATAATAGAAACAGTTTCAGCTCCTCTTTTCCAATCTCTGTGCCTTTTATTTCTTTTCCTTGCTAACCAAGATTCAATTTTGAGCCATTTTTAGTCACAGCATTTCTGACACCAAATGTTTGAGCTTTTTTCACACCAACAATCTCTCTGACCACCTGGGTGTCCTACATTTAATTCATTTCTGACACTAACTACTCAGAGTTAGCGCAGACTGCACAGGTTAAAGGCTAAGTCCCACAACTCTTGCCCTCCCCCTGGCCCCAAATATCAGCCACAAGTCCCTGGTCGCCATCTGATGCACAAGCTTGATAGTTTCTATTATTTACTGGAATGGCTCACAGGATTCCAGAAAACACTTTACTTACTATTATCAAATTATTATTAAGAATACCACTCAGGGGCGCCTGTGTGGCTCAGTTGGTTAGGCGGCTGACTTCAGCTCAGGTCATGATCTCACCATTCGTGGGTTCGAGCCCCATATCGGGCTCTGTGCTGACAGCTCAGAGCCTGGAGCCTGCTTCAGATTCTGTGTCTCCCTCTCTCTCTGACCCTCCCCTGCTCTCACTCTGTGTGTGTCTCTCTTTCTCTCTCAAAAATAAATAAACATTAAAAAAAAAAAAAAGAATACCTCTCAGAGGGGCGCCTGGGTGACTCTGTTGGTTGAGCTCAGCTCTTGATGATTTCAGCTCGGGTCATGATCTCGTGGTTTGTGACTTTGAGCCCCAGGTTGGGCTCTGTGCTGACAGTGCAGCACTTGCTTGAGATTCTCTCTCTCTTGCTCCTACCCTGCTGCTCTCTCTCTTAAAATAAATAAATAAACTTAAAAATTTTTTGTAAATACTACTCAGAAGCAGCCAAATGGAAGGGCTGTCTAAGGCGAGGTGTGGCGGAGGGTCTCAGAGCTTTGATGCCTTTTCTAGGTGTGCCACCTTCCTGGCACCTCAATGTTATCAGCAACCTGGAAGCTCTCTGAACTCTGTCATTTTAGGGTTTTATGGAGATTTCATCATGTAGGCATGGGGGGAGCCTGGGTGGCTCAGTCGGTTAAGGATCAGACTCTTGATTTAGGCTCAGGTCATGATCTTGCGGTTTGTGGGATCGAGCCCCATGTTGGGCTCTGCTCTGACAGTTTGGAGCCTGCCTGGAATTCTCTCTCGCCCTCTCTCTCTCTCTGCCTCTCTCTTGCTTGCACATGCTCCTGTGCACCCGCTTATTCTTTCTCCTCTCAAAACCAACCAACCAACCAACCAACAAACAAACATGTTTTACAAAGTCATTGGCAGCTGGTGATTAACTTAACCTCTATCCCCCTTCCCTTACCCAAAGGTTGGGGGTGGGGGAGGGTGTAGGGCTACAAGTCCAAAGCGCCTAATCATACCTTTGTCTTTCTGGTGAGCAGTACTCATCCCAAAGCTATCTAGAGGCCTGCTAAGAAGGGCCTCATCAGAACAAAAGATGCTTTCATTTCTGCTACCAGGAAATTCCCTGGGATTCAGGAGCTCTGTGTCAGGCACTGGGGACAAACGCATATTTCTCACTGTATCACAGGTTACAAAACAACTCTGACTTCTTTCTTGGGAGCTCCTGGTGCTCTCACTTGCTTGCGTGAGGGAAAGCCTTATGAGCTGCCCCGTGGAGAGGCCCACATGGCAAAGAACTAGGGTGACCTCTAGTCAGCACCCAGTGAGGACACGAACCCTCAGTATCTGTACCCTCAGATACAACAACTGGAGAAAGCTTGGAAACAGACCCTTCAGTGACAGTCAAGTACTGGGCGAATCCTCAAGTGCTTCTCTGTCCCAAGAGAAGTAGAGGTGTGTGGTGGTGGCAGGGGTGAGGGTGCTGAGAGAGGGTGATGTCAGGGTGGGCCCTCAGGAGGGAACCACTGGCCTCACTGGCAGGGAGGCGTGGCCTTTACCCTCAGCCAGGCAAGAAGGCTGAGACTTGCTCCTAGACCACGCTCCATGGAGCGGGACCAGCATAGCTGGGCGGGCTAATGAACTACTGTGGTGCTCTTGGTGGATCAGGTGGTTGCAGTCAGGGTTCAAGGTCAGAATGGTCCTATGGTTCCAAGGCAGCCCTGGAGGGACAGGGAGGGATTCACTGAACTGGGAACTCGGGGAACTGGGTTGTGGGTGGCCTGTCCATAGGTCCCCCGTGATCCTCAGGGCAGAATTCACAGGCAAGGAAAAAGGTGCACAGGACCTGCAGGGGCCTAGGGGTTGAGCAGTGCCCTGGGCCGGTAGTTTGGAGCTGTAACTGGACCAGCATAAACTCTGACATTTGTCTTTGGGGAGAAGTGGCCACAGTGGGTAGGATCAGAGCAGAGGCTAAGAAGGGAGCCATTGGCCTATGACTCACCAGCCTTCCACAGACAGCTGAGCTGATTTTTTTTAATTAAAAAAATGTTTTTTAAATGTTTTATTTATTTTTGAGAGAGAGAGACAGAGTACAAGAAGGGGAGGGAAAGAGAGAGAGGGAGACACAGAATCCAAAGCAGGCTCCAGGCTCTGAGCTCTCAGCACAGAGCCTGACATGAGGCTCAAACTCATGAACCATGAGATCATGACCTGAGCCAAAGTTGGACGCTTAACTGACTAAGCCACCCAGGTGTTCCTGATCCTGTTTTTTTAAAGATTTCATATTTAAGTAATTTCCCCACCCAGTGTGGGGCTGGAACTCACAACCCCAAGATCAAGAGTCGTATGTTCTACCAACTGAGCCAGCCAAGTGTCCCGTGAATTTTCCATTTTTTTAAACAAATACTTATTTAGGACTAACTATGTATCAATAGGCATGTCACACGCATTGACCCATTTAACCTTCACAACAGCCCCTGAGGGAGGAGCAGTTATTCGCTCCATTTTACACAGGTGGATCCTAAAGCAAGGAGAGATTAAGTATCTTGGTCAAGGTTACTCAGGACCGGGACCCCAGTACTGTCCACTGGCCTCCAGAGTACCTGTGCTTGATCACCGGAAGAGAAAATAATCACCTTCCAAATTGGAAATTTGCATTATTTTTTTCCTGATCTTGAAAGTAACTAAAGAGTCATAAAAATATTTGAACAAGGAGCGCCTGGGTGGCTTAGTCAGGTAAGCGTCTGACCCTTGGTTTCAGCTCAGGTCATGATCTCACAGTTCATGGATTTGAGCCCCTGCTTGGGGCTCTGCGCAGACAGCGCAGAATCTGCTTGAGATTCTGTTTCTCCCTCTCTCCCTGCCCCTCCCCTGCTCTCTGTCTCTCTCTCTCAATATAAATAAACTTTTAAAAATATTTGAACAACATAAAAGGGTATACTCAGAAATGGAAAATTAGCCTATGTTATGAATAGAGATGTGGATGCGCAGTCTACATATAGTTTTTTTAAAATGTTTTATTTATTTTTGATACAGAGAGAGACAGAGCATGAGAGGGGGAGGGGCAGAGAGAGAAAGAGACACAGAACTGGAAGCAGGCTCCAGGCTCTGAGCTAGCTGTCAGCACAGAGCCTGACGCGGGGCTCGAACCCACGAACATGAGATCTGACCTGAGCTGAAGTTGGAGGCTTAACCGACTGAGCCACCCAGGCGCCCCTACATATAGTTTTTAACACTATAGCTCATAAAGAGCTCTTTGGAGAGTAAATCAACACATCATAATGATGACAGCCGGGCCCAGTGTGTCACAAGCCCAGGAAGTGGAGGAAGAAGGGTTTGGCCTGGGAGGAAAAAGAGCTGAAAGTGGTGTTGAGTAGCCCGCGGGGCTCTAGAATGGAAGGCAGTGAAGGCAAATGCTGGGGGTCCAAGGAGACCCACAGGATGGAGGTGTTGGCACTCCCCAAAATTCCAGTCCAGTGCTGGGCCTTTAGGAGTACAGCCTTGCCCTCGGCAGTGGGCATGGCTAGGGGCATCCGCCCCATCCCCCCTGCTCCCTCCCTGCTGCTTGGGTCTGGGGTTGGCAGGGGAGAGCCCGCTTGTCAGGATCCCCACCCAGCTTCTCTTAATGAGCCCCAGCGGAGCCCCAGCTGGCAATCACCGGGCTCCCAGCATGACCTTCACGTTAGGAACAGGCTGTGAACCAGGACGGCACTGCAGCAGCAGGTCTGTCCGGAAGGGCGGTGACTAAGGGCCTGGCAGTGATGCCGAGGGACCAGCGCCCATCCCGACCTCCAGGTCCCTGGGCTCTAAGGAGAGCTAGGGCCTCTGAAAACTCAGGACGGTTTCCTTTCCTGACACTTCCAAGGTGACCGAGACTGCTTTCTCCTCAGGTCCCCGCGGAGTGTGAGGTTTCCCTGGGGGAGAACATTGAGCTGTGGCCGGCCGAAGGAGGTAGTGATCTGGCAGGTAGTGTGAGAACAGGAGGAACAGAGAGGACCCTGGAGGAGGCAGGAAGCTGCAGGCAGGGAGGAGGGGAGGGCCGGGGCAGGGCGGGTCCCAGGAGCCCAGGGAGTTGCTGTGGCCTGCTCTCTGTCAGCCCTGCTCACTCAGGGAATCTGCTGCCCAGGCCCTTGCATCGAGCCATGACTGGATGTGCCTTGCTCAAGCGCTCTTGGTTTCAGGAAGGGTATTAGGTCAAGGAAGGAGACAAGAACAGTTGTAGCAGGACCAACCAGGGCCTTTTCAGAAGCTACTGCCCACAGTCCATGTTCTGCAACCCCCAAATTCATATCCCGACCCCATGCAGAATATAGTCACTCTTTCTCGAGGTCCCCAAAGTCTCTTTCCATTACACCATCAGCTGAAAGTCGAGAATTTCGTCACCTAGGTCAGGGCCAGGTGTAGATGAAGCTCCTTAGGTGTACTTGTGGTTCTCAGATGTGGTTCCGCTCTGGGAATCTGTGCAATGAAAGAGGAGAGAAGTTCGTCCTCCTTGCCCTCACGAGTGGACACAGACGGGCTAAACTGCTATAGACGTCCCTGTTGAAAAAGCAAAACAAGGAGAGACAAAGGAGATCACTGGTCCACCGAAATCCTGAAATTGGGGCACCTGCGTGGCTCCATCTGTTTAGCATCAGACTTCGGCTCAGGTCATGATCTCGTGGTTTATGAGTTCGAGCCCTGCATCAGGCTCTGTGCTGACAGCTAGCAGCCTGGGGCATGCTTTGGGTTCTGTGTCTTCCTCTCTCTCTCTGCGCCCCACCCCTGCTCATGCGAGGGGGCTCTCTCTCAAAAATAAACAAACATTAAAAAAAAACTGCATGTGAATCTACAATTGTCTCAAAAGTGAAGAAAGTAAAACTTAATGAAAAGGTTAAACCAATTATACAATCTCAGGAACTGTGAAATCAGGACCTGAGCTGAAATCAAGAGTCAGATGCTTAAGCGACTGAGGCTCCTAGGCGCCCCTTCCCTTGGCCTTTGAATGTATTGTAGTTTTGCAGGGCGCCCGGGTGGCTCAGTCGGTTAAGCATCTGACTTCAGTTCAGGTCATGATCTTGTGGTTTGTAAGTTTGAGCCCCGTATTGAGCTCTGTTCTGACAGCTCGGAGTCTGGAGCCTGTTTCGGATTCTGTGTCTTCCTCTCTCTCTGCCCTTCCCCTGCTCACACTATCTCTCTCTCTGTCTCAACAATAAATAAACACTAAAAAGAATTTTATAATGTATCACAGTTTTGGGGGAAATAATTAGTGTTTCCATTATCATGCCTATGAAATACTGTTCACAACTAAGCCAAGTGAAGTATTTTATTATTTTTTTAAATTACATTTCATTTCTAACATTACTTTTTGTGTTTGCCTCCTTCTTTCTTTTTTACTTATTTTTCTTTTTTTTGGGGGGGGTGCCTGGGTGGCTCAGTTGGTTAAGCACTTGACTCTTGATTTCAGCTGAAGTCATAATCTCACGATTCATGCTAATAGCACGGAGCCTGCTGGGGATTCTCTCTCTCTCCTTCTCTCTCTCTGCCCCTCCCAATAAATAAATAAACATTTACAAATAAAATAAAATTTATACTTAAGTTTTTTTTAAATAATTTATTTTTAAGTGATCTCTACACCCATTGTGGGGCTTGAACTCACAATCCCAAAGTCAAAAGTCGCACCCTCCATCAACTGAGCCAGCCAGGCACCCCTGCCTCATTCTTATTTGTTTAGTTTTCTCCAAATCTCTGCCCAAAGCTTCACCTACATTCCAACAGCTCCATACAAGGCTTCTTGTTACGATTTTCCATAGGTTCAAATATATCCTGTCCATTATTTTCCTGGAGACATCCATTTAGATTCCTCTGTCCTTTGTCCCTTTGCTCCGATCTGAACTGGTTGGTTTCTAGGTATGATGCACAAAAGGTTTCTGAGAAAAGACACATTCTTTTGTGTGTTTATTTGCTGTTTGGTTCATTTGTTACTTTGAAGATCTGAAAATGTCTTTATATATACTTAACTGATAATGTGGCTAAGCCAAGATTTTGGGTTAAAAGGCACTGTCACTCAGAATGTTGTTTATTTTTCGATGTTGTCATTTAAAAAAAATAAATACAATCCTATTTTATTTTAACAAATGCAGCATCTTATCTCGCTAAGAGTGTTAATTATACTTTTTTGAGGTTTTCTTTTGTTCATCCATCTTGAACTTGGAAGTCTCCCCTGTCCCCTCCCCACTCATGCCCCTTAAAATTAAATTCTAAATAGGCATATTCTGTTGCTAATTAGCCTCCAGTTACCACACTGGATGCACTTGAAATGTTCCTCAGGCTTTAGTCCCTTGATGAGTTTCTAGAAACTGCACACATTCTCACACCCAGATGTGCTGATACCGTGGGTCTGGGGCAGGGCTCAGGAATGTCAGCCCTCCGAGGTGTGCTTACCTGAGTGTCTCCCCCCAGAAGGAGTCATGCCCTGGATGTCTTGGGAATTAAGTCAGATTATAGCTCTGGCTCTATCTCAGACTTTGGAAGTCACCCATCTGGGCTTCAGTTTCCTAATCTTCAAAGCAGAGATAATATCTAGCCACCTTCCTCACCCATGTCATGGGGACTAATTGAGATGATGTCTGAGGAAATCTCTGTAAACCACTCGGATCTCTCAATACGTCAGGACTGTGACGGTCTGTCTGCATGTGCCGTGTGATGCTACTTGGCTTCCCGGCCTCCGCCTGTGAACGGCAGCATTTGGACTGTCCGCTCATCAGTCCCCCGCCGATGGCGGCGTCCACTTGGGGAGATTTGGATCCAGTGGGTCTGGAGTAGGGCCTGAGCATCTCCTTGTTTCAAGACGCTTCCTGAATGAGTCTCATGTGCAGCCTGGGCTGAACCACAGGCTAGGTGATCTGGAAGGCCTCTGTCAATTCTAAAAATAATCCAAGGCCTGCTGGGGATTGCCAGGCCAGAAACACAGATGGTGGTACCGGATGGGCTGGGGCAAGCACAGCAGTTTTTGGCTCCCCCATCTCTGCTCAACTCCGGCAGGACCCTCTCCCGGGCCGGCCGGGCTCACGATTCGCCACGGCTAGAGCAGCTCAAGCTGCAAGGGGTCACAGCTGTGCACCTGGCAGGCAGCCCCAAGACACTGAGCCTTGCAGCCTGCTGAGACTCGGGCAGGCAGCTGCGGGTGGGGTGGGGGGCGGCTGCCTGGGGGGCCGGCTTAGTGCTGAAAAGTTTGCAAACCTTGGGGAGTGAGGACTTCCAGCTGGGAGGCACTGTGTTTTAAAAAAACACATTTTTCCAAAGGTTTTTGAATGCATTAAAGTAACACATGATCAATGTAAAAATCTTCAAAAATATAGAACAAGGTAAGTGTAGGGGGGAAACACAGCTAAAACTCACACAAAATGTTCCTCTCCAGCTATAATCACTGTTGACATTTTGGAATATTTCCAAATGTCCATCCACGTCATGACCCTGACAGTGATGTGCTGAGTGTTTACTCCAGGGCAGGCACAGGCTAAGCTGTGGGTGGGTGGCCTCAGGAGGTCTCCGCAGGACACACGGCGGGAGCCACTCCATGGCTCCATCCTCACAGACACAGGCAACAAGCTACCCAAGGGCGACTCTGGAAGGTGCCAGACTTCAAGCCCAAATCTCTCTGGCCCCAATACTCTACCGTTCACTTCTCCTTTTTAAGTTTGCGTATTTATTTTTGATAGAGAGAAAGCATGGGGGGGTGTTGCAGAGAGAGATAAGGAGAGAGACTCCCAAGCAGGCTCTGCACCATCAGCATAAAGCACAACTCGGGGCTCGAACTCAGGGACTGTTAGACCATGAGCCAAAGTCTGATGCTTAACCGACTGAGCCACCCAGGCACCCCTCTTTTCTTCTTCTTATGTTTATTTTTTTATTTGAGAGAGAGAACAGGAGAAGGGGAGAGAGAAAGGGAGAGAGAGAATCCCAAGCACCCTCCACGCTGTCAGTGCAGAGCCCGATGCAGTGTCCAATCTCAAGAATCGTGAGATCGTGACCTGAGCCAAAATCAAGAGTCTGTCGCTTAACTTTCTGAGCCATGAAGGAAGTTACCACTCACTTCTACCACAGCTAACGTCGGTATGACGTACATTTAAAGCACTGTCCTGCAAAAGTGAATTGTGTCTCTTTCCCCCTAAAATCTCCTGGGCTTTCCCCAGCATCATTAAAATGCTCCTTTAGATTCACTACTAATCAAAGAAAAGCAAATCATAGGGTGCCTGGGTGGCTCAGTCAGTTAAGCAGCCGACTTCGGCTCAGGTCATGATCTCACATTTGTGGGTTCAAGCCCCGTGTCGGGCTCCGTGCTGACAGCTCAGAGCCTGGAGCCTGCTTCAGATTCTGTGTCTCCCTTTCTCTCTGCCCTTCCCCTACTCATGCTCTGTTTTGGTCTCAATAATAAATAAACATAAAAGATTTTAAAAAACAAAGAAAAGCAAATCAAAGGAAGATTCTATTTTCACATAACCTAGTGACAATCCTTAAAAATATTACACACATGTATAGGAGGAGTTTTTAAATGTTCAAATACCTCAATCCAGTAATCCCATTCTTAGAACCGTATCCTAAGGAAGTAGAGAGGGAGGGGAAGTTTTATTTACAAAACCATCCATTGCACCATTATTTAGAGCTGTGAAAAATGCTGTGGAAAATTTCAATGTATAACATGCAGACTTCAGAAAATTATGCCAGCACTACAAATTATAGCATAAAGTATATTTCATGGTACATGAACAAAGTAGGGTATGATCCTGATTTGTCAAGTTTGCAAAATAAATCCATATAAACTAGACAAAAAAAATCAGGGCTTCTTGTTACCCAGTAATGTGTAAAGGTGGGGGACAGAGTGTCTCCAAATGCATGGGCCAAGTTTAGGATGGACTGGCTTTAAATATAGGTATATGGTGTGTCTGGCTGGCTTAGTCAGTAGACTTTGGGGTTGTGAGTTAAAGCCCCATGTGGGCATAGAACTTACATTAAAAGATATATTTAGGTTTATGGCATACTCCCAATTCCCTTTGTGGGGTATGGTACCCAATATACCATGCAGAAGCACGTTCGGCAGCTAGGTAAGTTCAAGGACAGACCTGTGTGAGGGCCAGAAGGGACCTGCCCAAGTAAGATCATGAGTCAGGGAAAAAAAAACAAACTGAGTTCAAACATGTGCCCCAAAACCACAGTGCCAGGGACAGAGGCTCCAAATTACAGGTGCCAATCTGCAAGCAAGTTGCTTCTCCCACAGGGAACTGTGAGGTGCAGCTGCCTGGATAGTGGCAGAAGGCTGTGTTTGTTTAATGATAATTAATGACACTCCTGAGCAATGCGAAGACACCGGGCTTGCACACATGAATAGGAACAGCCTAGAAGAACAGTCCAATAATTGTATGTCTGAGTGGTGGGATTCGTCAATAATTTTTATACTCTATATTTCTGTATTTCCTAAATTTTTTACTCTTAATATATTACCGAAAAATATCTGCCTTAAGGACAATCAAATACAGCAACTGTAAAGAGATGAGTAAAATGAAACCTCATGTGTCTATACGCAGTTTCAACTTTTCTCAACATTCTGCCAATCTTTTTTTTTTTTTAATGTTTTATTTATTTTTGATACAGGAGAGACAGAGCAAGGGAGGGGGAGGGTCAGAGAGAGAAGGAGACACAGAACTGGAAGCAGGCTCCAGGCTCTGAGCTGTCAGCACAGAGCTCAACGCGGGGCTCGAACCCACGAACGTGAGATCTGACCTGAGCCGAAGTCGGAGGCTTAACCGACGGAGCCACCCAGGCGCCCCAACATTCTGCCAATCTTATTTCATCTATCCACACCCCAACTTTGTTTTTTTTTTTCTGGAGTATTTTATTTTATTATTAAAATTTTTTTTACATTTATTTATTTTTGAGAGACAGAGAGTGAACAGGAAAGGGGCAGAGAGAAAAAGAGACAGAGTCTGAAGTGGGATCCAGGCTCTGAGCTAGCAGTCTGCCCAGAGCCCGACTCAGGGCTAGAACCCACGAACCACAAGATAGTGACCTGAGCCAAAGTCAGACGCTCAACCAGCGGAGCCACCCGGGCACCCCATGTTGTCTGCAGCATTTTAAAGGAAATTCCAATTGTCCTATCTGAGTCAGGCTAGTGGAAGCCCCTTGTGCTTTTTTGAAATGACTCCACTTGTCTTTTACAGCTTCTGTGCTTTTTGACACAATTTGATGTCGCTGCTTGTGATGAATTTGTTTTTAAATGGTCACCAATTCCTTCCATTCCTGTATGCATGTCCCTTTGCAATAAAACTGCAGCTTCTCCCATCAAGCTGGGACTTCCATTTGAGATGATGAAAATGTTCTAAAATCGACTGTGGTGATAGTCACACTTATCTGCAAATATACTAACAGCCACTGAGTTGAACACTTGCAATTGTACGTGAATTACATTTCGACATAGCTGCTTAAAAATTTTGCGTAGGGGCACCTGGCTGGTTCGGTGGGCAGAGCACAAGACTCTTGACCTTGGGATTGTAAATTCGAGCCCCAGGTTGATTTTTGCTGCATAAGCAAACTTAAAAATAAAATCTTTAAAAAAACAAATATAAATAAAATTTTGTGTAAGGAAATCAATTACATTAAGATAAGCTTAACTATTTTATTTTACTATTTTTTCAAGGAAGTTTGACTAAAAAGTCATTTTTAGTTTTCAATAGCAGAAAAAATACACATACCACACATCACACCTCACTAACATCTTCTATAGTAGAACTTTGTAATAAGACTTTAGATTTTCTTGGATGATGTAAAATAAGCAAGAATTGTTTTTAAGTTTATTTATTTATTTTGAGGTATTGTAGTTTGCATGCACAAAATAGGAGAGGGGAGGGGCAGAGAGTAGGGAAGAGGTACAGAGAGAAAGGGAGAGATAATGCCAAGCAGGCTCCACACTGTCAGTGCAGAGCCTGACACGGGGCTGGAGATCACAAACCGTGAGATCATGACCTGAGCTGAAACCAAGAGTAAGATGTTCAACCAACTGAGCCACCCAGGCATCCCAAGAACTTTTTTTTTTTAATGTTTTAATGCTTTTTATTTATTTTTGAGAGACAGAGAGAAACAGCACAACAGGGGAGGGTCAGAGAGAGAGGGAGATGGAATCCAAAGACAGGCTCCAGGCTCTGAGCTAGCTGTCAACACAGAGCCCTATGAGGGGCTAGAACCTACGAACCGTGAGATCGTGACCTGAGCTGAAGCTGGAAGCTTAACCGACTGAGCCACCCAAGAACTTGCTTTAAAGGGAAGACTAAAGTTTGCTTTCCTTACATTAGAGACTTACGCTGGAGGTGACATCCTTTGTGGACTGAAGGAACCACACAAGAAAGCATGTTAATTAGTTAAGCAAAATGCACTCTTCACAGGAAAACAAAATTTTCTATTCAAAAGAGCATTGTTAATTATGATTGGATGATTATATCTATATCTAATCATGCTAATGTATCATGAGTTGTAGTTAAAATTTTTATGCAGGGTTTCCCTGAGACTTAAAAATCATTCCAAGGGGCACCTGGCTGACTCAGTCACTAGAGCATGCCACTATATCTCAGGGTTGTGAGTTCAAGCCTCATATTGGGCATGGAGCTTGCTTTTTAAAAAAAATCATTCCAAGAGTTCTTCTGGAACAAAAAGATTGGGAAAGACTGCTCTTTAGGTGATCATTTATGCTTTCATTTTTTTCCTTATGACAACATCAGCAAATACACTCATGTGCTCATATTTCCACGTTTCTTACCCAAAGGATAGCATACCATGCACTTTTGTGTACTTTGCTTTTTTTTTTATTTAGCAGTATATCCTGGAATCATCCCATAGAAGTGGATAGGTATGTGAGACAGCTGTAACAGAATACCACAGACTGGATGGCTTATGCAGCAAAAATTAATTTTCTTCCAGTTCTGGGGGCTGGAAGTCCAAGATCAAGATGGCAGCATGGTCAATTTCTGGTGAAAGCTCTCTGCCTGGTGGGTACATGGCCTCCTGCTTGCTGTGTCCTCACATGGCAGTGGGAGAGAGTAAGCTCTCTGGTGTCCTTTTTTATTTATTTTTTTTTAACGTTTATTTATCTTTGAGACAGAGAGAGACAGAGCTTGAGTGGGGGGGGGCAGAGAGAGAGGGAGACACAGAATCCAAAGCAGGCTCTAGGCTCTGAGCTGTCAGCACAGAGCCCAAACTTACAGACAGTGAGATCATGACCTGAGCCGAAGTTGGCAGCTTAACCGACTGACCCACCCAGGCGCCCCTGGTGTCCCTTCTTACAAGGGCACTAATCCTACCATGGGGGACCCATCCTCATGACCTTACCTAAACCTACCTCCCAAAGGTACCATCTCCAGATATGATCACATACGGGTTAATTAAGGCTTCAAGGGATAAACTTCGAGGGTATACAATTCAGTCCGTAGCCATAGAGATTCTAGTTGCTTTTTACACCTATGCAGTACTTGATTGCATGAATGTAACATTTAACCAGTTCATTACTGATGGACTTTTGTATTGTTTACAGTCTTTTTTTTTTAATTACAAATAGTGCTACAAAATGCTCTTTGTCTGTATGTTAGATCATAATCTTACCTGTGAGTCTTTGGGATAGATTTCCTAGAAGTAGGATTGCTAAATCAAAGGGTAAATACATATTTAGTTTTGCTAGATATTGCCAAATTGCCTTCCATAAAGATTGTATCACTTTGCGTTCCATGAGAAACATATAAGAGAGCCCAACTCCTCACACCTCGCCATCAGTGTATGTTGTCAAACTTTTGGATTTTTGCCAATCTGATAGGGAAATGTTATTTCAGGGTAATTTTAATATGCACTTCCTTTATTATAAAAAAAAGATTGAGCATCTTTGCCATTTGCATTTCTTTTCCTATCTATGTTCATATATTTGTCTCATTTTAAAAATCAGGAATACTTCATATCATATACTAAGAGCATTAACCCTTTGTGATATAAATTGTCAATACTTTTTCCCAGTTCATCTGTTTGTCTTTTGAAAATTTATGTTCTCTCTCTTTGTCTCTGCAAAAACATATTTATATCTACATAGTAAAGTTTATTAATCTTTTGTTCTCTTTCTTCTGATTTGTAATATTGTTTCCCCCACTCCCAAGTTGTAAGGAAATGCACTCCCATTTCTTCCTAGTATTTACAGGTTTTCATTTTTCATATTTATGTATTTATTTTTTTAATGTTTATTTATTTTTGAAGCGGGGGGGGGAAGAGAGAGGGGAACAGAGGATCTGAAGTGAGCTCTGCACTGATAGCAGCGAGCCCAATGTGGGGCTCGAACTCATGAACTGTGAGATCATGACTGACACCAACACACTGAACCACCCAGGTGCCCCCATTTTTCACATTTAGATCTCCTACTCATTTATTATTTATTCCAGTGCATGAGAATAATGAATCTCATGTTATCTTTTTCCATACGGGTACACAGTTTTCTCAACACCATTTATTTAAAAGTTTGTCTTTTCCCCTGCTGATTTGAGATACATCCTTCATTGCGTGCCAAATTTCCTTTTGCACTTAAGTCTATTTCTGGATTTTCTCTCTCACTCTCACTTTTTTTAAGTGGGCTCCATGCCCAATGTAGGGCTTGAACTCATGACCCCGAGAGGGAGAGTCACATGTTCCACCGACTGAGCCAGACAGGCACCCCTATTTCTGGATTTTCTATTCAATTCCATCCATCTGTCTGTCTATCTGTTCACATGTCACTCCTATACTGTTTTAGTTATAGAGACTTTAACGTTTTAATGTCTTGGAGGCTAGCTTCTCCATGTTTCTATTTCATCAAGGAATGTACTAGCTCTTCTTCCTTGTTTATTCTTCCATAACCTATCTATATTATAAACTTGTTCAGCTCTATAAAGCTGAAAAAGCATGGGGCGCCTGGATGGCTCAGTCAGTTAAGCATCTGACTTCAGCTCAGGTCATGATCTTGCAGTTTATGAGTTCGAGCCCCGCATCGGGCTCTGTGCTGACAGCTGGGAGCTTGGGGCCTGCTTTGATTCTGTGTCTCCCTCTCTCTGCCCCTTCCCTGCTCACACTGTCTCTCAATTTCTCTCTCTCTCAAAAAAAAAAAAATTAAAAAGAAGATAAAAACGAGAAAGCAAAACCCAATGGTTATTTCCATTGAAATCAAAATTAATGTATCACATATATTAGGGAGAATTGACATCTTTATGATAACAAGCTTTTCTATTCAAGCGTATGATACATCTTTCCATTTGTTCAAGTCTGCTTTTGTATCTTTTATGTACACTTTGTAGTTTTTACCAATATAGCTTTTGCACATTTTGTTTAGATCTACACCAGATACTTTTTTTGCTAGTTTATTTTTATCTTTTTATGCTTATTTATTTACTTTGAAAGAGAGTGTCTGAGCAAGCATAATTGGGGGAGGAGCAGAGAGAGGCAGAGAGAGAGAATCCCAAGCAGGCTCCACACTGTCAGCACAGAGCCTAGCTCGGGGCTGGAACTCATGAACCATGAGATCATGACCTGAGCTAAAATTAAGAGTCGGATGCTTAACCAACTAGCCACCCAGGCTCCCCTTGCTACTTTATTTTTAATGATTTAAAAAAAATTTTTTTAAACTATGTGCCCAACATGGAGCTTGAACTCACCACCCAGGAGATCAAGAGTCACATGCTCTTCCAACTGAGCCAGCCAAGCACCCCTTTGCTATTTTAAATGAATCTTCTCTTTCATTATATTTTCTAATTGCTTAGTGTTTGTACATATGAAGTTTGTTGATTTCTAATGTTGACTTTATAGCATGTTACTTTACTAAGTGCTCTTATTGTGATTATTCTCCTTTCAACTCTTTTGGATGTTTCACCTGAATAATTATATTATCTGCAAACAGCGATAGTTTTTGCTTTACGTTTTTTTGTGGTTTTGTTTTTGCTGTGAAAAGCATTATTGTTTCCATTTGGTGTAAGGTTTGGGAGAGGGCAACAGGGTGGTTGAAAGCCTCCAGGTGGCTGTAGGGGGAGGTTCAGGCAGAAGACCGGACAATAGGGGGCGCCAGAGGGGCCCCTTCAAAGGCTGCTGGGCTATGTAGACTATTAGTCTTACTTGAGGGGTGAGCTTTTTTTTTAATGTTTATTTTTGAGAGAGAGAGATAGAGAGACAGAGCACAAGCTGGGAAGGGACATAGAGAGAGGGAGACACAGAATCGAAAGCAAGCTCCAGGCTCTGAGCTGTCAGTACAGAGCTCAACGTGGGGCTTGAACTCACGAACCATGAGATCATGACCTGGACGCTTAACTGATTGAGCTACCCAGGTGCCCCAAGGGTGAGCCTTTTAAAGAGTTCCTGGTCCAACCTGGTGGCTGACTAGACTGTGTAGGCAAATCAGGTGGTCACCATCATCTTGACGAGTTTCTTCTCCTCATCTAGGAAGCGGTTCTCCAGAAAGTCTCAGACGTGGGGGTCTGTGTGGGCAGCTGTCAAAGGGCCTGGTTCAGGTTTTCTCCAGGGGCACAGTGTTTTCTTTTTCTTCTTCTTCTCCTTTTCTCTCCTCCTCCTCCTCCTCCTTCTTCTTTTACTTATTTATTTTTTAACATTTATTTATTTTCGAGAGACAGAGAGAGACAGATCATGAGCAGGGAAGGGGCAAAGAGGGACACAAATAATCAGAAGCAAGCTCCAGGTTCTGAGCTGTCAGCACAGAGCCCAACACAGGGCTCGAACCCACCAACTGTGAGATCATGACCTGAGCTGAAGTTGGACGCTCAACTGACTGAGTCACCCAGGCATCCCTCCTTCTTCTTCTTTTAATCTATTTAGTTATTTTGAGAGAGAGAGAGAGAGAGAGAGCACAAGCAGTGGAGGGCCAGAGAAAGAAGGAGTTCTCACTGCACTGACAGCACAGAGTCTGATGCGGGGCTCAAACTCACCAACTGTGAGATCATGAGATCATGACGTGAGCCAAAACCAACAGTCCAACGCTTAATGGACAGAGCCACTGCAGCGTCCCAGGGGACAGTTTTCTGTGGTGTTCAGGGCATAGCACCACTCATCTTGGGGTGGCTTCTGCGGGTCTAGAAAAGAGCCACACCCTCCAGAGCCACACAGCATGCTCAAAATAGAAGCTCAGGAGAGAAAGGTGCTGGAGGCCAGCAGATGCAGGTGGTTGACAATGGTCTCCATGATGGTGGAATAATTCAAATTTAGGAGCTCAAGTTGGTTGGTGATAAAAGGACAAAAAATGGTGTTAGCTGGTCTGGGAGGCAAGGGAATGGAGGAGAAGATGGTCTGGAGATGGGAATGGAGAGGATATTGAGGGTGTTCCTAGGCAGGAAGAAGGGGAATCCCCGGATCTGTTCCATCAAAACGCTGTTTAAGTAAAAGGCAGATGTGCAGCCTCCCAGGTGGGCTGCTAAATAGAGATCCTTTTTTCTCTTCTTTTCCAAGTATTATATTTCTTATCTAAAATGCCTTCTCTTATGCATGTGTTGGCTAATACTTCCAAAATCATATTAAATCATAGGGGAGGTAGCAGCACCATTCCTGACTTCAATACTTCTATATTAAGTAAGATGCTAACTTTTGGGCAGTTAAATATATAAAACCGGGTTTGAATTATGTCAAGTGCTTTTTTCCCATTATCTTGTAGGTCTTCCTGGAAACAGACAAAAGATCAACTTTGGGGAAGGTGATTCCAGGGAATAAGAGTGAGGCATAAGAAGGAGAAAAAGGGAGGGGCACCTGGCTGGCTTAGTTGGTAAAGTATGTGACTCTTTTTTTTTTTAATGTTTATTTATTTTTAGAGAGAGAGGAGACAGAGCATGAACAGGGGAGGGGCAGGGATGGAGGCACAGAAACTGAAGCAGGCTCCAGGCTCCAAGCCATCAGCACAGAGCCCGACGTGGGGCTCGAACCCACAAATGTGAGATCATGACCTGAGCTGAAGTCTGAAGCTTAACCAACTGAGCCACTCAGGCGCCCCTAAAGTATGTGACTCTTGATCTCAGGGTTGTGAGTTCAAGTCCAACATTGGGTGTAGCGCTTACTTAAATTTAAAAAAGTGAGAGAGGCACCTGGGTGGCTCAGTAGGTTAAGCATCTCAGATCATGGGCTCATGGCTCATGAGTTTGAGCCCCGCATCAGGCTCTGTGGTGACAGCTCAGAGCCTGGAGCCTGCTTCTGATTCTGTGCCCCTCCCCCACTCGTTCTCCCTCTCTCTCAAAAATAAATAAACATTTAAAATTTTTAAAAAGAAACAGGGTTGGGGGCGCCTGGGTGGCTCAGTCGGTTAAGCCTCCGGCTTTGGCTCAGGTCAGATCTCACATTCATGGGTTTGAGCCCCGCGTCGGGCTCTGTGCTGACAGCTAGCTCAGAGCCTGGAGCCTGCTTCCGATTCTGTATCTCCCTCTCTCTGACCCTCCCCCTTTCATGCTCTGTCTCTCTCTGTATCAAAAATAAATAAAAAACATTAAAAAATTTAAAAAGAAACAGGGTTGATGGGGGTGGGAGAGAGGGGAAATCGGTGATAGGCATGGAAGAAGGCACTTGTTGGGATAAGCACTGGGTGTTTTATGGAAACCAACTTGACAGTAAACTATAAAAAAATTTTTTTAAAGAGAGAGAAACAAGGAAAAAAGAGAAAGCTAGTACAAGGATGCATTGATGAACTGGCCACCACAATATGTAACTAGTGCTTGATTCTGCAGGACCATATGAGGAGCCTAGAGAAGCTTTTATCCACTGGCTGTGTATTATCCCCCATTGCTGGCGATTCCTCACACTTCAGGGTGGCACATGTATAAATGTGTCACAGAGGTCCTGGAGCAAACTATACTTATTATCTCACAGCTTATGGGTCAGGAATGCAGGAGTAAATTAGCTGAGTGGTCTTGGCTCAGAGTCTCTCATGTGGTTGTAGTCACGGTATCTATAGGTTCTATAGTCATTTGAAGGCTTCGTTGGGGTTGGAGGGTTCACTTTCAAGATGATTCATTCACATGGATATTGGCTGGAAGCCTCAGTTCCTGATCACATGGGCCTCTCCAATGGTTGCTTGAGTGTTCTCACAACATGGCAGCTAACTTCCCTCAGAACAAGTAATCTACAAGGGGAAGAGAAATTAGGCTCCTCCTCCTGAAACTAGGAATATAAAAGAATTTGTGGATGTATTTTTAAAGATATTTTATTTTTTATTGTTCTTGTTTTTTAATGTTTATTTTGGGGGGGGGAGGGGCAGAGAGAGAAGAACACACAGAATCTGAAGCAGGTTCCAGGCTCCGAGCTATCTATCAGCACAGAGCTTGACGTAGGGTTTGAATTCATGAGCCTGAGTAGAAGTTGGACACTTCGCTGACTGAGCCACTCAGGCACCCCTAAGTTTTTAAATTTTTTTAAATGTTTATTTATTTATATTTGAGGGGGAGAGAGAGCATGAGCACGAGCAGGGGAGGGACACAGAGAGAGAATCCCAAGCAGGCTCCTCACTGACAGTACAGAGCCCAACACAGGGCTTGAACTCACAAACTGTAAGATCATGATCTGAGCTGAAATCAAGAGTGGGATGCTTAACCGATGAAGCTACCCAGGTGCCCCAAGATTTTCTTTATAAATAATCTTTACACCCAACTTGGGGCTCCAGCTTACAGCCCTGAGATGAAGAGTCACATGCTCTACCAAATGTGTGGACCTATTTTAAATTCAGCACAACACACCATGATAATATAGTTCCAGTACCTCTGGACTATCTGAACATCCTGTAGAACATCACTTCAGTCCACTATAACAATACATCATGTTAATTGGACCGTATGAGGAAGAAATGGCAAGTCATGCTCTCCAGAGAAGTGGGGTTAAATCCTTGGGAGATTCTGGGTCCCGCCATATTCGTGAAGTGTTTAAGGATCCATTGATAAGGAGGCACAGCACTTTAATAACCATGTTGGGTGTTAGAGATAGACTGTTTCATACTAGGGAGAACTCACTGCTCTGACCTATTTATTGGATCACTTGGAAGGCTGACAACATTGAGGGGGGCCCAGGACAAGAACTGATTCCCATGACAACACAAGCAACCCTGCCATTGGACCATGTAATCCAGGAGATCTTGTGATAATGGAGGTGCCTATGGTGAGAGAAGACGTGTGAGGAGGGTATGGCAAATCCACCCACTGAGCCAGCCAGGTGCCCCAATACTGGAATACATTTCAAGCTGCTATTAGAGGAAGTACTAGAGTGCCACCTCGTCTTTCAAAATCAGAGAGAAAAAGAAAATACCGCTTATGTAAGTTTGCTGAGAACAATAACACAAAATGATCAGAAGCAAGAAAATCCATAGTAAACTGCAAAAGGAAAGTGAACTTGTTAGAGGAAATAAGACTTACGCTGATAAATTGTCATCTCCTCTATACCTCATATTTCATATTTCCCCAATTGGAAATTGGGCCAAAGGTGTCTATGACAACTGATTTGTCTGTATAATCAGGAGCAGACAGGACAACTGTAGTTGTGTCCCTGTTTCATAGATGAGGAAACCAAGACTTCACGACATGAACTTGACCTTTCCAGAATCACATAGTAATTATCAGAGCCCAAATGCAAGTCCAAATCCTCATGACTTTGGATTTTGCGTGTTCTCCACCTTAAGAACAGCAGGAAAGATGGGTTCCTTGCATAATTTTATTTTTAAATCCAAAAAAGGCTTATTAATCATTTATTGGGATGATTCAGTGGGGTTTTTATAGATGGGAAAATTCTTTAACTCATGGAATTGAGTCAGCTGTGTTCTCTTGCTCAAATCGTAACTCATCCATAAAAATGACTTAACTACATATTTACAAAAAGACTAAATAACATAGTTGGGAAAATTCACTATGACCACAGAAAATACATCAGGAACACACCGTAGCAATGCAAACAGCACTTCAAACGTATACTTCCATATTAAGCTTTGTGGTACATGCCAGGAAACTTCTGGACCACCTGGAAGGAATATTCATTCCTTCAGAAATAGTAAACCAAAAAACACAACCTGGGAAAACATTTCATCAGGTAGTTAATGCCTTGTAAAAGGAATCCAAAACAAAAATGTAAATATTTTCTGCAAACTACTTGCTGATGAGTAATATAATAAATACTACAATACTATAAACACCTTGTTTCCACACCAGCTTTGTAAATTTGTTTGAGTGATACATGTGACATTTGAAACACTTCATCCCTACTTTGTAGAGCAGAGTGGAGTGGTATAAAGCAGTGAGGACACGGCAAACAGTATTTGCTGCAAGCACTAAACTCGGACATGACAGTGTGAAAGGGTACAAGGCACTATGTACACTTAGCATGGCTATCTATGTTCCATTAAAACTTGATTTATCAACTCTGAGATTTGAGTTTGCTATAATTTTCATGACACAACTATTATCTTTCTTTGATTTATTTGGGGAACCATTTAAAAATGTAAGAAAAAAACCATTCTTAGTGCACAGGACCTATGAAAACAGGCAGGAGGCTAGAGTCTGCCTGCTCTGAACCATTGCCTCTCTTTGCCTGATGTTGCAAGTCACCAAACAGTAGTAAATATAAACTCACCTCAATGAACTTCCCTTCTCTTTGACTCCTTAAGTCCTGGCTGAATTGATTGACCCTGATGCCTTCAAATCAGCTGGGTTTTGTTGTTGTTGTTTTATTTTAGCATTTTATCCAACATTTATAGTGGTTCTTTTTTTTTTTTTTTTGGTTTATTTATTTTGAGAGAGAATGAGAGGGAAAGACCATGACTGGAAGAGGAACAGAGAGAGAGAGGGGGAGAGAGAATCCGAAGCAGGCTCCACACTGACAGCACAGAGCCCAATGTGGGGCTTGAACTCATGAACCATGAGATCATGACCTGAGCCAAGATCAAGAGCTGGATGCTTAACCAACTGAGCCACCCAGGGACCCCTATAGTGTGGTTCTTGATGAAAAAGTCAATTTGACATTACTATTTCATTAGAATGGAGGGGCGCCTGGGTGGCTCAGTCGGTTGGGCATCTAACTTCAGCTCAGGTCATGATCTCATAATCGGTGGGTTTGAGCCCCATGTCGGGCTCTGTGCTGACAGCTCAGAGCCTGGAGCCTGTCTTCAGATTCTGTGTCTCCTCTCTCTGCTCCTCCCTCACTTGCTCTCTGTCTCTGTCTCTCAAAATAAAATAAAGATATAAATAAAATTGGGATGGAAAGCAGAAGTCTATATACATTAATTTTAATCTGCTACTCTCACTATCATGAGGCTCTCCACATTGACAAACATTTTCACAAGGTCATAATATTCCATTGGATGAATGCATCATGATTTTATTGTCCCCTATTTGGGGACAATGAGATTGCTTCCAGCTTTTTAGTATGATGAATACACTTCTGTAGGTTTGCTTGTGCACCTGGTTATTTTCTTAGTATAAAATCCTAGAAGTATATAGATGAGTGTACCCATTAAAGGTGTTTCACAGCTATTGCCAAACTTCCCTTCAGAAACGTGACACGTGGCCATGCCCAGCGGCTGTAGGTTTTACAGCACAGGGCCCAGTGCTGGGTGTTGTGATTGTTGTCTGCCTTTGGCAATCTAGGATATGAAAAATGGTATCTCTTGCTGTTTCAGTTTGTATTTCTTGAAGGCTGATAGGTGTGGCTGGCTGATAATGGCTCACTCCCAAAGACATGTCCAAGTACTAATCCCTGGAACCTGTGAATGTTACCTTATAAGGAAAAGGGGGTCTTGCAGATGTGATTAAGTTAAGGATCTTGAGTGGGGAGATTATCCAAGATTATCTGGGTGGGCCCTAGATGACATCACAAGTGTCCTTCCTAATAAGAAGGAAGCAGAGAGAGATTTGACAGACAAAGGAGGAGGCAATGTGACCACAGAGGCTGACTGTGGCGTGATGGGATGTGACAGAATGCTGGCAGCTACCAGAAGCTGGAAGAGTCAAGGAATATATTCTCCCTAGAGCCACAGGAGGGAATTTGGCCCTGCCAATGCCTTGATTTTGATTTAGTGAAACTCATTTTGGACTTCTGGTCTCCACGGCAGCGAGAGAATGCATTTCTGGTGTTTTTAGCCACCAAGTTTGTGGTGATTTGTTACAGCAACCATGGCAAACTAATACAATAGGGTTTTCATACGTTTTGAGGAACACATGAAAAACTTTCTTTTAAAAACATATAGGGGTGCCTGGGTGGCTAAGTCGGTTGAGTTTCAGACTCTTGATTTCGGCTCAGGTCATGGTCTTTCATGAGTTTGAGCCCCAATTCGGGCTCTGTGCTGACAGCTAAGAGCCTCTTAGGATCATCTCTTTCTCTCTCTCTCTGCCCTTCCCCCCCTCTCATGCTTATGCTTTCTCTCTCTCTCTCTCTCAAAAAATAATAAACTTCGGGGCGCCTGGGTGTCTCAGTCAGCTGTGTTCAACTTCAGCTCAGGTCATGATCTCACGGTTTGTGGGTTTGAGTTCTGTGTAGGGCTTTGTGCTGACAACTCAGAGCCTGGAGCCTGCCTTGGATTCTGTGTCTCCTTCTCTCTCTGCTCCTCCCTTTTTGGTGCTCTGTCTCTCAAAAATAAATGTAAAAAATTTTTTTAAAAAATAATAAACCTAAAAAAATACCCATCACCCATGTAAAAAAAACCGTAAAATTGAAACATCACACATTAGGGGCGCCTGGGTGGCTCAGTCGGTTAAGCGTCTGGCTTCGGTTCAGGTCATGATCTCACAGTTCGTGAGTTCGAGCCTCGCGTCGGGCTCTGTGCTGACAGCTAGCTCAGAGCCTGGAGTCTGTTTCGGATTCTGTGTCTCCCTCTCTCTCTGACCCTCCCATGCTCCTGCTGTCTCTCTATCTCTCAAAAAAAAAAAAAAGAAAGAAAGAAACATCACACATTAATATGAACAATATAATTCTGTATGTGTGAAAATAAATCTGAATGTTTGTGTATGTGTTTACATATGCCCAGGGGAAATGTCTAGAAGGATGCACCCAACCAATAACAATGTTTAACAGGAGGGAGGTGCGGCAAAGTACTTTTACTTTTTACTCAAGATAACTACCAGAGATCCATGGATATTGTTTGAAGCAGCTTTGAGATTGGCTTCAAGTATTGATTATGTAAACAAGAGATAAGGCATCTCTCTGGTTGCTACAAACATCAAAATATGTAGAAAGCAGAACAAGACAGGCTCTTTCCTCTCACGTCTCCACTTTCTCGGATGTATGTTGATAACTTGCGCACCTTCTCAGACTTTTTTCTGCGCAGGAGCAAATACACATATGCAACTAAAAAAATTTTTTTTTAATTTTTAATGTTTTTTATTTTTGAGAGACAGCGCGAGAAGGGGAGGGTCAGAGAGAGAGGGAGACACAGAATTCGAAGACAGGCTCCAGGCTCTGAGCTGTCAGCACAGAGCCAGACACCGGGCTGGAACCCACAAACCAGGAGATTATGCCCTGAGCCAAAGTCGACGCTCAACCAACTGAGTCACCCAGGTGGCCCAACATATGCAATTTTTAAAAGACTAAAATGAATGAATGCCATACATACTGACTTTCATTTAATGTTTCTCCAAAACTCAGTCTAGGAACCGTATGTGCAGGAGCCTCATTCTGTTGGGCTGGTTGCTGCACCGAAGCTCTCTGTAATCAAGACCCAGAACTCATTTCACCAACCTCTCCGCTGCTTTGCACTTCCTTGTATCTGTGACTTTGTCCCTTTGGGGAGGAATCGCTGTAGAAAACTCCCCTGGCAGTTTTGAAAATAGTTTTAGGTTTTCTCATATTGCCTTTCAGTCTGCTCTTAAAATGGGTGCTCTCACCACTAAACGTTCGCTACTGTGGAAGGCACGAGATCTACTTTTTAAAACTTTTCCGAACTGGTTGGAGAAGGATGCTAGCTTAATATAATTAATTGTAACAGGCATTTCTTTAAGCATGAGGCTGGTTGGATATTTTTTATATGCTCCTTGGCTACCGAGGCAGTTTTGCGAACGACTTCAGAGATTACCAGCACACAATTTTTCTTCGAGACGAACTAAATCCGAATCCTTTCTGAAACCAAGACTTAGTTGCTCGTTTAAGGAAGGACTCGGTTCGGACCATGGGGCAAAGGTGATCTATGGGATTTTAGTGGCGGGTGACTGTCGGCACCTGAACAAGGTCAAAAACGCGGGCTAGGGAAGGGACGCGTTGGAACCCCACCGGAGGAGGAGCAGAAGGCCGCCCGGCGTATTCAGGGGTGCCATAAATTTGCCCGATCCTCTGCCCTACGCATCTGGCGAGCGCGAGCAGGCTGGCAGTGTCCGGTGCTCCCGAGGAAGTCCAGGCAGCGAGCCTAAGCGGCCGGTCTGTGCGTCCGAAGCTTTCCCGCAGGGGGCAGTGTCGCCCGCCAGCGCGCTGAAGCGGTGGGAGGGGGGGTGTGGGAGCGGAGGAGTTCTGGGGGTTCTTTGGAAGAAAGTTAGGGGATGCTTAGGGGGTGGGGGCTGTGGGCCGGAGGAAGAGGGAGGGCCGTCGGGGGTGTGTGGCGAGGCGCAGGGGAGGGGGCCAGGGGGCGCGGGAGGTGCGCGCGGCGGGGAAGCGCAGCCCCCGGAAGGTGTAAGTGAGCGGTGTGCGAGTGTGAATGCGAGTGAGTGTGTGCGCGCCCAAGCTCTCCGGGTTCCGCGAGGCGCGCGGGTGTCAGCTTGCAGCCGGGGCTCCTCCCTCTGGCCCCCCTGCCCAGCCCGGCGATCCCTCCTTCCTTCGCCGCTCGCCCCTCCCCGGCGGGCCAGGCGCTGGGACGCCCCGGCGGAGCAGGCGGCGGCGGCGGCGGCGAGTTGGGGAGCCCTCGGCTGGGCGCTGCCGGAGGGGCCCGA